>NC_080075.1:72394725-72705695 GCF_949987535.1 Balaenoptera acutorostrata | reverse complement strand
CGGCAGGCGGGTGTCTGGAGGCGGCCCTGCTCACTCGGCAGCCAAGGCCCGGCCCGCCGGAGCCGAGAGTACACCTCGGCCCCACAGTCCCTGCCCGGCCCTCCCCGACCGTCCCCGAGCGGCGGCGGCAGCGCCCGGAATTCTGCGGGCGCGGGGCGCGAGGCCCCGGCGTTCGTGTCGAACTCGGGCTGACGAGAGGCGGGGCCGGCGGCGGGGGCGGGGGCGGCGGTCGCGGGCCCGGCGGCCTGCGGAAGCGCAGCGTCGGGGCCGCGCCTGCTCGCGGGGTCGGCGCGCCGACTGCGCGGGGGCGTGGCCTGCGCCCCTGACGGCGCCGCGGGGTTGGCCTTTGGTGAGGTGGCTGCAGCTCGCTGCAGGGCCGGCCCCCGGGCCCGACGGTCCCTCGCCAACAGCGGGCTAGGCGACCTGTTGCAGTGTGAAATTCCTCCCCGAGCTTGCTTGTTCTGCAGGTCTCAGGCCTTCTTTGGTCCGCTGAGGGTGAGGGCGGGCGAGAGGCCTGTGAGCTGTTGCTGAGGAGTTGAAATGCTGAGAAGCTGCAGTCCAAAAAATGAAAAACTTTGCAGGAAAAAACTTTGCAACGATTTACCTACACTGCTCGGAAGTGAACGCTAGGCATCTCGGGGTGGCGAGGAGATTCCCTTGAGGGGCGTCAGTGGCCTTTTCCATATGTGATCTCATTTAAACCTCTGAACGACCGACCCTGAGACAAAAACTCCAGTGTTGCCATCAGCAGGGGGAGTGCTGGGGGATCTTGGGCATTGCCTTCATTTTGCCTACGGGGGAGAGATTGGGGAGGGAGAAGACAAGCACATTCGAAGAGCATCTATGACTGGTGAAGGTTTGGCATCTCTTGCGGTGCCCTGCTGTGGATTAATTGTGCCCTGGGTCCAGAAGTTTCTTTAGAGCCCATTGGCTACAGGCTTCCTGTATTAGAATTCCACTGGTATTTCTTATAATGTAGCTGGAAACTTTACTTAGCTGTTCAGATTCAGGATGCATTCTATAAATAAAGTAACCCATATGAACTTTCTTACCATTTTTTTAAGCTACTTTTCAGGTAGATTACTAAGACTGGTTGATTGAAATCTATGCTAGGCAAGGACTGAGAAAAAAACATAGGCGAAATAACATCTTGCCAGATTTTCTCTGTAGTGCTTTGTTTGCCCTCTGATATTTACTGGAATGTCATCTAATAATATCTCCTGGCTTGGGTTAAACACAGTGTAGGTTGGGGGCAGAGATGGGCAGAAGGGGGCATCTGAGAGTTCTAAAAAGAAATGAGGGCTTTTCAGAAGGTTGGTGTTGATCAGAAGCTTCTGTATTTTGAACTGACTTACAGGAGCAAATGTACTTTACAGGATATCATTTTCATCCTGGCGAGCACTCCCTTGAGCCCAGCACACATCAGGTTCCAACTCCTTCACGGCCTTCGTTCTTTTTTTTTTTTTTTTTTAAATACTTAGATATACTTTTTTTAAAAAATAATTATTTTATTTATTTATTTTTGGCTGTGTTGGGTCTTCGTTTCTGTGCGAGGGCTTTCTCCAGTTGTGGCAAGCGGGGGCCACTCTTAATCGCGGTGCGCGGGCCTCTTACTATCGCGGCCTCTCTTGTTGCGGAGCACAGGCTCCAGACGCGCAGGCTCAGTAGTTGTGGCTCACGGGCCTAGCTGCTCCGCGGCATGTGGGATCTTCCAAAACCAGGGCTCGAACCCGTGTCCTTTGCGTTGGCAGGCAGATTCTCAACCACTGCACCACCAGGGAAGCACGGCCTTCGTTCTTAGAGATATGGGATAACATTCAGGGATTGTCCTGTGATTTTGAAGTTAGTGACATTTAGCTTTTGAGGATTCTTTTTCTTTAAGTAGCCATGTCAATGTATAATACTATACACTAGTTAGTATAAAATGTTATACTGTATAGTGCTTTATCCTATAATGGCTGTGTCTTGAGTTATTTGTACTTGAAAGGAATACCTATGTCAGAGGATGGAGGCTTTGAGCCATGTGAATGAAATGAAAACTGGAAGCTTAAAGTCTTAGCTCTGCCTTAAATTTGCGGCTTTATGAGTGTGGGCATCTTATTTATTTTGTTCACTGTTGTATCTCAAGCACCTAGCTCAGTGCTTGGCCTGCAGTAAGTGCTTAATAAACATTTGTTGAATGAGTGAATGAAAAAAAAATGTTGCTAACCAATACCCACCCATTTGCCACACTCACATCACAGGGAGGGTGAGGTCATCAGGGATGAAGTCACTAGCCACTGCCAGTCACCTGGCCCAAGGGTAGCCTCATCATGGACTGGCAGGCTTGTTCTGTGCATAGGAGAGATGGACAGTGAATGTCAAGGTTAGTTCAAGTGGAATAAATCAGCTGAGGGTTTCAGCTGAATAAATTGGTTGAGAGTGCTACAGCTCTAGATCTAGAGCTGGTTCAGTGGAACATTTGGGGGTCTTGAGTCATCTGTTCCAAATAGGGCCCATGTACCTTGGTTCTTGAGCACAGTGCAAGAGGTAGGTGAGGATTCACAGAGAAGGCTATCGGGTAAGTGTTTGCTGAGAAGGAATGAGGCCCCTGATTTTGCTGTTCATTTGGACCTTACTAAACACGGGTTGTACTACCGTAAATCTTGTGCTTGCCACTCCTGGGTGAGTCATTTTTTTTTAAGTGATAAAATATGTTTATTAACAGAATTAAGCATAGCAGCATATTCTTTAAGCTTAAAATATACTTCAGTTGCTCACTGACCTGGGTGAGTCATCTTCAACCAAGAAAGCTCCCCTTCTCTAGACTAGGAGAGTAGTTAATGTTTAGGGTTCATACAGGACTAATTCTGATTTTGGATTTAAAGGAAACAAGGGAGGTATATGTTTTGTTTCCTTTTTAACCCCAGATTAGGTTATTAGGATGGAATCTTTATAGAATCTATCCTAACCCTCTCTGCCTTCTCCCATCACCCTTGCTCCAACCAATGCAGGCCTGAGTGTTTGTTCCAGCATGTCGGAGGGGGAGTCCCAGACAGTACTCAGCAGTGGCTCAGACCCAAAAGTAGAATCCTCATCCTCAGCTCCTGGCCTGACGTCAGTGTCACCTCCTGTGACCTCCACGACCTCAGCAGCTTCGCCTGAGGAAGAAGAAGAAAGTGAAGATGAGTCTGAGATCTTGGAAGAGTCACCCTGTGGGCGCTGGCAGAAGAGGCGAGAAGAGGTGAGGTAGTGGTCATGTTACTCTTGAGAGTGAATTCTAAGAGGTAAAAAGTGGAGGGGCAGAGTCTCAATGGGGCAGACCAAGCTTTAACAGGTCAGAGCCTGGGAGAAGATGATCGTATGGAGTATTAAAATAGAGAGTTCGTGTGGTAACTTTAATTCCCTTTCATTTGAATTTCTTCTCAGGTGAATCAGCGGAATGTACCAGGTATTGACAGTGCATACCTGGCCATGGATACAGAGGAGGGTGTAGAGGTTGTGTGGAATGAGGTACAGTTCTCTGAGCGAAAGAACTACAAGCTGCAGGAGGTAAGTAATGGTGAAAGAACGCAGCCTGTGGGATGTTAGAATGCTGGTGTTAAAGAGGAATTGGGGTTGGGAAGCTACTATGAGAAGAGTACGTTGGGGTTAGATCATTTCTAGGGGGGATAGGGAATGGCTTTTTAGGATGATAATGCTTTCTGAACCCTGTTATCCCAATGTCTCCCCTGCTTCCAGGAAAAGGTCCGTGCTGTGTTTGATAATCTGATTCAGTTGGAACATCTCAACATTGTCAAGTTTCACAAGTATTGGGCTGACGTTAAAGAGAACAAGGCCAGGGTAAGAACTTTTTCCTGAGCTTACTGCAAAGAGAGTAGTTACACTTATTGTTCATTTTATATTCAGAAAAAGATAGTTTTGAAACAGAGCTGGAATCAGCTGCTGTTGAGATGAGAGTAGGGCTATGACCACCACCTGTGCCTTTTGTCTGGTTATAGTCGGGATAGAAATGAGTGAATTTTTGTTTCTTCCTTCCCATAGCTCATATTGCTCAGTAGTTTTCATTGCCCTATTAAATCTAAGGAAGTGATGCTAAGAACAAAAGAGAGAAACTTTATCAAGAAAAACACCAGGCTTCCAAATTTTATGTATATGTTGTATATGTGTTACCTAGATAAGGGATCATTTCTACTGTAAGGCTTTATTTGTGTGCTTTGCCTCTCCAGGTCATTTTTATCACAGAATACATGTCATCTGGGAGTCTTAAGCAATTTCTGAAGAAGACCAAAAAGAACCACAAGACTATGAATGAAAAGGTATGGAGGGAGAGCAGACAAAGCTGTAGCCTGGTTTGGAGGTTTAAAAAAGATTATGTTAATTATGAAGCTGATCAGGATGGGATGGAGGGAACTGGTTGGAGGGTTAAGAGAGGGGATTACTGCTGACCCTCGGATCAAACTCTGTTCCAGGCTTGGAAACGTTGGTGCACACAAATCCTCTCTGCCCTAAGGTAAGTAGGATCTGGTTAGTGTCTTTCCCATATTTATTCCTGATTTAGTTCCTCCAAACAGATTTCAGGGCACTACTCTGCCGTTCTTTTCTGCCTCTCCCCACTTTCTTTGAGTCATATACTTCAAGATTAGGCCCCTATCGGTCTTTTAAAGGGTTCATCCTAATGCCTTGACCATGATGCTGTCTCCTACCTCTTTCTCCTAGCGCTTATCCAGCTATTTAACTCATCAGGCATAATGGAGATTCAGAGTGTGGGTATTATCTTTGTGGTGAGCAGCAGGAGACCAGGCCCTTGCTCCTCTTAGCCCTTGGGATCCCCCTGCCCTAATTTCCCAGTGGCCCCTCTAACAGCCCAGTGCCCCCACAGCTACCTGCACTCCTGTGACCCTCCCATCATCCATGGGAACCTGACCTGTGACACCATCTTCATCCAGCACAACGGACTCATCAAGATTGGCTCTGGTGAGGGGAGGGAGAGGTTCTGGGCAGGGGAGCCTCGGGAATTTGGGAACCATGGGGGTAAGATGAAAGGAATGGGGGAAGACAGAGCAAAGTTCTGAGGTGTGGGCTGGTGATAAGAGAAAGGACCTTACTAGGGGTAATTTATAGAGAGAGGCCAGTCAGTTAGTGGAGAAGGCGTAGGGTCTAATCTTGTACCTTTTTGGAGGGAAACGGGTTAATACAGAGATCTTGATAGGAGGTTGGGAAAGGGCAAGGGTTAGGTGTAAGGTATGATTTGAGCCCCTGGGGCCAGACGCTACCAAACCAAAGGACGTTCCAGGCTGTGCCTGCTGTGAGTGCTTTCATTTGCTGTGTATATGTGTGCAGTGTTTACCATTTCTGTGTGCCGTGTCTGTGTGTTGTTTGTGTGTCCATTTGTCTGGGGCTTGGCTGCTCCATCGCTTACAACTTTTCTCTGTTTTCCTCCCTCCCGCTTACGGGCTGCTCTGTTCCCAACAGTCTTTCATAGGATTTTTGCTAATGGTGAGAGCTCCCTCTGCCCTACTTGGGGCGCTGTTTGTGCTTCCTCTGCTCCCCTTTGCGGCTGCCCAGTGCATGCAGTCGTGGGAGCAAACACCATTCCCCTGCCTAATTATGCCTGCTTGGCTTCTGCGCTACCAGCCCTCCGCCTGTTTGCCTTTCCATAACCTGCTTGTTTCCTATGGCCTGGCTGGCCACTTATGTCCTGGATTCTTACTCGCCCTCATCATCAGGCTGGTTCCCTAAGTCATACTGTGCTCCCAGACTCTCTGTGACTTGTAGTCATTGTTTATGATCCGAGTGAGTCCAAACTGGGCCTGGCCCTGGTTCCTCGTTCAGCTCTGTGGCAGGCAATGTTGAGGAATAAGAGAGTAGAGCAGGGGTCTAAAAATTTTGTTGGATTACAAGTGAAACTGATTTAAGGGTATTGGTTCAGTTTTGAGCTGTTTTTGAGTTTCAGTCAGTAAAGGTGGGTAAGAAGGAGGCTGTCTACTTGGTTGTATGTTAATCCTTCTTATCCATCTTCATCCAAGTTTCTGAGGTCTCTTAATTGTTCCAGATTAGGAAGGGCTGCCTGTGTTTTTACACTGTTTGCAGGGTGGATGAAAGAACTAGACCAAACGTTTTCATGTGATCTGGGGTTAGATGTACCTGGGCTTTGGGGAAGGTAAGCAGGTCACAAGTGAGTTTCTCCTTAGACTGTGTTGTTCCTTGCCAGCCCAAAGCCCCCGTGTACCTGTTAGTTTAGTGCGGAGCCTTTGCTGCTACTGAGTTGGGGACCTTAGATGAGAAGCGGTAGACCTGAGAAAGGGGAGATAGGTGGTGTTCATGTTTAGTCTGGAGTTCATGATGGGAAAGGGATAGGTTTGCACCTGTTGAGGGTTAGAGACTTCAGGAGAGAATTTGTCTTTTGGGGGCCTTTCTCTGGAGTGAGGTGTGCTTTGTTGATGGTGGTCAGATTGTGGGTATCTCCCCTACTCCCAGTGGCTCCTGACACTATCAACAATCATGTGAAGACTTGTCGGGAAGAGCAGAAGAATCTCCACTTCTTTGCACCAGAATATGGAGGTGAGGCATCCCAGTTTCTCTGCCCTGTGCCCATCCCCCAGGTTTTCCACTTTACAACCTGAGGGTCGGAGGTAACATAACTGAAACTTTTGTCCTTCTCTACTGGCATGCAAAAAGTTTTAAGACACCTCTGCCATGTCCTGCCCGGATCCTCTGATTCACCAAAGCTTCTCTGTTTTCCCTAGAAGTCACTAATGTGACAACGGCAGTAGACATCTACTCCTTTGGCATGTGTGCACTGGAGGTGAGGAGACCAGAAGGGTGGGTAGTGGAAAGGGGTCAAATTAGAAGATAGAAGAGAAATGGAGGGTTGACAAGTAAGGTACTGGTCTTGAGGGAGTGACTGTGGGAGCACTGAGGTTCTTAGGTCTCTATTTTTCCTTTTTATTACCCCTCACTGCAGATGGCAGTGCTAGAGATTCAGGGCAATGGAGAGTCCTCATATGTGCCACAGGAAGCCATCAGCAGTGCCATTCAGCTTCTAGAAGACCCATTACAGAGGGTAAGAATCTTCAGGATCACTCCTCCTTAACAGACTTTGAAATGTCTTCAGATTTTTCTTCCTTTTACCTGCTGGGAATATGCTCTCTTCTAAGAGTAAGAAAACATAAAGCAGAAAGGGCACTCAAAGTAGTGAACATTTCCCTAGGTGTTTTTGGTACACACACACACACACACACACACACACACACACACACACACACACACATTCTCTCTCTCTCTCTTTCTCTCTCACAGGTTAGGGGTTTAAGATGGGTAATATTGGGACTAAAATTTGTGTGTTAACTTAGGTTTGTCTACGTGAAAACAAACTAATTTGTTGGTTACCTCAGGTAATTGGTATACACTTTCAGACAACCATCTTGGTATGTATTTTTCTTTCATATAGGCATGACCATTATTGGCACACACCCTTTTATTTATTTATTTATTTATTTATTTATTTATTTATTTGGCTGTGCCAGGTCTTAGTTTCGCCACATGGGAATCTTCGTTGCCGCATGCGGGATCTTTAGTTCTGGCACATGAACTCTCAGTTGTGGCCTGTGGGATCTAGTTCCCTGACCAGGGATCAAACCCGGGCTCCCTGCATTGGGAGCGTGGAGCCTTAGCCACTGGACCACCAGGGAAGTCCCAACCATCTTGATATTTTTGAACAAATCAATCAGTTTGAATTACTCAAACCAGTCATTTGGGGTTTTATATTTATATAGTTTTAGTTAGGGAAAGTGCCCTGAAATAAATGAGCTAAGATTTAAAGGATATGGGGGGGACTTCCCTGGTGGCACAGTGGTTAAGATTCCATGCTCCCAATGCAGGGGGCCCGGGTTCGATCCCTGGTCAGGGAACTAGATCCCACATGCATGCTGCAACTAAGAGTTCGCATGCCGCAACTAAGACCCGGCACAACCAAATAAAATTAAAACGCAAATCAAAAAATGGAAGAAAAAATTAAAAAATAAAAAGGTTATAGGGGTTATGAATCAGGAAGTAGACTATAGTAAGTAGGGTCTGGACAGGAAGGTCCAAACAAGGTTAGTTGGTAACTCATTAGATGCTTATAAAAGGGAGGAGGATAGTATGTATAAAGTGGATAACTAATAAGAACCTGCTGTATAAAAAAATAAATAAAAATTCAAAAATTCAAAAAAAAAGTGGGGGGAGGAGAGAAAAGGAAGATTAGTGGGAAGTCTTGAGGCTAGTGTGGAATAAGTTTCTAGTTCAGTGTCAGGGTGGGCTGTTCAAGTAAGAGAGGTTAGGTATATGGCCTTCTTGGCCTTCCAGATTGAAAGGAGGAGAGCAGGTTAACTGTCATAGGACCTGTGGGGTTAGAGGGAGCATGGGGAAATCCAGTGAATTTAATAAATGATGTAGTGGACAAAAGAAATTGTAGTGGTAGGCTTGGGAAATAAAAAGATGGTAACTATTATTGACCACAGTGGGTGAGATTGGAAAGAGAGAGGTAAGTTTGGTGAGGGTTGGAGAAGGTAGGCAGTGAGTGGGCTAATAAAGCAGAGAGATAGAAAATAAGGAAAAAGAAATCATAAGTTTGAACAGTAAAGAATAAAAGCTTGCGGTTGGGGAGCAGAAAAATAAAACCAGAAGGACAGTAAATGATACCTTTCATATAATACCTTACAGTTTTCAAAGTCCTTTCAAATACATTAGCAATTTGTTCCCTCAGCCAGTGCTGAGCACCTGGTATGCACACAGCCTTGTGCTAGATATAATGTGAGAGAGAGAGACGAACACAGTGGAGTGCTTGCCAGATGCCTGCTCCACTCCCTTGTCCCCTTTTCTAGGAGTTCATTCAAAAGTGCCTGCAGTCTGAACCCGCTCGCAGACCAACAGCCAGAGAACTTCTGTTCCACCCAGCACTGTTTGAAGTGCCCTCGCTCAAACTCCTTGCTGCCCACTGCATTGTGGGACACCAGCGTGAGTCCTCTTAACCCTCCTGGGAGTTTTTTTTCCAGTCTGGAGCCTTGTAACTCTCACTGGAATGATTCCTTTCCTCTTCTACTTCCAAAGGGATTCTTTCCGTTCCTCCCCCACCCTCCCCCAGGACCCCTTGTGCCTTCTGTGATATTAAGCTGAACTATCCTTCCTAACTTCCCATTCCATCATGCCCTCCAGACATGATCCCAGAGAATGCTCTGGAGGAGATCACCAAAAACATGGATACCAGTGCTGTACTGGCTGAAATCCCTGCAGGACCAGGAAGAGAACCAGTTCAGACTTTGTGAGTACCTAACTGAGAGGTTCTGAAAGGGACAGATTGGTCACTCCCACCCTGAGGTTTCTGTCAACTGTCCATTCTCTGGGAGTGGTGGAATCTGCTATTTTGCTCGTTTCCTTCCTTCCATCTTCCTTCTCTTTTTCTCCTCCAGGTACTCTCAGTCACCAGCTCTGGAACTGGATAAATTCCTTGAAGATGTCAGGTGAGAGAAGAATGAGAAAAAAAGCTTCCTTGAGGAGGCAGGGGTGGGTGTCCTAAGGCATCCACGGAGCCCATCCGACCTGTCTTATCTCCGCTTAGGAACGGGATCTACCCCCTGACGGCCTTTGGGCTGCCTCGGCCCCAGCAGCCACAGCAGGAGGAGGTGACATCACCTGTGGTGCCGCCGTCTGTCAAGACTCCAACACCTGAACCGGCTGAGGTGGAGACCCGCAAGGTGGGGCTGTGTGGGTGTGGCTGTCTCTGTGGTCGTGGTGGAAGGGAGAGAGGACATCTCAGATAAGGCTTTGTCCTTTAGAGAGAAGAATGTGTTTCTGCTCCCTGGCGTTCATGTCCCGTGGGCTGGAAAGGCTTCCAGCTCTTGGGGGTTTTTTGCTCACTGGTCCCTACTCTAGTGACCCTCTCTGTCCCCTCTCCCTAGGTGGTTCTGATGCAGTGCAACATCGAGTCGGTGGAGGAGGGCGTCAAACACCATGTAAGGCTCAGGGCCAGGGCTGCATAGGGCTGGGTGGCCAGAGGGTGGGGAAGGGGAGCCTCATTTTCTGACTGTCCTACTCTCCAGCTGACGCTTCTGCTGAAGCTGGAGGACAAACTGAACCGGCACCTGAGCTGTGACCTGATGCCAAGTGAGTCTCTCCTTTCCCTCAGAGGATGGAGAGTCTATGAGCCTTATCTGTGAGGGACACATTCAGGGGTGGGGAAGGTGACAGGGCAGTAACACATCGACTCACGTAGAATGAATATCTTCGCCCCTAAAATTGGAGGGTGGATCTGACAGTTTTGCTTGTGTCATTCTTTCCCAGCCAGGGTTGCCTGACTGGGGCTGTTCCAAGGGCTCTGTGCCCCTCACTGCTGCACTGTACTCACCCTCTCCCGTTTCTCTGTCAGATGAGAACATCCCCGAGTTGGCGGCCGAGCTGGTGCAGCTGGGCTTCATTAGCGAGGTGAGGTTTCTGCCTCCAGCCGCCCGCCCCCACTGCCTCCGCTCTCCTCCACCCGGTCTCACTGAGCTCCTCCCCTCTAGGCGGACCAGAGCCGACTGACTTCTCTGCTGGAGGAGACCCTGAACAAGTTCAATTTTGCCAGGAACAGCACCCTCAACTCAGCCGCTGTCACCGTCTCCTCTTAGAGCTCACTCGGGCCCAGCCCCTAATCTGAGCTGTGGCTGTCGCAATATGTGCTACAGCCTTCCTTCCCCTTCCCCCCAGACAGTATTACCCTGTGAAGCCCCGCTCTCCTTTATTATTCAGGAGGGCTTTGGGGCTCCCTGGTTCTGAGCATCACCCTACCCACCCCTCCCCTTCTCTTCCATCCCTCTGCACTTTGTTTACTTGTTTTGCACAGACGTGGGCCTGGGCCTTCTCAGCAGCCGCCTTCTAGTTGGGGGCTAGTAGCTGATCTGCTGGCTCCCGCCCAGCCTGTGTGGAAAGGAAGCCCACGGGCGCTGGGAGCTGAATTCTACAATCCCGCTGGGGCGGACGGGGCGGGAGAGAAGGGTGGTGCTGCAGGGGTGGCCCCGGGGGGCCATTCGATTCGCCTCAGTTGCTGCTGTAATAAAAGTCTACTTTTTGCTACGCGCGTCGTGTGGGTGTGTGGGTGTGGGTGGGTGTGTGTCTGTGTCTGTGTGAGTGTGTGTGTGTGTGTGTGTGTGGGCGCGCGCGCCTGCCTCCCCCGCCAGGGGGCGCGGAGGTTGGGCTGCAGGTGCGCAGGGAGAGCGGAACTGGCCGGGGAGCGAGGGCGGGGCCAGGGCAGGTAGAGCTGCCCCGCGGCGAGCGCTGAGGGACAGATGAGGTGCCGCTGCCGCGTCTGCGTTTTCGGTAATTTCTGGCCCTTCCGGTCGCGTTCTCTCCTGAGCGCCCACCCTGGACCCGCCCTACGCCCCGTGGCCGACTTGGGGCGGCAGCGAGGGGCCTCCGCCGCCTCAGCCGCCTCCTCTCCCGCTCAGGCCTGCCCCTCCCCCCGTGCTTTGCAGACGCGGCCCGGGGGCCCCGGCGGCTCATGCACGTGGGCCTGGCGCTGATCCTGGTGGGCCACGTGAACCTGCTGCTGGGGGCCGTGCTGCACGGCACCGTCCTGCGGCACGTGGCCAATCCCCGCGGCGCCGTCACCTCGGAGTACACCACCGCCAATGTCATCTCCGTGGGCTCCGGGCTGCTGGTGAGCGGGGCCGGGCCGTGGGGCGGGCGGTTGGCGCTGGAGAGCGGCGCGGGCCTCAGGTTTTGTTTCTTCCAGAGCGTTTCCGTGGGACTTGTGGCCCTTTTGGCATCCAGGAACCTTCTTCGCCCACGACTGGTGAGGGGATTTCTGGAGCTTTAATGAGGAGGCCCGGCGTCAGGGAAATGGGGGCTGACTCAGCTTCATCTCTAGTGGGAGGAGGAGCCTCAAGTGGCGTCACCGAGGTGGCAGTGGGAGAGGCAGCCACCCCCAGGCTGCTCACCCTGACCTTCTGCCCCTGTCAGCACTGGGCCCTGCTGGCACTAGCCCTGGTGAACCTTCTCTTGTCTGCTGCCTGCTCCCTGGGCCTCCTCCTTGCTGTGTCATTCACCGTGGCCAACGGCGGCCGCCGTCTTATTGCTGACTGCCATCCAGGACTGCTGGATCCTTTGTTACCACTGGACCAGGGGTCTGGACACACCGACTGCCCCTTTGACCCCACAAGAATCTATGTGAGTCCATTCTCTTCCCAGCCTTTTGGCGGTCCACAAAGCCTTGGTCCTGCCCTTTAATCGCCCCTACTTGCCACTCCTGCCCTGCTTCCTCTGGCCTCCCGCCCTTCCTTCACCTTTTAGGATACAGCCTTGGCTCTCTGGATCCCTTCTTTGCTCATGTCTGCAGCTGAGGCTGCTCTATCTGGTTACTGCTGTGTGGCTGCGCTCACCCTACGTGGGGTTGGGCCCTGTAGGAAGGAAGGGCTACAGGAGCAGGTAAGGAAGATGCACAGGAAGGGTTCATTCAACACAGATTGTGTTGAAAAGATGCTGAATTATATACAGGGCTGGAGTACTAACCCCACCCTCTTCTGTAGCTGGAGGAACTGACAGAGCTTGAACTTCCTAAATGTAAGCAGCAGGAAAATGAGCAGCTACTGGATCAAACTCGAGAAATCCGGATATCACAGAAAAGTTGGGTTTAGGGACAGGTAATGGGCCAGGAGGATTGTGGCCTGGGGAAGGGCGGTGGCAGGGACCACTCTTAGAACTGGGTTGGGCCTTTGCTATGCTGCTTGCCCTCTGACGCAGGCTCTTCCTTCTGTCAAGCAGGTGCTGATCTGGAGGCTCAGTCCACAAGGATCTTCCACTGACCCCTAGGATATGTTTATATAATAACAGTTGTAATAAAAGAACTTCTACTTGATTATGATTCCTTTTGGGGGAAAGGGGCGCTGGGCTAGTGTTGGGGGTGAACTTGATCAAAGAATACAGTGGTCTCAGTTACTTATAAGACTTTAATGAGGGATGGAACCTACTAACTCTACCAGTTACTGAAAGGAGAAGCTGGTGCTGGGCAGTCCCCCGCACCACTGACTGATGAACTTCAGCACGTCTTGGCACACAGGGCTGTGGGAGGTCTGTGAGGAAACAAGAGGGCACGAGAGGAACTCAGCAGCGCTGGGAAAAACATCCCTGATACAAAAAAAACTTGCTCCATCTCAGTGTGGGGAGCAGGGTTCAGGCCTGCACCTGCCCTCTTGACAGCACGTCCCCCACCCGGCACAGCTGCTGGTGGGTTCTTCAGCGCTGTTCTCCCTACCCCCATCTCTCAAGCCTTCCTCTCTAACCTTGATGGCCATAAGGAACTTATTCCAGTTGTCCTTGTTAGCTGCCTTCCCTGGCCGCTTAAATTCAATTTTGTTCCTCAGAATGGGGTATCCTGGAGGGGTGGGGGGAGAAAAAAAGATGAACTGGAGATTGCGATGGATTGAGGGGGAAGAATGAAGAGCAATTTAGGGGTAGAAAGTAGGATATTCTTGTCTTCTGCATCCTTTACTGAATCACAGTAAAACAGTTTCTTGATCCTGCTGTTTTTCCCTCCTTTCCACCCACCACAGAGTATGGGGTGCTGTAGGGTTCTGTACCTGTAATGAGGCAGGGCAGTGCCCGAACTCCAGTGCTGGCCGCCACCAGGGAAGCCTCGTAGGCACCACGCTCATCCCGAGGCAGAACCTGCTCCAACCGCTGGTCCATTGAGATTGTGAGCACCCAGTCTCGAACTTCTTCTCTCTGAGCCTCCTGGGAAGGACAGAGCAGCTTCACGCAGGGCAGGGCAAGTAGAAGGTGATGGGTAGAGGGTTTGCTGAGCCGTCATCCTGTGTACCACCTTTCACCCACAAATGATCCTCCTTGGATTGGTGGTCACAGTCACAGCCTTAGCTTTTTTCTCTGCTTCTACTTTCACTGAACGAACAGTGAGGGCTGAGGCCCTTCCAGAGACGTTGCTGACTGATGCCATTACAAAGTGTCGGGAGGACCATCCTAAAGTGTCCTCCCTTTCCAGTGCACTCACACTCGTGAGGCCTCCTGCTCTCCAATCCTGTGCCCTTACCGGGACGTGCTGCTTGGCTGGGAGTGGCACCTCAAAGGGAATGTCTGTATCCTGAAAGTCAGAGTGGTCAAGGGCATCCAGAGTCCCTTCTTCGATTGCCTGCGGCAGAGTGGGCAGCCATGAAATAGGCACAGCTTGTGACAGGCAAAACCTCCCAACCTCTGGGCACAACTGCCCTACTCACATCTGTCAGATCCAAAAAGCGGTTGAGGAAGATGAAGGCCATGTTCTCCCAGCCAACTGCCTGCACCAGAGAAAAGGTGCAAGTGGGAGTGAGCAGCTGGGCGTGGCTGTGTTTCTCCAGGATGCAGGGAGGAGAACCCAGGAAGATACAGGAAAATGATCTCCTCCATAACGTCAGCCCCACACTCAGCTCTGCTCCACCTGAGCAGCTGGGATTTCCTACTTTCCAACTTTTGATTTCCTTCTCTCCTGGGCCCCGCCCTTGCTTGGCCCCATTGCTCACCTTGGCAGCAATGCCTGCTTCATAGAAGGCCTTGTCTGCAGGTAGTAGCTGGGTGTGACGTAAGAGTGAAACAGAAAGCCTGGCAGCCACAGTTTCCTATGGATTAAAGTCAAAGCATTATGATCCTGGCACTATGTGACTGAGCTGCCAGACCAATGATCTTATAACTAAGGCAGCCATAGAACCAGAAGACCAACAATCAATATTAAATTGCTCTGGGTCATGCAGTTCTGGGTCTTAGTTTTTTTTTCATCTGCACAAGAGAACTGGACCTAGGTTATTTCTAAATTTCCTCCCACCTCTAGAATTCTATTGTCCAACTCCAGGAAATAAATATACAATATACTACCATGAATAAGCCAAAGGTATGTATATATTATAAGAGGTCAATGCAGAAATCATGGAATTTGAATGTTTGAGCATAATGAGGCTGGAGCTTTGTGGGCACAGAGCCCTAAGAAGGTCAGAGGAATACAAAGAAAACCATCTCAGCAAGGGTAAAGAGAAACTAGGAGAGCAGTGAGCCAAGCTTGAGACTGTCCAGATCTTGAATTCATTCAACTTCATACATTTGAAGATACGTCTGTAAGACTGAGGGCTCCTCCCCCGTCTGTCTCACCAGCTGTTTGATGCTCTGGGCCGCAGAGCGAGTGGCATAGTAATGGGCGATCAGCAGCATGGTCTCGAACTCCTCATGGGCTGGAGAGTTTGCCTCACTGGACTTCACCAAGTTTTCACACTAGAGCAGGGAGAGTGCACAGCCTGGGTCAGGGGTCAGAGGAGTGCCAGGGCCAGAGTGGTCAACTGACGGCCACCTGGACAGAGGAAGGTAGAGTCCGAGGGTGAAGGTTTATGTGCGTGAAAGAAAAGATGCGGAGATGGACAGGTGGAATAGCCTTTCTGCTCTGCTGTCCACCCGACTTCCTCACCAGGTTGAAGAGGACGTCCCGAAGGTCAGCCCAGTTGTGATAGGCCTCGGCACTGTTGGTCCCAGGGGAGCTCACCATGTCAGTGAAGATCCTTCTGTAGATGTTGAAGTTCTGGAGGTGGAGGGGGAGGGGGAGGGGGAAGGAGAGCTGAGTGAGAAGAGCACAACTAGAAGAGAAGGTCAGGGGAAGTGGGGCCAAAGAGGAAAACGGGCTGTAAACGTGCATGCGCGCGGGGGAGCTATGGGACGCTGCTGGAGAAAGCGTTATTTTAAGAGAAGAGGAAGAAGAAGGGTAAGAAAAAGCGATTTCTTCCTATCTGGCGCCCTGTGGGTGTGGGCAAATGTGTGGCTGTGAAAGTGCAGTCACACTGTTACCGGGTGACAGTGTCCGCAGTGAAAGTGCAGTCACACTGTTACCAGGGTGACAGTGTCCGCAGTGAAAGTGCAGCCACACTGTTACCGGGGTGACGGTGTCTGCAGAGCTGCGATGCTCAGGTAGGAGAGCGGTGCTCACTCTCCGGAGGAAGTCAGTAAGGCCCTAGAGGTGTGTGCGGTTCATCTCTGCAAGACTGTTCCCTGCGTGCTAGCTAAGAGCATGGGGAGGTTGTTTGGTGTTCCTTCAAAGGGTAAATCCTCTAGAGAGGCTGTACGTTTCTGAAGAGGCTGGGTGGGGTCTCTGGGGACGATGCTCTCTAATGAAAGAATCCTTTGAGAAGACAGATCCTGAGAGCGTGAGTGGTTCTTGAGGAGAAGGTAAGAATTTCCTTGCGGAAACGTTCACCCCAAGGAGCAGGCTGATACCTGTGGGTTAGCAGGGGCTCCGTGTTGCACATACAGGGCCAGCGCCTGGGCATAGTCGCCCTCTCGGATCAGGTGAGTCGCATACAAAGCCACGTACTTGTGCAGAATCTTGTAGTTCTGTTCCAGGGGTGCAGGAAAAGCAAGGGGAGGTTGGGGTCAGTAAGACCAGGCAGTGAGGGTCGGGTGGTGACTTGAGGCCGTGGATTTGTTTAGGCGGCCAAGGGCATATGCAAGCCAGGCCCAGCTAGGCCTCTGACCCCACTGTCAGAGTGTGAAGACTGAGCTCTCTGACGCTGATCAGGGATCTTTGGGGTTTGGGCTTTGGAGGAAGTAAGAGAGACAGCTCTGGGACAGGTGGGGAGTCAGAAAAATGCACAGAAGAGCTGGGAGTGGGATGAAGAGAGCAGTACCTGCTTGGTAGCTGTTTCAACACACTTGTCCCACTGGCCCTGCTCCACATACAGGTCCAAAGCAGCCGCCACATCCACACCCACCAGCTACGGGTCAGTGGAAAAGACAGAGTTACACGAGGAGAAGGAGAGAGAGAATCTCTTGAGCTTGCCTCCTGCTGACTCTGCCAATCTCACCGAGTCCACTTTGCCCTGGTTCTTGAGGAACTCTTTATAATGCTGGTCCACATAGTCTTCATACCTGTGAAGATGTGCAGAGATCTTGCACTTCATGGTCCTGGGATGCACACCCCTCCCATGAGAACTTTCTCCCAATCTTTACAAAAGGAAGTAAAAGAGAATTTCTAGTGAGAAGGGGTCATGAGCTTACCGGGGATCTAACTCCTTAGCCACACGCTTGGCCTTGTTCCATTCCTCACCCTCAAGGAAAGCATCGATCGCTTCCTTGACTAGGTCCAGGTTCAGATAGAGCTCTGCAGCCTGCACAGTGGAAAGTCAGAGACTGGAGATCATCTTTCCCCTCCCTCCCCAGTCTCCCCTCTGGGAACTCTCTGTGAACTCTGGGGAAACAGAAATGCATGCCATGCCTGCCAGGAGACCCACCTCATACAGCTTCCTGAGTGCAGGTGTCACCTTTCCACCCATCTCTGTGCAATCTATTTCTATTCAGTCCCAGCACGCTACTTACTGCACTGTGCTTTCCAATTCCAATCAGCTGGGGTCCCACAGCCCGAACTACTTCCAGACTGCGTTGGGGAGGTAGAAACTTGATGGAGAGTTCAGCTGCCTGAGTGGTTGAACAGCAGATAGAAATGGGTAGGAGAGACAAATATTGCTGGGGGGTCCTCGACCTGCTCTGTTTTTTTCCCTCCAGTTGTCAACTTTCTTGCACTCTCCCTCACTTTCCGCCCTCTTGGGCAAATCCTGCCTCATGGTCCATCAGAGCCTTTAAATAGAGGACCTATCTGTTCCTCTCAACTCATCCTCTTTCAGACACTCATCGCTGTCTGAGATCACTGCATTTGGTCCTGTCACCTTTGACAAACTGGTTTCTCAAGTTCTTTGTCACAAACAGAATCTTGGTAGCATGGTATAGAGAAAGAACCCCTAAAATCAGAGCCCAGGGCATTCTGCAACTATTTGTTTTAGGCTTTTCTGAGCTTCAGTTTCTTCACCCATAAGAGTGATGGTCAGGGCTTCCCTGGTGGCACAGGGGTTAAGAATCCGCCTGCCAATGCAGGGGACAAGGGTTCGAGCCCTGGTCTGGGAAGATCCCACATGCCACGGAGCAACTAAGCCCGTGCGCCACAACTACTGAGCCTGTGCTCTAGAGCCTGCGAGCCTCAACTACTGAGCCCGCGAGCCACAGCTACTGAAGCCTGCGTGCCTAGAGGCCATGCTCCAACAAGAGAAGCCACTGCAGTGAGAAGCCCACGCACCGCAACAAAGAGTAGCCCCCACTCGCCGCAACTAGAGAAAGCCCGCACACAGCAATGAAGACTCAATGCAGCCAAAAATAAATAAATAAAAAATAAAGTATAGAATCTTTAAAAAAAAAAAAAGAGTGACGGTCAGTCTAGATTTGTACTGTCCAGAACAGCAGCCACTAGTCACATGTGGCCAGTCCCAACTGCGATGTGCTGTAACCTTAAATGTTTCAAAGATTTTAGTGTGAAAAAAGGAATGTAGAATATTCATTCTACATGAATAGAATGAGGGGCAGCATGGCAAATTTTTGATAAATTTTTATATTGATTGCATGTTGAAATAATAGTTTTGATATATTCGGTTAAATAGAATATAATTATTTCCACCTGTTTCTTTATACTTATTTGAATGTGGGGCTACTAGAAAGTTTAAAATTACATGTATGACTTAAACCTTTGTGACCTGCATTATATTTCTACTGGACAGTGTTGGTCTAGATGACCTTGGAGACCTCTTCTAACCCTAAAACTCAGTAATTCTACAAACCCAAGTGTTCCAGGAGTTCACTCTGT
Source organism: Balaenoptera acutorostrata (assembly GCF_949987535.1). NCBI lineage: Eukaryota > Metazoa > Chordata > Mammalia > Artiodactyla > Balaenopteridae > Balaenoptera > Balaenoptera acutorostrata. The sequence continues at coordinate 72,687,049 of NC_080075.1, read as the reverse complement.
TTGTGCTGTGATGCTGACATCCTCACCAGATTTTAATTTCCACATGGTCCAGTTTAGCTATAGTCTATGCTAATCCTCCTGGTCTTCCGCCACCTATTCTTGCCTCTCTTTCTTTCTTTCTTTTTTTTCTTAAAGTTTTTGGCCACACCCCACGGCATGTGGGATCTTAGTTCCCCGACCAGGGATCGAACCCACGCCTCCTGCCTTGGAAGGCAAAGTCTTAACCATTGGACCGCCGGGGAAGTCCCTTGCCTCTCTTTCTTTACCTGCCAAAGCTGTCAAGGCTTAAAGTGCTCCCATCCAGGAAGCCACCCTCTGACTAATCTGAAGAAGGTATAGTCATGAACAGACCCGAGTAAACAATGCCCCAGAGTAAGATACAGAAGATGCTTCATACTTGATTAAAACCTGCTAAACTCTTAACCAATCCTCAGTCCTTTCTACTTCCTTCCCCTCCAACTTCTAGGGGCTATTCAATTACAAGGCCTCACAAACCTAAGGGAAATTCTGCAGGGGCATCAGCACACCAGCATTTTATTCAGGGGCTGAGCAATCTCACCCCTTCATAACTCCTAATACCAGATTTCCCTGCATCTAAGGCACATCATTAAAATACACATGTATCCCCACCTCAAAGACACCAAGAATCTATCTTAGAATTGATGAAACAAATTAGCTTGGCTTAATTTGCTAGAGGCTTCTTTTCAGGAGCTGCTGGGTAGAGGAGGGGCCTCTACTTTTTTCATGGCCTCCATCTGGCCCAGCTCCAGGGTCTGGATTTGCCCTTCCAGCTCTGACCCCAGGCCTACCTCCTCCCTCACAAGGGCTCCCCTACCCCAGCCCACAGAGATCTCACCCTTCTCTGAACTCTACTTGAATCACACACTTCAGTCTTCACTAAGTTGCGATATTAACTAATTGAGCCACATGTTAGTCTACCTTCCCCCAATTTCTGGCTCTCCGGGTTCTGTGTTACATCCCTTTTTATAGCCTTCATAGGTTCTGGATCTAGCATCTAGCAAGCACTCAGTAGATACCTGCTACCTGATTGAAAACAAAAAGACACAGGAGGAAAAAGATGAATGTCTGAGAAGGAACGCTGGATGTGAATGGAGGCCGGGAAGCACAGGGCCAGGCAGGTGTGGCAGCCTCACCTTCATCCAGCACTTCTCCACCAGGCTGCTGCTCCCTGCATCCCGCACTTTGAGGTAACAGTCGACTGCACGGCTGTATTCTCCAGCCTGCTCCCACTGTCGAGCCTGTTCCACCAGTCCTTCCATGCCCCTGTGCAGACGAGCGCGCTTGTGACCAGGAATGGGGAGGGGCAGCGTGGCCGATTCTGTGCACACCTTCTGACCACCCATCCCCAGCCCTGCCGGCATTTCCGGGTCCCCTGGCCTCATACCTGGCCCCCTTCTTGGTAGCTTCCCGCTCATACTCTTCCTGCAGTGCCTCCAGCTGGCCAGGCATGTAGTCCTTGCAGATCCGCAGGGCATCGCTCCATAGTCCAGCCTCCTGCTCAGATTGCCAGGTAGCAGGACGGTTAGCGGCAGGCATGACAGCTTTCCAGTGCCACTCAGGTGCTATGGCCCACTGATCCCTAGGTCCTTGGACTTCTCTTCCCCTTCCTCTTTGTCTCCTTCCCCCTCCCCAGTGTTAACCTCCTGTATCATTCTCAGTACCAGGGCTCAGGGTAGTGCTCTGGGGGCTCTCACATCCTCTCACCCTCCCCTCATGGCCCTGAATCCGCTGACCCACCTTATAGTAATTGAGGGCCAGGCCCGGTCTCTGGGCCCGAAGCAGCAGCCCTTCTGCTTTCTGGAAGTCCTTTTCCTCCAAGGCCCCCCGGGCCTGCCCCATGAGCACCTCAGTGACGCTGTCAGGGTCGTGGGCCTCGGCCACACGCTGAGCTGCCTCCCAGTCCTGGTTATGGACAAACCTGCTCCCAGATGAGGACAGAGAGGAGGCTGAGTATAGGAATGAGGCCTCCACGGTGAGAGGCAAAAAGCCATGTCACTGAGGGGGTATAAGATTTATTGGTACTAGGTTTAGATGAAGGTGAAGATGACAATGAAAGATCCTGGGGCTGAGTCTGGGAGGACAGGATTAAGGAATTTATGGGGTAACTCACATGAGGACTGCTTCCTTGGGTTTACCAGCCCTGATGAATTCAGCTTCAGCCTCTTCAAATTTTCCCTAGAGGGAGAGAAAGGCAGCCATACGTGATGAGACAGAGATTGGCATCACAGGCAGCCATGAGACAAGAGGTTTGAATGCCTGGCAGCAGTGGGCTAGGGGATGGGAAGGAGGGCTCTGCGGTCAGAGTCAAAAGCAATGGAGAAGAATCACATCCATACCTCATCCTCCAGGTACATAGCGTATCTGAGATGAATCTCAGGAGTTTTGTGCTTGAGGGCCAGCCGAGAGAGTTCAAAAGCAAATTCAAAGGAGCTGAAATGGAAGGTGCAGATAAGGTTAGCCTACTCTATACTTCCTTTTATAAGAGGAAAAGAAAAACAGAGGGCAAGGATTGAGGGGAGGAAAAGGCACAGATTAAGAAAGACAATATGACATGATAGAGAAGCACAGAGAGCACAGCACTGACAGGGAGGAAGGACTCCTGGTGCTCTGACCACCTCCTCCTGAGCCACATCTACACTAGCAGAAAAATAATCTTCCCAAAACAAGTAAAACTACCCGCAGCAATCTGACTCAATGCAGGATTACTACTGGTGTTCTTAACATTTACTTAAGAAAAGCTCACTTTGGGCAGAAGACCTGAATAGACGTTTTTCAAAAGAGGATACACAGATGGTCAACATGAAAAGATGCTCTAATCATCTAATCATCAGAGAAATGCAAGTCAAAACCACAATGAGATAACAACTCGCACCTGTAAGAATGGCTATCATCAAAAAAGGTCTACAAATAGCAAATGTGGGTGAGGATGTGGAGAAAACGGAACCCTTGTGCACTGCTGGTGGGAATGTAATTTGGTGCAGCCAATAGGGAAAAGAGTACGGAGGTTCCTCAAAAAACTAAAAAACAGAACTACCATATGATCCAACAATGCCACTCCTGGGTATATATCTGAAGAAAACAAAAACACTAATTAGAAAAGATACATGCACCCCAGTGTTCATAGCAGCACTATTTACAACAGCCAAGATATGGAAGCAACCTAAGTGTCCATCAACAGATAAATGAATAAGGAAGATGTGGTACATATATACAATGGAATACTACTCAGCCATAAAAATTGAAATTTTGCCATTTCCAACAACACGGATGGACCTGGAGGGTATTATGCTTAGTGAAATAAGTCAGACAGAGAAAGACAAATACTGTATGTTGTCACTTATATGTGAAATCTAAAAAAACAAAACAAATGAATATAACAAAACAGAAACAGACTCACAGATATAGAGAACAAACTAGTGGTTACCAGTGGGGAGAGGAAAGGGGGGAAGGTCAAGATAGGGCTAGGAGATTAAGAGGTACAGACTACTATGTATAAAGTAAATAAGCTACAAGAATACACTACACAGCACAGGGAATATAGCCAATATTTTATAATAACTTTAAATGGAGTATAATTTATAAAAATATTGAATCATCATGTTGGACACCTGAAACTAATATTATAAATCAACTACACTTCAAAACATTAATAATTTAATTTAACTTAATTTAAAAAAAGAAAGAAAAGCTCATTTTGCATTTAATAGAATCACACTTCCGTTACTCAGAAGTAAGTTACCGGCTTAGTGCATTTTAGCTTTAAAAGCTGTTCTCTTTCCACCTTTCTCCTTAGAACAGCCAAAGATTAAACACCATTCTGAGCCTCATGGGGAACAGGAGCAGAGTTACTAATTCATTCTTGCCCTCTATCAGGTTCTTCCAAGGATCTCTCCTTACCACACTGCTTCACTCTTGCTTCAGCCTCTAGAAATGCTTTTCAGTTATACATCAATTTCCTTTCTCTATACAGAGGCTCTGTCTGGAATGGGGCCAGCAGAGAGAAGGCTTGGGGCCTCACCAGTTGTCAGCAGCATGGTCGATAGCAGCTTCCAGGAGTCCCAGCTTATTCAGCAGTCTAACTGCAGCCTCACCTCCCAGGCTCTTTGCCCACAGATAGGCCACGTGTTTCTGGGCATTAGCTCCTCCGTGAGCCTTGGCCACCTGAAAAGCAAAGCCACTTGGCAACCCTCCAATACAGGGGTGCATGGCTGCTCCCTTCTCCTCTCTGACCTGACCTCAGCTTGGAAAAAGATCAGGCGCCTCGCCTAGAGCAGTAGGAAGAGGGCTAAGTTTCAGGGTCTATTAACCTGATTAGGGTCCCAGGATGGATTTCAGGTCGTTCACAGACCATTAAAATTGTATGTGAAATTTTGTGCGTAGGTGTGGACTTTCTTCAAAGACACCCATGACCAGTTTAGAATTAGACAGTTACTTGAGAGTGGGACAGAGGGATGGACGAACCCTGGACATCCTTACCCAGTAAGGGTAAGAACTCCTTACCCGGTAGGCCTCTTCCCAAAGCCCACTGCACCGGTACATATTCACTGTTGCCTTCCACTCCTGGGCCTCGAGGTAGTGATATTCAGCCTCCTGTAGGCGGCCTTCAGCCTCCAGCTCCTGGGGAGAGGTGGATCAGGATGGAGAGAGGGGGAGATGGAGCCTGTCTGGGGGAGAGATGGGCAGGGGCAGGAGAAGGGCTCACCTTGCCCAGATGTAGGTGTGTGTCGCTGAGGAGATCTGGGTGGTGCTTCCCTACTAGGCGGATCATATCATCATACAACTTGTGCTTTTTGAACATGGTGATGGCAAGATCAGGCTCTTCCACTGTCACATATAGCCTGGGGATAGGAGATACACCTGCGGCCTCCTAGACCCAGATTCCTGCTGCTAGAGTCGTTCCTAAGGGATTCTGTCACTGCCTTCTGGGCAGAGGGCACATATCTGCAGACCCCATCCCTCCCTCTAGCCCTGAAGCCCCATCTCCTGCTACACCTCCCCTGGGGCCACGGCTCACCTTTCAGCCTCTCGGTACTTGCCCTGCTTCTCCATCTCCTGAGCCTGGGTGATGTACAGCACCGACACATCTTCTGGTCTCATGCACTTCATCGCCAGCTGTGTGGACACACCGAGCCAGGGTAGCCTCAGGCACCAAGTCCCAAGGGAAGCAGAGGGAAATGCAGAGCGGACAAGGAAGTGGGGCTTCAAGGGAGCCTGTTTTCTCAGGAACTCTGAACCTTCCCAACAACCACAGGCGTTTGGTTAGCGTCACTCTCCTAGTCAGTTCAGGGAATCCCAAGTCCATAATGAGCAGAGTAAGCACTACATTCTGCTAAGGCAGGAGGGCCAGAGACACCCTGCGCGGGGGGCACCTGTTCCCACTACCTTACTCCTACTGTACCCACTGGGCTCTGGGAGCAGGAGCGAGAACGGTTACCAGTGTGGCTAGAGCTTCAGCAGAGGTATTTCAGATTCCCTAGCCCCCAAGCCCATCTGCTGTCTTCAGAATTGCAGGTTTGGGAACATGGGCCTCTCTTCATCCTTGCCTTTCCCTATGGCTAGGGATCAAAGTTACCCAGACTGTATTTTGGTACTCTTCCTCAGCTTTCAGGGAACCTGGCGAAGTGGGGAGATCAGAGACTAAGGAAAGTGGCAACATAACCACAAAGGTGGAATTCTCTTCTCACGAACTCCGCCCATTCCCTACCTTGTGGGCTTGCTCCCAGCGGCCAGCCTGGGTGTACATGTCTATGGCATCTTTCGTCCGGTCTCCCTTAGTGTAGAGCTCCTCAGCAATCTGTGGTTGAGATAGGCAGAGGCAAAAGGTCAGAGCATCAGAGTGAAAGTAGCCTGTAGGAGGAAAGAACAAACCTCAGTTGGGATGGAGCAGAGCCTGGGATACCATTATCCTATAGTCACAGAGAAGACAAGATGACTACAGGTGTTTCAGACTTTCTACTGTTTTGAAAAAAGACCAGCCTGAAACAGTATGAGGACAGTACAGTGGGACTTTAAGAGGGCCTCACGTTTCTGCAATGCAAGGTAATTCTATACTGTAACTATGTTGGAGTTATTCTTTGTTTTTTAATTAATTAATTAATTTTTGGCTGCGTTAGGTCTTCATTGTTGCACACGGGCTTCTCACTGCGGTGGCTTCTTTTGTTGCAGAGCACGGGCTCTAGGTGCGGGGGCTTCAGTAGTTGTGGCTCGTGGGCTCTAGAGTGCAGGCTCAGTAGTTGTGGTGCACGGGCTTAGCTGCTCCGCGACATGTGGGATCTTCCCAGACCAGGGATCGAACCTGTGTCCCCTGCATTGGCAGGTGGATTCTTAACCACTGCACCACCAGGGAAGTCCCTATTCTTTTTTTTTTAATTTTAATTTTTAAAAAAAATTTTAGGGCTTCCCTGGTGGCGCAGTGGTTGAGAATCTGCCTGCTAATGCAGGGGACATGGGTTCGAGCCCTGGTCTGGGAGGATCCCACATGCTGCGGAGCAACTAGGCCCGTGAGCCACAACTACTGAGCCTGCGCATCTGGAGCCTGTGCTCTGCAACAAGAGAGGCCGCGATAGTGAGAGGCCCGCGCACCGCGATGAAGAGTGGCCCCCGCTTGCCACAACTAGAGAAAGCCCTCGTACAGAAACGAAGACCCAACACAGCCATAAATAAATAAATAAATAAATAAAAATTTTATTGAAATATGGTTGATTTACAATGTTGTGTTAATTTCTGCTGTACAGCAAAGTGATTCAGTTATACGTGTATATATATATTCTTTTTCATATTCTTTTCCATTATGGTTTATCACAGGATATTGAATATAGTTCCCTGTGCTATACAGTAGGACCTTGATGTTTATCCATCCTGTATATACTAGTTTGCACCTGCTAATGTTGGAGTTATCCATGAAGCATCACTCATGCTTGCACAGGAAGAGAGCTAGAGACTTGCTTTATACGTCTGGGAGAGGGGTCTATGTTATGTTAGAATGAAATGGGGGAAGTAAACCTCTTTCTTCCCATTCAGGGTGGTGACACTGTTGGGTCCCAGAAGGAAGGATTTGGAACACTTCTTGTTCTGGGTTCCCTCATCATCATCCTGTACTGCATTGCTTCCGGCTGCAGAAAGGGGCTCTCTCTCACCTCATACTCCTGCAGAGACGCATAGTGTTGGGCCACACGAGGATAGTATTTGGACGCAGTGTTCTGGTCCTGTAGATCTAATATATAAATTGCCTTCTTCCACTGGCGGGCACCCAGGGCAGCCTCAATTGCCTTAATGGAGCACCTGGCATAGTTGGGAAAGGTGTAAATATGTATGAGGAAAGAGGAAAACAGATGGAGGTAAAGGGAAATCTCAAGCATACTCCAACCTACATTTTGAGATCTCTCTTATTTTAGTAAGGCCCTGGCACCCTTACTTTCCCCATCACCTCTCATCTCATGCCCAAATGTCCTTTGCACCCCCGGACCACCACACCTGGCTTCAATGTAGTGATTAATGGCCGCATCAAGCTGCTTCTGCTGCACCAAGTGGTCCCCCCACGCCTCCTCTAGTCTCACCACCTCCACTGGGAATGCCAATCGAGCCAGCTCCACCGCTGCCAGAGACAGAGAGGGCACTCAGCTCAGACTTCAGGAAAAGTGAGATAGAGAAATGAGGCGTGGAATACAGGTGAGAAGTGGAGGGACAGAGGAGCACTGAAGCCAGTCAGCCTGAGCAGAGGCACAGAACAGGTGTGGGGGACTGTTTGGGCCGCAGTCCACAACACTGAGGGATGGGCTGTGGGTGGCTAGTACCTTTCATGAACGCGTTGCCTTTACAGTAGCACTCCAGGGCCCGCTGTGGATTTCGAACCTTCTCAAAGAGATCACCTGCCTGTTAACACATCCTATATTACTACAAAGATACCCTTACTCCACAAAAATCAAGTATCAGCCCCCAAAGGAGGCGAGTCAGCCACCAGTCAGGGAGGGCTATTCGCTCCAAGACTCCTCTGGGTAGGAAAGGGGCACTGAGCCCTGGGGGTAAGGGACAGGAATAGGAAGCCAGCCATACCCTTTCATACAGTTCGCTCTTGATAAGGGCTGCAGTGATGTGCTCTACCAGCTCTGTGGTGGCCAGCAGCTCCTCTCGGGTCAGCACCAGCCGAGCAGCTTTGGCAGGGAGCCCAGCTTTGAGGTAGAGGCTGATGGCTGCTAGCCCATCCCCTTGGCTCTCCTGAAGTTCGCCTGCTCGCTCCTCTTGCTGTGTGTCCATCAGCCACTGGTAGTAACCCCGGCGCAGCTTCTCTAGGGCTGGGTGCCCCTGGACACGCAACAGAGAAGACTAGGAGTCACATCCCTCCTGCCCTGCTGCTTCCCAGGCTTCTCCAATCCCACTGTAACAACAGAAACCCTCCCAGTCACCAATGTCCCAACCCCTCACCATATCAGGTCCCGGCCCCCGCCCTGTTGCAGTTCCTACAGTCTCCTTGACAAGAGGAGGTTTCTGTTATTGGTGGGCGTGAGTTCTGAACAACTGTGGGGAAGACAGAACTGGTACCTTGGCCTCAGCCACAGCGATACATTCGTCCCAACGGTGTAGCTCCTGGTACATGTCCATGGCCTCCTCAACAGCGTTCTAGGGGAACCCGGGCAGAGGAAAGAGGGACACCAGGAAGATACGAGAATCAGAAATCAGCAAGCTCTCCTCAGCCCAGTTAAGATGCCGGCCTATGTGGACTGAAAGCCTCACCCTTTACGTATACACAAGCAGAGATGAATTTAGTATGAAACTAAAAGAAACTTAAGCTTCAGGGCACCTTATTTGCACAGGTTCCTTCCAAAGCAACTTAAAGAGGGCTCCTCAAATTGTCTAAGCTTTGGGCCTCTCAAAATCTGGATCTACCTCCACGCACAAGAATTGCAAAGACAGGCTCTGGAGTATACGGGGAAGACAGCAGACTTTTTATGAAAGATAGAAGTAATTGTAAGAACTAACACAGAGGAGGCAATTATGGAGGAGTGAAATGCACTGCACAGACCTTTCTGAAAGTTCTCCCTAGACCTTTGGTAGCCCAGCTGACCAGTGCTCATCCCTCCCAAGTTCGCCTCTCTATTTTTCCCCCTCTGATCCCCTCTTCCATCCAGTTCTTCTGTTCCTATTACCTGTTCTAAGAAGATCATTTCGGCCAGCTTGTAGTTCTTCTCCAGCATGGCTAGACGTGCTCGGACCTGATAAAAGTCTGTTCCTTCTCCACCCTGTGGGGGAAAAGGAGGTTCTGGTTATTCTGTTGGTGCCACAGGAGCCATTCTGTCTGTGTGACCAGAGAGACATGGAGGCTAAAAGGCTTAGGAAGCTGAAAACCTTGATGGGGCTTAGAGGCTCGAGGTTTGGCAAGCAATTCCAAAATGGTCTGACTTGAAGGTAGAGGTGGAGGGGGCAGGGTAGAGGAAATTAGCCATGGCTGGAAAGCTAAGAGTCGTGGGGCTGAGTACCAGGAGAAATCTCAGCTTGAAAGACTGAACAAATCAGGAGAATACTTGCATATTCCCGAGACACTTGATCTGCAATCTCATTGGTCTCATGTAGGAATCGAGCTTTTGCTACATGGCCCAAAGCAGAAAAGCACCTATAGCATGGAAGCAATAACAGTAATATTATTATAGAATCATCATTAATTCATGGGTTCAGTAGATATACTGAGCATCTATTATATGCCAGAAACTGTTCTTGCCACTGGGGACACAAAAGGGATAAGACAGATGAGGGACCAGCTCTTAGGGAACTTACTTTCTAGTGGAAACAAATAATTAGTAAACAAATAAACAAAGATTATTTGAAAGAATGGAAAATAAAACTAAGGGGACTCCTTAAGTTGGTAGTCAGAGAAGACCTGTTTGAGGAGCTGACATCTGAGCTGAGACCTTAATACAAGAAAGAGCCAATCATGACAAGATGGAGAAAAATTATTCCAGGCAGAGAGAAAAGCTAGTGTAAAGGCCCTAAGGCAGGAGTGAGCTTGGCACACTCAAAGGGACAAAAGGATGCCAGTGCGGCTGGAGACTAATGGGCAAGTACCTGATATGAGAAGAAAGCAGAGGCCAAATCTTGTGGGGCCTTAGGACATGCAAAGAGTTTGGGTTTTATACAAAGTACAATAGTAAGTTACTGGAAGGTTCTGAGCAAGAAAATGATATAATCTAATTTATGTTTTTAAAAAATTACCTCAGCTGCTATGGGGTGAATGGATCGTAGGGGTATAAGAACCATATCAGTGAGACTAATTAAGAGGCTTTGCAACACAGCATGTAGATAGTGGTGGTCTATTCCAGGGTGGACACAGTAGACTTGAACAAATAAGCGATTCAGGATACCTTTTCTTTTTTTTTTACAATCACATGGATCACTTTTTATTTTTAACATATAGAATTTGACTTTGTGTTCATATATATATATATATATATGCATGTACACATGTACAAAATACTTGTATCTACCTGTTAGCATTTTTTTAATCTTTATTGGCGTATAATTGCTTTACAATGCTGTGCTAGTTTTTTCTGTACAGCAAAGTGAATCAGCTATATGTATACATATATCCCCATATCCCCTCCCTTTTGAGCCTCCCTCCCACCCTCACTATCCCATCCCTCTAGGTCGTCACAAAGCATCAAGCTGATCACCCTGTGCTATGCAGCAGCTTCCCACTAGCCATCCATTTTACATTTAGTAGTGTATCTATGTCCATGCTACTCTCTCACTTTGTCCCAGCTTCCCCTTCCCCCACCCCTGGGTCCTCAAGTCCATTCTCTGCGTCTTTATTCCTGCCCTGCCACTAGGTTCATCAGTACCATTTTTTTTAGATTCCAAATATGTGCGTTAGCATATGGTATTTGTTTTTCTCTTTCTGACTTACTTCACTCTGTATGACAGACTCTATGTCCATCCACCTCATTACAGGTAACTCAGTTTCATTCCTCTTTATGGTTGAGTAATATTCCATTGTATATATGTGCCACATCTTCTTTATCCATTCATCTGTCAATGGACATTTAGGTTGCTTCCATGTCCTGGCTATTGTAAATAGTGCTTCAATGAACATTGTGGTACATGCATCTTTTTGAATTATGGTTTTCTCAGGGTATATGCCCAGTAGTGGGATTGCTGGGTCATATGGTAGTTCTATTTTTAGTTATTTAAGGAACCTCTATACTGTTCTCCATAGTGACTGTATCAATTTAGATTCCTACCAACAGTGCAGGAGGGTTCCCTTTTCTCTACACCTTCTCCAGCAATTATTGTTTCTAGAATTTTTGATGATAGCCATTCTGACCCGTGTGAGGTGATACCTCATTGTGGTTTTGATTTGCATTTCTCTAATGATTAGTGATGTTGAGCATCTTTTCATATGTTTGTTGGCAATCTGTATGTCTTCTTTGGAGAAATGTCTACTTAGGTCTTCCAACGTTTTTGGATTGGGTTGTTTGTTTTTTTGATATTGAGCTGCATGAGCTGCCTGTATATCTTGGAGATTAATCCTTTGTCAGTTGCTTTGTTCACAAATATTTTCTCCCATTCTGAGGGTTGTCTTTTCGTCTTGTTTATGGTTTCCTCTGCTGTGAAAAAGCTTTTAAGTTTCATTAGGTCCCATTTGTTTATTTTTGTTTTTATTTCCATTTCTCTAGGAGGTGGGTTGAAAAGGATCTTGCTGTGATTTATGTCAAAGAGTGTTCTGCCTAAGTTTTCCCCTAAGAGTTTTATAGTGTCTGGCCTTACATTTAGGTCTTTAATCTATCTTGAGTTTATTTTTGTGTATGGTGTTAGGAAGTGTTCTAATTTCATTTTTTTACATGGAGCTGTCCAGTTTTCCCAGCACCACTTATTGAAGAGACTGTCTTTTCTCCACCGTATATTCTTGCCTCCTTTGTCAAAGATAAGGTGACCATATGTACGTGGGTTTATCTCTGGGCTTTCTATCCTGTTCCATTGATCTATATTTCTGTTTTTGTGCCAGTACCATACTGTCTTGATTACTGTAACTTTGTAGTATAGTCTGAAGTCAGGGAGCCTGATTGTTCCAGCTCCGTTTTTCTTTCTCAAGATTGCTTTGGCTATTTGGGGTCTTTTGTGTTTCCATACAAACTGTAAAATTTTTTGTTCTAGTTCTGTGAAAAATGCCATTGGTAGTTTGATAGGGATTATATTCAATCTGTAGATTGCTTTGGGTAGTATAGTCATTTTCACAATGTTGATTCTTCCAATTCAAGAACATGGTATATCTCTCCATCTGTTTGTATCCTCTTTGATTTCTTTCATCAGTGTCTTACAGTTTTCTGCATACAAGTCTTTTGCCTCCATAGGTAGGTTTATTCCTAGGTATTTTATTCTTTTTGTTGCAGTGGTAAATGGGAGTGTTTCCTTAATTTCTCTTTCTGATTTTTCACTGTTAGTGTATAGGAATGCAAGAGATTTCTGTGAATTACTTTTCAGGATATGTTTTGAAGACCCTGGATCAGTGTCCCTAGGACTTGCTGAGAGTCTAGCTGTGGGAGGATAGGAAAAAAGGGACCAAGGATGACTCCTCGGCAAAATAGCAGCAGCTGACCTTTAAAGAGCACTTCCAACCTGTGCTCTTTGCACAGGTCCTCTCATTTGCTCTCCACTACCACTGCCATTTTTCTTTACCATCCTGCAGGTAAATTCTGTTATCATCCCCATTTCATAGAGCAAATGAAGAAACCAAGGCTTGAGAAGGTTAAGTTAACCTCTCTCAAGTTACACAGTTGGTAAATGGAGCCAATATTTGAAATCAGAGAGTCTGGAGTCCCATGTTTGTCCTATAAATTACACTCCTATACAACACCTGGAATATACACATCAACACGTGGATTGTAGGGTATGAGTGTTAAAAACTTTGAAGGGGCACCTAGTTACAAGATTGGGGAGTGACAACAATAAAAGACACACTCATGTGAAGTAAGTCAGAAAGAGAAAAACAAATATCGTACAATATCGCTTATATGTGGAATCTAGAAAAATGGTAGAGATGAAATTACTTGCAAAGCAGAAATAGAGTCACAGATGTAGAGAACAAACTTACGGTTACCAAGCGGGGAAGGAAGGGTGGGATGAACTGGGAGATTGGGACTGACATATATACACTACTATGTATAAAATAGATAACTAATGAGAACTTACTGCATAGCACAGGGTACTCTACTCAATGTTCTGTGGTGACGTAAATGGGAAAGAAATCTAAAAGAGTAGATATATATATATATATAGATATATATATATATATATATATATATATATATACATACATACATACATACATATGACTGATTCACTTTGCTGTACAGCAAGAAACTAACACAACATTGTAAATCAACTATACTCCAATAAAAATTAAAAAATAAATAAATAAAAGACATACTCATAATATAGGATGGGAGGATGTTTGGAATAACTGTACCATGGAAGGGTTCTATGACACCTGTTGGCATGGGAAGGGAAGTGCTGCCTTAACACTGGGGAGGAGCAGCCCACGGGGAAGATACCCACATGGCCATCCCTCCCTCCTAGCTGCCTGGCACCTCGGTTCTACAGTCCAACTCACCTCTCAGCAATGTGTAGCTGCCTTGCTTCCAGTGACAGCTTACTCAAGGTTTTCCACATTGCCTCTGTTTCTGGGGTCATTTCCAGAGTCTCCAAGAAGGCTGCTGCCCTGGAGAGGGAAGGAAGCAAAGCACAAGGAATGAGTCCAGGGTCAGGAAGACACCGAGGAATACTAGTGATGGGGCAGGGGAGGAGGGGGGCAGGCAATTATTTGTCCTCTTTGTCTAATCTCCTCCCAGGACACCACGTTCTTTTCAGACATGGCCAGTTTTACTACCCATCCCAGGTCCTCAGAACCAGAATTTCCCACCACCTTGCTGGTTACCAGTCTAGCCCCTCACCTGGTGTAGTTGCCATCATCAATGGCTGTTCCAAACTCAATAAGGCCCTCATCCAGTGTGTAGGCAACTGTAGTCACACCTTCAGTCACCATCACCTCGGTCTTTCCCCCGCCCCGCTCCAGACCTACAACATCACCCTGTAAAAATTCAACACCCCCATCCCACCAGAATTCCAAGTTAGCATTTCCACTGACACAATTGCAGAAAAGACCCACCCTCATTCAACCCTACTGCTCATACACTGAGGGAATTACAGTGGCCCCTATTTTTCTAACATTTAGTTTCTCTCAGGCAGATAAAAATTCCCTATCTATGGTAATATCCTTGGGTTAAAGTACACTCATAGCTATGATGGCACTAATGGCTAGGGATAAGTTGACAAAGTGTGACATCCACTTCTGCTACTGCCAGCAGTACTGCCAGCAGTACTATGACTCGGTATTCTTAAAGGCCCTCCTGTTAAAATTCAACTTGAACATACTTCCCAATGTATTGCTAAGTTCAACTGAAGAAACCACTAGGAATGCTTCCTACTCCCTCTCCCCGCCCCCACAAAAAGAAAGCAAGAGAGAAAGAGGTCAATAAGCTAAAACCGAAAAAACATGAGCAGGAAAAAATGGAAGGTGAGCAAGTAGGAAGAATACAGTTGCCCTGAAGGCAAACATAGTATTAGGAGAATAAACTTTGGGTCCTCCAGCAGGATGGGGAGGCCAAATCTAAGGTTCCTTCATTAAACTGGGGATCCTCTCTTCAGTAAAGGGAACCAAAGGGGTACAGGTCATTAATATGCCTGATTCCTGCAGAGGCAAACACAAATCATCTCTGGAGGAAAACATGCCTATATGAGGCCCTCAGGATTCCAAAAGATTACAGTCAATGTAACATGAGCTCACAATAAAAAATTACCAAAATATAAGTTAACAAACAGTTAACCAAAAAGTTAAATGAGTAAACAATACCTATAAACAACAGTTTTAGACCTCCATGGGTCTCAGATATCAAAAATAATAGTTAAGAAAAAAGACAGTTACAAAATACAAAATAATTATGTGTGAGATGTTTAAAGACCTAAAAGATGAAATGAAAAATTAAGCAAGGAACAAGAGACTATCAAAAATGGTCAGTCACGTTGGAGAAAGAACCAAATAAAACCTTATGAAAAATTTAATTTTTGAATTAAAAAACTCAATAGATGGTTTAAATAGCAGATTAGACAATGATGAAAATGAATTAATGAACTAAATGATGTATCTCAAGAAATTATCCAGAATGTAGCATGAAGTGAGAAGGAGAAAGGAAATATGAAAGACAGGTTAAAAAGGTACAAAAGACAGAACAAGAAATCTAACATATACCTAATTAGAGTTTTGATGGAGAGACTGGAGAATACGATAGAAGAAGCAATGTTTAAAGAGATTATGGTTGGGATATTTGCAAGACAGGTAGAAATATGTGTACTCACAATTACAGGTAGCACAATATATACCAAGCAGGATAAATAAAAAGAAATTTATAGCTAGACACACTGTAGTAAAATTTCAACATGCCTAAAAAAAGATTTTAAAAGCAACCAGAGAGAAAAGACAGATCACCTATACAGAAAGGGCTATTAATAAACTTGTCAGAACAAAAGAAGTCAATCAATGGGACAATATGTGCAAAAGGCTAAGAAAAATTAACAGTCAATCTAGAACTGGGGGGACTTCCCGGTGGCGCCGGGGTTAAGAATCCACCTGCCAATGCAGGGGACACGGGTTCAAGCCCTGGTCTGGGAAGATTTCACATGCCACGGAGCAACTAAGCCCGTGTGCCACAACTACTGAGCCCGTGTGCCACAACTACTAAGCCTGCGCTCTAGAGCCCGTGAGCCACAGCTACTGAGCCCGTGTGCCACAACTACTGAAGCCTGTGTGCCACAACTACTGAAGCCCGCGCACCACAACTTCTGAAGCCCACATGCCTAGAGTCCATGCTCTGCAACAAAGAGAAGCCACTGCGCTGAGAGGCCCGCGCACCGCAACGAAGAGTAGCCTCCGCTCGCTGCAACTAGAGAAAGCCCACGCGCAGCAACAAAGGCCTAACATAGCCAAAAAAAAATCTAGAATTGGGTGCTGAGTCCAAGTATCTTTCAAGAGCAAAGCTCTAAATAAAAACATTTTCAGATAATCAAAACCTGAACGTTTATCATCAAAAGACTTTCACTAAAGAAACTTCTAGGATAGCCTCATCCACCAGAGGGCAGACAGGAGAAGCAAGAAGAACTACAATTCTGCAGCCTATGGGAGGAAAACCACATTCACAGAAATATAGACAAAATGAAAAGGCAGAGGACTTTGCACCAGATGAAGGAACAAGATAAAACCCCAGAAAAACAACTAAATGAAGTGGAGATAGGCAACCTTCCAGAAAAAGAATTCAGAATAATGATAGTGAAGATGATCCAGGACCTCGGAAAAAGAATGGAGGCAAATATCGAGAAGATGAAAGAAATGTAACAAAGACCTAGAAGAATTAAAGAACAAACTCCTAGAAGAATTAAAGAACAAACAAACAGAGATGAACAATACAATAACTGAAATGAAAAATACACTAGAAGGAATCAATAGCAGAATAACTGAGGCAGAAGAACAGATAAGTGACCTGGAAGACAGAATGGTGGAATTCACTGCCACAGAACAGAATAAAGAAAAAAGAATGAAAAGAAATGAAGACAGCCTAAGAGACTTCTGGGACAACATGAAATGCAACAACATTCGCATTATAGGGGTCCCAGAAAGATAAGAGAGAGAGAAAGGACCCAAGAAAATATTTGAAGAGATTATAGTCAAAAACTTCCCTAACATGGGAAAGGAAATAGCCACCCAAGTCCAGGAAGTGCAGAGAGTCCCAGGCAGATTAAACCCAAGAAGAAACATGCCGAGACACATAGTAATCAAACTGACAAAAATTAAAGACAAAGAAAAATTACTGAAAGCAACAAGGGAAAAATGAAAAATAACATACAAGGGAACTCCCATAAGGTTAACAGCTGATTTCTCAGCAGAAACTCTACAAGCCAGAAGGGAGTGGCACGATATATTTAAAGTGATGAAAGGGAAGAACCTACAACCAAGATTACTCTACCCAGCAAGGAACTCATTCAGATTCGATGGAGAAATCAAAAGCTTTACAGACAAGCAAAAGCTAAGAGAATTCAGCACCACCAAACCAGCTCTGTAACAAATGCTAAAGGAACTTCTCTAAGTGGGAAACACAAGAGAAGAAAAAAGGACCTACAAAAACAAACCCAAAACAATTAAGAAAATGGTCATAGGAACATACGTATCGATAATTACCTTAAACGTGAATGGATTAAATGTTCCAACCAAAAGACACAGGCTGCTGAATGGATACAAAAACAAGACCCTTATATATGCTGTCTACAAGAGACCCACATTTCAGGCCTAGGGACACATACAGACTGAAAGTGAGGGGATGGAAAAAGATATTCCATGCAAATGGAAATCAAAAGAAAGCTGGAGTAACAATACTTATATCAGATAAAATAGACTTTAAAATAAAGAATGTTACAAGAGACAAGGAAGGACACTACATAATGATCAAGGGATCAATCCAAGAAGAAGATATAACAATTATAAATATATATGCACCCAACATAGGAGCACCTCAATACATAAGGCAACTGCTAACAGCTATAAAAGAGGAAATCAACAGTAACACAGTAATAGTGCGGGACTTTAACAGCTCACTTACACCAATGGATAGATCATCCAGACAGAAAATTAATAAGGAAATACAAGCTTTAAATGACACAATAGACCAGACAGACTTAATTGATATTTATAGGACATTCCATCCAAAAACAGCAGATTACACTTTCTTCTCAAGTGCACATGGAACATTCTCCAGGACAGATCACATCTTGGGTCACAAATCAAGCTTCAGTAAATTTAAGAAAATTCAAATCATATCAAGCATCTTTTCTAACCACAACGCTATGAGATTAGAAATCAATTACAGGGAAAAAAATGTAAAAAACACAAACACATGGAGGCTAAACAATACGTTACTAAATAATCAAGAGATCACTGAATAAATCAGAGGAAATAAAAAAATACCTAGAGACAAATTACAAAGAAAACACGATGATCCAAAACCTATGGGATGCAGCAAAAGGAGTTCTAAGAGGAGAAGTTTATAGCAATACAAGCCTACCTCAAGAAACAAGAAAAATCTCAAATAAACAATCTGACCTTACACCTAAAGGAACTAGAGAAAGAACAAACAAAACCAAAGTTAGTAGGAGGAAAGAAATCATAAAGATCAGAGCAGAAATAAATGAAATAGAAACAAAGAAAACAATAGCAAAGATCAATAAAACTAAAAGCTGGTTCTTTGAGAAGATGAACAAAATTGATAAACCTTTAGCCAGACTCATCAAGAAAAAGAGGGAGAGGACTCAAATCAATAAAATTAGAAATGAGAAAGGAGAAGTTACAACAGACACCACAGAAATACAAAGCATCTTAAGAGACTACTACAAGCAACTCTATGCCAATAAAATGGACAACCTGGAAGAAATGGACAAATTCTTAGAAAGGTATAACCTTCCAAGACTGAACCAGGAAGAAATAGAAAATATGAACAGACTAATCACAAGTAATGAAATTGAAACTGTGATTAAAAATCTTCCAACAAACAAAAGTCCAGGACCAGATGGCTTCACAGGTGAATTCAATCAAACATTTAGAGAAGAGCTAATACTTATCCTTCTCAAACTCTCCCAAAAAATTGCAGAGGAAGGAACACTCCCAAACTTTTGACAACATTCAACCCCCATTTATGATAAAAACTCTCCAGAAAGTGGGCATAGAGGGAACCTACCTCAACATAATAAAGGCCATATATGACAAACCCACAGCAAACATCATTCTCAATGGTGAAAAACTGAAAGCATTTCCTCTAAGATCAGGAACAAGACAAGGATGTCCACCTCGCCATTATTATTCAACATAGTTTTGGAAGTCCTAGCCACGGCAATCAGAGAAGAAAAAGAAATAAAAGGAATACAGATTGGAAAAGAAGAAGTAAAACTGTCACTGTTTGCAGATGACATGATACAGTACATAGAGAATCCTAAAGATGCCATCAGAAAACTACTAGAGCTAATCAATGAATTTGGTAAAGTTGCAGGATACAAAATTAACGCACATAAATCTCTTGCATTCCTATACACTAACAACGAAAGATCAGAAAGAGAAATTAAGGAAACAATCCCATTCACCACTGCAACAAAAAGAATAAAATACCTAGGAATAAACCTACCTAAGGAGGTAAAAAACCTGTACTCAGAAAACTATAAGACACTGATGAAAGAAATCAAAGATGACACAAACAGATGGAGAGATATATCATGTTCTTGGATTGGAAGAATCAATATTGTGAAAATGACTATACTACCTAAAGCAATCTACAGATTCAATGCAATCCCTATCAAATTACCAGTGGCATTTTTTACAGAACTAGAACAAAAAAATCTTAAAATTTGTATGGAGACACAAAATACCCTGAATAGCCAAAGAAGTCTTGAGGGAAAAAAACAGAGCTGGAGGAATCAGATGCCCTGACTTCAGACTATACTACAAAGCTACAGTCATCAAGACAATATGGTACTGGCACAAAAATAGAAATATAGATCAATGGAACAGGATAGAAAGCCCAGAGATAAACCCATGCACCTATGGTCAACTAATCTATGACAAAGGAGGCAAGGATATACAATGGAGAAAGGATAGTCTCTTCAATAAGTGGTGCTGGGAAAACTGGACAGCTACATGTAAAAGAATGAAATTAAAACACTCCCTAACACCATACACAAAAATAAACTCAAAATGGGTTAGAGACCTAAATGTAAGACTGGACACTATAAAACTCTTAGAGGAAACATAGGAAGAACACTCTTTGACATAAATCACAGCAAGATCTTTTCTGATACATCTCCTAGAGTAATGGAAATAAAAACAAAAAATAAGCAAATGGGACCTAATGAAACTTAAAAGCTTTTGCACAGCAAAGGAAACTACAAACAAGACGAAAAGACAACCCTCAGAATGGGAGAAAATATTTGCAAAGAATCAGCAGAGAAAGGATTAATCTCCAAAATATATAAACAGCTCATGCAGCTCAATATTAAAAAGATAAACAACCCAATCAAAAAATGGGCAGAAGACCTAAATAGACATTTCTCCAAAGAACACATACAGATGGCCAAAAAGCACATGAAAAGCTGCTCAACATCACTAATTATTAGAGAAATGCAAATCAAAACTACAATGAGGTATCACCTCACAGTGGTTAGAATGGCCATCATCAGAAAATCTACAAACAACAAATGCTGGAGGGGGTGTGGAGAAAAGGGAACCCCCTTGCACTGTTGGTGGGAATGTAAATTGATACAGCCACTATGGAGAACACTATGGAGGTTCCTTAAAAAACTAAAAACAGAATTACCATATGACCCAGCAATCCCACTACTGGGCATACACCCAGAGAAAACCATAATTCAAAAAGACACATGCACCCCAGTGTTCACTGCAGCACTATTTACAATAGCCAGGTCATGGAAGCAACCTAAATGCCCATCGACAGACGAATAGATAAAGAAGATGTGGTATATATAAAGAATGGAATATTACTCAGCCATAAAAAGGAACGAAGTTGGGTCATTTGTAGAGATGTGGATGGATCTAGAGACTGTCATACAGCGTGAAGTAAGTCAGAAAGAGAAAGACAAATATCGTATATTAACGCATATATGTGGAACCTAGAAAAATGGCACAGATGAACTGGTTTGCAGGGCAGAAATAGAGACAAAGATGTAGAGAACAAATGTATGGACACCAAGGGGGGAAAGTGGCGGGGGGGGTGGGTTGGTGGTGGGATGAATTGGGAGATTGGGATTGACATGTATACAATAAGATGTATAAAATAGATAACTAATAAGAACCTGCTGTATAAAAAATAAAATAAAATTCAAAAATTCAAAAAAAACCCCAGAAACTTCTAAATGATATTCTTCAAGAAGAGGAAGAAAAATAACTCCAGAGGGAAGATCAGCAATGCAAAAGGAAAAGGTGAACAGAGAAACCGGCACTATGACGGTAAATCTATACAAATTCTGTCTGTATAAAATAATAATGTCTAACTTTGGGGATAACAGAAGGGAACCAAAATACTAGACAACAATGGCAAAGGGGAGGTAATCACATTTAAAGTCTTTTATGGTCCTTGTATTGTTTGCAGTGCAGGGGGGGTTAGATGCTGATTAACTTTAGACCTTGTTAATTTAAATACATGGTGAACTTTTAAGGGTAACTGCTATAGAAATAGGATGTGTAACCTTCAAACCAAAAAAGTGAAAAAAAGAGTATTTAGAAAAGGACAACCCCCCGACCCCCCACAAAAACTCAACCTTAATCAGTCTAAAATGAGGCAAAAAAGGAGAAAAAAAGAGATATAGAAAGAACAAAAAGGAAGTATCAAGTGCCCTACCCACACCCACAGCAGTCATCCTAGCCTACCATACGGGCCTCTTTTCTCTGTTTGCATAGGCTCCTCCCAGATTTTGGAATATTACTTGTGTGTGTGATGTTGTCGTGGGATAGGAGAGAGGGTCTGATCAGCAGTCTTAAAAAAATAGAACTCTGAATGGCTTGTAACAGAGAATCAGCACACAAGGAGGTGATACGGAACTACTCCTCCTATTGGGGATCTTCCAGCCTAAGGGGACTCCATGTTATGACTTGGTGAATTCCCACTATAATAGAGACCCATACTCCAAGGGTCTAATATAATGTTAGGAATCTGAACAAGGATGGCTCTGGGGCCTGGTCCACTGTGGGAAGGAGTCTAAGCGTCACCTGCCAACTCTATTAAAGAGATTATGGGTGGTGGGCAGAGAAACCAAGCACACTTCAGAGCCTACTCAGGGTTCTAATTAATCAGCCCAACACTATGTCTGAGGTGCCCTGTGTCAACATACCCTGATAGAGGACATGGTGACTCTCTCAGGTGCCTCAATGTTGTACCACACACACAAGTTGTTTCGGTTCTGAGCTACCAGCACATCACTTCCTGGGACCCACTGCACGTAGGAGCAGAAGCTGAGGATCATTGTCTTAGAGCAGCTCTCAATGTCGTACAGGTGCAACTGAAGGAGGAAGAAGCAGATAGCACAAGTAAAAGGAGATAAGGGTGTCTTCTCATCTTGACAATTTTCCTAATGGTGAAATGTGGTGAGCTAACCCACCAGTCAGGTACATGCTGAATTTCAAAGCTTACTGATCTTCAACCATAAACCCTTCAAGTTTATGCTGAGTTGGCATATTCTGACTCTGGCCAAATAAGAGATGATCAAAAGAGCAAAGATCTACACCCTAGGAATTTAAGTTAGGTGAAGGTCAGACTTTTTTTGGCTGCGCTGCAAGGCATGTGGGATCTTAGTTCCTGACCAGGGATCGAACCTGCACCCCCTGCAGTGGAAGTGGGGAGTCTTAACCAGTGGACCACCAGGGAAGTCCCAGACTTTCATTCTTAGAATAACTCTGGGCCAGAGTTACCAGCCTGGATTACAGAAGTAAGGGCACCCGACGAATTAAATGGTCTGGAAATTTGTGATGGCTTTCACATCACAATGAAAATGAAACAAAAGATCACCAGAGAGTCCCTTTTGCCCCTGAGGTTGAACTCTTTGGTGATACCATATTGAGATCAGAATCAATAAGGGGCTAGGGGGAGACTGTTCTCAAGCCAGCTTCAGTGCCGTCAGATAAGTGTCGCTGACGAGCACTGGAGCAGTAGGTGTGGGCTAAGGTCAGCTAGGCGTGAGGAAGAGGAATGCAGGGGTAAGGATGTTTCATGAGGGCACAGATTTGTGAATAGTAAGAGAGACATCAACTCCCAAATTCCTCTCTTGACTTTGGTGCCTTCATGACACAATCTCCCGAAGGGTAAAATGGGATGGGTGGTGAGAGCAGATACAAAGAATGTTGATTCCTCTGTGCCTTTTGCTATGCTAATGGCATAGCCCCAAGAAATGATGTCCTCTCCTGCCTCCCACAGTCCCTGCTGGCAGCTAGTACCACATCCTTTATGGACCAGTCTATGGCTAAGGCCTTAGTAACCCTCCTCACACGAAGTTTCCGGTCCCTGAAGAGAAGCTTGTGCCCAGTCTCATTAAGTTCCAGCCAATCCACACGGCTCTCATGGCTGATGGTGCCAATGTTGTAGCCACCAATCAGGTCCACTAGAGAGTAAAGGAAACAGGGTTAATCGCATACAAGGCATGAGGTGGCCTGTGAAAGTCTGGCTTTAAGAATGTTGCATTAGTCTAGAGAATGTCACTCAGGAATGTAAATGGGCGGTACAACATAATTTTGCTAAGATCCTTAAGATGCTGTATTTCTTCTAAAATTATAGAGGTTTTGTTTAACCCTGCAGTTATTAACTCAAAAGATCCAGACTCATCAAGAAATGTGACTCCTCTCTGGGACTCTTGGAGTTGTCTCAGAGCAGGTCAGAACTATGGAGCAACTGGCTTCTGTTCTCATGATGAACCACAATTAGAGCAAACACACCAGTGAGAGAAAGCTGATGAATGAAATGACCCTGGTGATCATACGTGCTCCAAGGAGGTACCTGCATATTTGAGTTGGCAGTGATATAAGAACACTTAGGGACAAAGAGTGGTGAAGGCACACAGACAAAACAGGAGGAACCTCTAACTAAAGTTAGGCTGGTCAGTGCAGAGGATGAATATTAGTTTGGTCTGAATTTCGTAGGCAATATGAGAAACAATCATGTTTAGAACAGACCACTCAGGGTTGGCTAGGGTGCTTTCACGGAGTCTCTTGAACAAAGCCCATTCACAGGTCTTATTGATATACATTATCAACAAGCAATGTGCCTGCTTTTGTTACCTATGCTTAAGCTAAAGACCAAATGCCAGCAGATGTCCACTACTGGGAAGACCAACTTAAAAATGAATTTTCCTTTAATTAAAAAGCAAAATGATAAATCCATGTTTTAATGCCCCGATTATAGGTACAACCATAGAATGCTAGAGCTGTGGGGACCCTATTTCTGTGAGCACCCTGAAATTACATACAAAATTATGCGTGTAGATATTTTTCTGGGAAAGGATCTATGCTTTTAATTAGATACTCAAAGGGGTCGATGACCCGAAATGGTTACGAGAAGAACTCTGTCAATGTACATTGAAGATAAGACCTACAGAGTGAGGTGACTTGTCCAAAATCTCACAGCTCATTACTGCTGAGAGAACTTAGGCCACTGGAATTTAGAACTTAGGCCACTGGACTGTATTATTATTTCTATTATAGATACTTATATTTCTGAGCTCAGCAACTTCATGTGAAATAGAAAATTCATGAAATGTAAAAATATCTTAAGAACAGACCCATATGTATATGGAAATTTGATTTATGAGAGATGACATTACATACTAGTGAGTGAAGAATGGACTTTCGAACAATGGTTAACATATGGAAAAAAAATAAAATTAGATTCCTACCCACATTATGCACAAAAATAAATTCCAGGTAAAAAGCAAAATTTTAAATGCCAAAATACAGGAGGGAGTAGGGAGGGATTTCTTAAATAAGACCTCAAAAACCACAAACTATTTATTAAAAAGTGATATACAACACTGTAAATTGAACTATACTTCAGTAAAAAAAAAAAGTGATAAAATGGACTACATTAAACTTAAAAATGTCTAAATACTAAGAAGTGCTGAAAAGGAGAGAAAAGACAAGCCACAGGCTGAGACAATAGCTGCAATGCAAATAACCATCAAAGCCTATACACACACACACAGAACTCCTTCACGTAAATAAAGAAAAGACAACCTAATTTTAAAAATAGGCAACGGATATGAACTGGCAATTCACAGAAGAAATCCAAATGGCCAATAAACAAATGAACAAAAAAATTAATACAATGAAATATATTTCCATATACATCAGATTGAGCCAAATAATGAAGTCCGGCAACTTCAAGCATTGGATAGGAAGTGGAACTGTAACTGGGGTGGGAGTGTAAATTGGTACAACCTCTTCAGAGAGCAATTTGGAAATATTCAGTGAAACTGAAGAGGTACCTCTTTTACGATTCAGCAATTCCATGCTGGGTATAAACCTTAGAGAACTGAAATACTGTAACAGTGAAAAACCAACAAATGTCCATCAATAGAGAACAGAGAAAAGATCCAAGGTAAAAATAATGAAATGTAAGGATTTGACAGAACTGGGTATGGGTACACAAGTAATAATAATATTATTATTATGAATAGCTAACATTTATTACGCACTTATTACCTACTAGGCACTAGTCTAAGTGCTTTTCATATGAAGTAGGTCCTATTTTTATCCCCATTTTGTAGATGAGGAAATTGAGATACAGAAAGGTGAAGTAATTTACCTAAGATTACACAGGTAGTAAGTAGAGAAGTGGGGAGGTTTGACTCCAGAGCCCTGTTCTTAATACCTACACTACCTGGATATGTTATTCTCTAAACTTTTTAGAGAATACCATGCTATTCTTTATACTTTTTTCCTATGCTTAAAACATTTCATGATAAAAAATTAACTATTAATATATACAATACGATTTATAAATGTGAGCATTTGTGAAATGCACATAGTTTGTCATCACTACTTATTAATGACAAACTAAACAGAAAGTAAGGCCCCTTCCAGTTCTAAGAATCTGTGAGCCTATGAAGTCTAAACAGGAAAATTCTTAAATTTGCTAATGGTTCTTTTCTACAATTCACAATTTTCCAGCCCTGAGATATATGCCTAGAGAACATGAATAATTATATGGGCAGGCCTATACATACCAATGCATCTGTATCTAGACTTCTAGATATAGACATACACATATGGATTTAAACATTTCACATATCCACTGTAAGAATGAGGTCACACATTTACCTGATGCCTCTCAGATTCCTGGATTCTCCTCTGCACACAATCCTGTGACATGGAAGTGCTTTATAAACATCTATTTTGTTATTACAATTATGAGAGAGTCTTACTCACCTACAGCGATAGTCTTAATATCAACAAGATAAGCCAATTTCTTATTATCCTCCATTCCTCGCTGGTGCCTCTCATTAATACGGACACTGAAACATGAAGGGTCAGGTGAGGCAAAATGGGCTTAGGTAGCTTGGATGTTTAATAAGAGCTCTGAAATACCATATGGGATGAAGATTTTAGATTAACCTGAGGATATAGGAGTTAGAAGTCAAAAGGAATTCTTTTGGGTTTCAAAAATTTAGAGAACCATGTGGGGTTACCTGATGAGATGGGGGTTCATGAATTCAGTACGTACAGAACCCAGGGTATCATTACTCCCATATTCCACCAGCGTTAGCTCTCCAGCATTGAAGATCATGCATACCTGGGGATGAATGGAATTGTTATACAGTGGAAAGATTACATGAAGAAAGAGAAAAACAGTCGAGGGAGGTGTACCATGAGTTCAAAGTGACACCCACCTTTCTGTTTATTCTGTTCCTCTGCCTATTTCACCCTCCCTCTTTATCTGCTGTTTTCTCAACCCCTTGCCACTTGCCATCCTGCTACACAGAAGCTAGAAGGAGGCTTATCAGGACAGTGATGGTGAATCAAACTCTACTCACATTTTCATTTTCAAAGAAATACTTCTCATTGCCACCAGATCCCTGCCAAGCTACCTGTTAAGGGGGGAAAAGACATAGGGAACAATGTGGATAACTATCCAAGATGATGCTGAAAGAACAACAGGGTGGGATGCAGAGAGATCGAATTGGGGGATGCTTTGACATTGCACAAAAGAGAGGCTATGTCAGATTTTGCCCTAGTCCCTATGCTTCTGGGAGATGGTGTAAAAACAGTCCAACAACGGTGATTCATATTCCGGGATTCTAAGCCTCCTGGGTCTCATTCCCTGAAGCCAGGTCCCCAACACCAGAATGTCAGAGCTTCCCATGGAGACCTTCCCCCAGGGACCCTGGCTTGCCTGAGTAGCACCTCAGGACGCCCCATTCCCCACCTCTCCATCTTTGGTTCCTACCTCACTAAGGCGATTAGTGTTCAGGTCCCCCAGCAACAGTGTGTCTGACGTGTGGGCCACCAGGTAGCGTTCCTTCCCCAGGATTTTCACCTCTTCCACCTCATAGCCATAGTGTGACTTGAGTACCACTCGGGTCCCCGATGAGAGGTTCTTCACAATCACCTTGGTAGGAGACGAGTCTGAGCTCCCCAGGCTTCCCCCAATCCGAAAGAGGGGTGAACATGCTGTGCCCTTCGCCCACCTTCACAGGGCTAAACAAAGTAACATCTTTTTTCCTTGCCTGGCCTAGGATATTCTTGGTAAAAGGGACACCTCACATTTATATAATGCTTCACTATTTATGAAATGCTTTAATATATTATCTCTTTTGATGTTTATAATATATATGATTCTGAAAGTTCCACTGGGTTAAACCAATCACTCTCCCTATGTTCCTGTAGCTCTTTGTACAAACTTTTATGATAACTTTACCACAGTGTGCTGTATTATTTTCTGATATGTCTGTCTCCTTTGCTAGAACGATCTTCTCAAATAAGGGACAATGTATTACAGATAACTATCTTTGAATTCTCAATGCTTAACGGTGCTGACACATAAAGAATGGATAAATATTTCTGGAGAAAATGGAAGACTAAAGGAATCAATGAATAATAAATGAAGGAAAGGAGGGTGGAGGTAGAGAAAAGAGAAAAGTGGGCTCAGAAACTAAGAAATGAGCTTGCAACATTATACACAGTGAGTTCAGAGGCTTTACAACAAAAGAATTCAGAATTATAATCCTATATATCAACTTCCCCAGTTGCCATCCTATAGGCAGTGAAGTTTTAAACCAGGAAGATGTAAATGGCAATCTCTGTACCCCTTAAACCTGGTGGTTAATCCTTTTCTTACAATAAGCTGTAAGAACTATAGCAGGAAAGCTGCCAGAGAGTTGCCCTGACACATTCTATTCCTCAGAACAGCTCGGCCAGAGGTTAATTTGACTCTGTGCTGTGGCCAGACGGCAGGGAAGTACTACAAGGATGAGTGAGCCATGGCAAAATCTCAGTGTGGCAGGCTATCAGCCGCTTACCTGGCTAGGTCCCACATACGTCAACTCAAACTTATTCTTGTAAATGCTCCTTCGGAGGCAGCAGTCAAACTGTTCCACTCCACCACAGAGTGTGCCCTGGAAGGGAAAGTGACAGCATAAAGGGTAACACACACAGTACGTAGGCATGTAGAGGGTATTTAGAGACACTCTCAAATCCTAGGTTCTAGAATCTACAGAAGAGTTGGCAGTAAAAAGGCTGGTAGTCTTTGGAAGTACCAGCAGGAAAGAGGTGGCAATTGCAGGACTCAAGAGAATCACATAGGGATGGGATGTAAGGGAGAAATCATCCCTGCCTATAAAACTCTTGTCCCATTTGGCCTCCAATAAGGTATGCATTTCTCTTTCCTGCCTGTAACGTCAGAGTTTTAGGTTGTGGTCAAAAGGGAAGAGGAGATTCTCTAGTGTCAGGAGAGAGTGCTTTAGGATAAGGTGGGATTTTTCTTAATTTGAAGAAAGTCACCAAAGCAGGAAGGGGTTACTAGTCACACACCGCACAGAGTCGTGAGCCATCCCGCTTCCAGGCCAAGGCAGTGATGGTGTATAAGTTGGCAATCTCCTTGGGCTTTGCCTCTTCCCAGATGCTTCTTCGAGGGCTCCAGTTGAGTACCCGAAGTCTGAAATTAAGTATGTGGCTTTTAGAAGAGTTGGAGGCTGAGAAAAACTGAAAATGGGCCTGTAACGGAAGGAAATTAGTCTTGCTACATCAGAGAACAGAGGAAATAAAAGAGAACAGACAAGTTGGAGGTCTAGTAGGAGAGGACAAAAGTGTTCAAAGGAAGTAAATTGGGAAAATCAAGTCAAAAGTAAAATGGAGTAAGAGAGATAGGAGTGGAGAAAATAAAAAGAGATTGTGGCTGGTGAGAAAAACGAGCTGTTAGCAATAGAGAAATATGGAAAAAGAAAAGAGAAATGGTAGGAGTCAGAGAAGAAAGAAAGGAAGAGACACACATGAGACTGAAGGGGACAGAAAGACAGGACTGACAAAGCTGGGGTTAAAAGCGCTCCAAGGAAGAGATGGGACCCAGACTCTAGCTATTTATTCACCGTTCCTTCCTTCCTTCCTTCCTTCCTTCCTTCCTTCATTCATTTACCAAACATTTGAGCATGTATTATATACTAGATGCTAATCTAGGCCCTGGAGACTTAAAAAAAAATGAATAATAGGCCCTCTTCTCAAGGGCTCTTCAATTTAACCAGTTAGATACAAACACCAAAGTATAATATAATGTGATAAACACTAAGCTAGTGGTCTGAAAAGGGGCAAAGGGAACACAAAGAAAGTGGAGATGAATTCTGCTGTGGAATCCTGGGGAGAGGCAGAGACACAACAAGAGCATGGTGCACTTTGGAACTGCAGACATGCCAACGGATGGTGGGAGCAGGAAGAGGAAAGTGCATGAATTAAAACTTAAGAATCACTTGATTCTGATCCAGTCTCCCACTCTGGTTGAGAAGCAAAACTGGACTAAAGAAGAGTGTACACAGGGAAAGCAGGCAGAAGCTGCAACTGGAAAGGAGACCCACCTGTCATAACTTCCCAGCACAACAGACTGGCCCCCAGGACTTGCTGCAGCTGTGGTGAACTCCCGTTCCTGAGGGTCACGGCTATAGTCAAAAGTTTGTAGCACGTGGCCTTCCTTTCCATAGGCCACAATCCTCCGATCACAGCCTGCAGCCACAATGCTGTTGGTTGCCCAAGCCAAGGCATAGGGTGGGCATGGGTGGTTCACCAACTTCCCCTAAGACAGAAGCAGAGGGTTTCAATCACTCTGACTCTGAGGACTCCACCTCAGAAATTTCTCATTCCTAGCACCTGACACACTCACTCTGACCATCCTACTCTGCAGAAATCTTTCTCCCAACATTTTCCCACCCTAACACATCTTAATCCGAAGACTTCACAAATTATCTTTCTGACTTACACTCACACACACATCTTTTACGACATATATACAAATACACACTTATTGATCTTGTGTTCAAGATGGAACCTCAAAATACTTGTGTCTGCAGATCTTTAATATTCACCTAATAAGGCCCCCCAAAGGAAGCTGTCCTACACATTAACCAATACCGTACAGGCCCACAGGGAGCATATGGCCCCTTTATTCCAGGAGGGATACATTTAATTATTACACGAGTAATTCTTAACGTAAATGATTCAAACAATAGAGAATTACATAGATTAAAACATGAACCTTCCTTTAATCCCCCATATTTTCCCCCTCAAGAGTAAACAACCCTTTCTTTCTATGAATTTATATACATGAATATATATTTTACATAAATGAGAATAATTTTCACTTTTCATTACTCTCGGAGTCTTTATTTCTCTTTGCCTCAAGGTCCCTTCCACCTGATTCATCCTTTCCCATAAATATTAAGCTCCGGCCTCCGAAAAACAAATCCTCTCTGTGGCCGCATCCAAGTGTCTCTCTGCCTGAGGTCTCAGTCCTCTAGCCTCTTCTCCCAGCACCATGATCTAAATTCCTCAGATGTCCAACCTCCTCTCGGAGAGTTCTTGGGATTTCCTTCTCCCCTATTCCAGAGCATCCTTTATTCATACCTGTGACTCTCCAGAGCCTTCATCATCAAAGAAATACCTAACAATGGTGCCATCTGCATGACCAGAGAGAATTCCTTTCCCAGAGCAACTAAAAAAGGGGAAAAGGAGGAAAGGAGAGAAATACAGGAAGACATTAGAGCATCCTGTCTCACCAAGAAAGTCCCCTTTCTCTGTCAAACACTACCCTACCTGCGGTTCCTGCTACCAGCCCTCTCCATCTTTCATACTATGGTCCCCCAGTCCAGAGTCCCCTATAGCTTTTCCTACCATTTCCAAGCTTTTGGGATACCGCTCTCCCTTACTCACTTCGTTGTCAGGGACACCACGTAAGAATCTGTCCCATAGATGGTAGATGATTTATTAGTTTTGGTGTTTGCTAAACGAACCTGAAAATGGGAGAATGGACAAAAGTCTGGTTAGGCTACTTTCAATTTCACCCAGGTCCTAAGGAAAGAAAAAGAAAAAACCAAAAACTGTTCCCTGGGTAGTCTCCCCAGTACACAACTTGACCCTAAGGGAGAAGATTAACCATATACCTCTTTCCAGAACCATTATCCCCATGCACAACCTCTCCTGTGTTTCTCGTCTCTCCTTTACCTTCCCTTCAGCCAGTCCAAAGACAATGATGTATTCTGCTGGCCACTGCAGACAAGTAACAGCACTCTGTAAGAAAGAAAGAATGAAAAGGATAAAGCTGTCTATGTATGTTAGCACACTGATAACAACCTGAACCTGAACAGCCCAGCACATGCCACCACTCCAACCCCCTGTAGGGAAGGAGAGGAGGGGACACAACTGGGCTCTAAGGAGGAAAGCGCAGGGGGATGAGCAGGCAGGCAGTACATTCACGCAGTAGGAAAAGTCAGAGCCCGATGTTAGCAAATGCAACTTCTGGTTGTATTTATAAGCGGATGTACTGATACATGCTTGTTCATCCTAATCTCCCGGGGACTGGTTTGAACTTTACCGTCTGGATGAACTTGTTACAGATGACTTTCTTGTCACCCCTGTCAAATAAAAGGAGGGAAGCATATTACAAACCACTTCCATGAATAAACTGCCACAAATGATGCTGCGGGAGGGGAGGAATTGTAGGTACCTTCCCTGGCCCGCTAGTGTTTCCTACCTCTCCACAGAGGCCCTCAAAGGAGCCTGAGTAGCTTTGGAAGAATAACAAAGACAAAACATCACTCCGGGCTCCCCAGGATCTCACAGGGCCTCCTTGTTGATCTAAGACTGACTCTTCCAGGGATGGGATCATAGAACACGCGGTGCACGCAAAGGTAGGGAAGCTACAACAACAGACTCCAGAAGGCCTCTACCTTCCAAGCCCCAGCTTGGCTCCTCATCCTCTCTATTCCCCCTTCCCAGTGAGGGATTTCTTCCTGCCCTTCCCTTCTTCTCTGGGACACCCCATCTCCCAATCTCTATCCTCACCAATCTTCTCCAATCTTGTAGACATAGATGATGTTGTCAGTCTGTCCTATGGCAATCTTGGTGGAATCAGGAGAAAAAGCCATGCCCTTCACCATATAGCTCTTCCTGCCATACTAAGAGTCAAAAAGAAAAAAGGAAAGAAAAAGAAGTAATGAGTATCCTTAAAAGGGAAGAAAAGGTGGACTTCCCTGGTGGCACAGTGGTTAAGAATCCGTCTGCCAATGCAGGGGACATGGGTTCGAGCCCTGGTCCGGGAAGCTCCCACATACCGCAGAGCAACTAAGCCCGCGAGCTACAACTACTGAAGCCTGTGCGCCTAGAGCCCGTGCTCCACAACAAGAGAAGCCACCACAGTGAGAAGCCCATACACTGCAACAAAGAGTATCCCTCACTCGCCACAACTAGAGAAAGCCCTCACGGAGCAACGAAGACCCAAGGCAGCCACAAATAAATAAATTAAAAAAAAATAAATTTATATATAAAAAAAGCATACTATGCTCTAATCTAAAAAAAGAAAAAAAAGAAGAAAAGGTGCATGTGTGACTGCAGTGGGCTTGAGGGCTTTATACTGAGAAAAGGAAGGGCGGGCCATTTCCTATGCCTGTGTCTAGGAAGCAGGATAGGAAGTTTTCTAGATTTATAGGGTCCCATCAACAGATTAAGGTACACATGAATATTCCCTTCACCTTCATGTCGGCTGGTTTGGTGGAGAATTTATCTCTTCGCTCCCCATGTTCATCATACAGCAACACCACTCGGTCCACTGCGCAGACAGCAAATTTGGCATTGTTCTGGGACCATGCCATGCAGGTGACCTTTGCAGCTCCATCCTGCAGAAGCAAAGGGGCAAAAATAAACCCAGGTGCTGGTCTAGAATGCCAAAAGCATTTCTAGTTCCATTACTTCTAGTGTGACTCTGGTCAATTTTCCTTCTAGCACAGTCCTTAAAACAAAGAGATGCCCATAGTCCATCCAGGTCTCCAAGGCCATAGAGCCCTGGATGGTGAGAACAAAGTGCTTCTAGAAACCCATAATGCAAATGCACTAAGAGGTGACATGGTAAATCAACTGTACCAATGTGTCCCTGCAGTGGCCTCCTTATTCCCTCATTCCCCAGGTCTGCTACTGAAATAACTGCAAAGTTTTGGTCTTTAGCCATTCATTCAATTAATGTTTTTTGAGTACCTTAATAAAAAAGGCACTTGGCCAAGCGCTAAGAGAGAGACAAGGAGCAAAACATGGGCCCTGCCCAAGGATCTAATAAGATGGTACAAAAAACGGGAAAAGTCCCATAAGAGAGGCACATATAAAGCACTGTAATAGTTTGGAAAAGCCTGAGATAATTTTCCACTTAAATCATCAACATTAAGCTTTGAAGAATGGATACAGTTAGGTAGGGAAATTACCTGAGGTAGAAGGAATGGCATGAGCAATGGCAAGTTCTGGTCAATAAATAGTAATTTAATTTAGCTGAAACTATATTGTAAATAGCAGAATAGAGGAGGTGAGGCAGGAAAAACAGACAGAGGCCAGTTCAACAAGGGTCTCTGAAGCCAGGCTGAGTTTGGGCTTATTTGGTAGGAAAGGGAGAGACAGTGAAAGTTCTGGAATGGGAAGTAAAATAATCAGAGTTGAGACAGGATAAACAATGCCACTTTGGTTTTTGTCTTTTTTTACCCTTAACAATCCACTTCACAGAAGCCCAAGTTAGAAGCGATCAACTCCCAGTGAATTATTCTTGTCATGTCTGTCCCTTCCACCACCAGCCCTGGTGGTCTGTGGTTCTGCACTAAGGGATTTCCCTCCTTGAAATAAAAAATTTAATTTCTGCTCCAATTGTTTAACTGCTTGGGCTCTAGAGCCCTGGCTTAAAACATTGTTACTTTTTTACTCCTAACCTACCCGCTTCCAAAGTCAGAGGTAAAAAAGGCATTTTTCATCAAAATCCTCAAACTGGAGTCAGAAAATAGCCACACCACCACCTTTAGCCCCCTCCAACTCTTGACTAAATTAGGTTAGGAGGGTAGAGGGCTTATCAATTGTTGCCAATCATCTTCCTTAATCATTTTGCCCAATCCTGGGCATTCAGCCCTTACCTGCATCGTGACATCATCTTATTTTGAAAGATTGAAGGAAGATTTCATTTCCAATTATTCCATTAGGGTAAAGGAATTTTAGAAATACAGATTCAGAGAACAGTTTACTGAGCAACGAGCACACCTCTCTTTTGTTCTAATTTCCTTCTATTCTCTTAAAGCCACACTCTCTGTGAAGCCTTCCTGATTCTCATAATCAATCAATTCTCCTTTCTCTACAATATGTACCTCACAGGACTGTAGCGAGGATTACATGAGGTAGAGAACAGAATAACAGCTAACCTTTAACAAGCGTGGACTAGGCACTTTGCTAAGTGCTTGATATGCATTATCTCATTTTATCTCATAAGTAAGGTAGAAGCTATTATTATGCATCTTTTACAGATGGGGAAACTGAGGCACAGAAAGGTTAAGTAATTTGCTCAAGTTTACAAACACAGTTTAAGTGGCAGAACCAAGATTTAAATCCATGTGTGTCTGACTCCATAATCCGCAACACTAGCTTCTTTACTTATGCTGCCCTGGTACACCTTAAACATTCAGTTATGACAGATATTCTTATTAGCTTTCTATTATTTTGTCCTTTGCATTTTGAACGTCCTTCTCTCTTGTCTATCAGTTTTCACGCTACTTTTCAGTTTACAACGTTCTCTTGTGTATACTACTTCCTTTAATTCTTCCCCCTAACCCCCTAAGGCTGCGATTATTATTACTCCCGTTTTCCAAATGTAGAAGTTTGGGTGAGTGCTCAGAGAGCCTGTGTGATAAAGGCTAAAGTCAGGGGTATCAGGTCATTTATTTAAAGTAGTGGGGTGCTAGGACTTCAATTCTGGCCTCCTGACTCCGTAAACCCAGCCTTTCTTCACCATGTTCTAGGGTTCTTCCCCCAGTGTCCAGCCTCTTCTGAATCTGGGATCTTCACTATCAGAACGAACGGTGTGGTCGTCTGCACTCCTTTAGGTGGGCTTACACCTAAAGCGCTTATTTGAGAGGTGGAGATTAATGTTCGTTGTTTACACGTGCGCCTCTGCCTCTAGTACGAGCCTCTTGAAGGCAAGGGCAACAACTGAGCAAGTTCTGGATCCCCTGGAGCCCCACCATGGGACCTGGTACACAACCGATTCGTTAAATGGAACGAAATGAAAGCTACGGTGCTCAGCACTCCATCTCACCTACTCAACACTCTATGGACGTAGCAGAGTCCGAATCACAACTATAGCCTTCGGTCTTCTGCACACAGTAGGCGCTCAACGTTTTTAAACTTCAGTCCCCCACTTTTCTTGGAACATTAAGGCGGGCGAGGGACGGAAGAGGCACGCGACTCCTCACCTGGGGGCTCAGCAGGGTCCTCAGGTGCTTCAACTGCATAACGAACACCTGTCTCTCAGATGCCAACAGATAGCGGACAACTCCCGTGGTTACCTGGACAACCCGCCACGCAGCCGCAGCGGCAGCTGCTGACGCAGAAGCGACCTGAGCGCGACACGCGTCGCAAGGTCACCGCGTAGGTTCGCAGCGAAGCAAAACAGAACCCGCGCAGCCGCAGTGAGATCTAGGGAGGGATCCGGGACCCACCCCCCACCAGAGGGCTTGATGAATTCTCTCCTCGACCAATCCCATCGTGGCATGCAAACCCAAACTCCAGCCACGCCCACAAGCCTTCCGCAATCTCCGGGGTCCTACGTAATCGTAGTCTCTCTAGCTGTTCGATGTACGTAAGCGTGGCTGAGAGCCTTCTTTTAATCCGCACAACCCTGGAGGAAAGCAGGGCAGTTGCTATTATAGGCCTTTTACGGAATTGATCCTAAATAGGTTATGTAACTTGCACGGGATCACAAGGCTGATAACGATGGGTAACGGGGAATGCTCAGTATGTGTCTGCCAGGTACCGTGCAAAGTGTTGTACATGCATTGTCTCCTTTAATCTCAAAGCCACCTTTTGAAGGGGATAGCATTATTAGTCCCATTTTATATAACATGAAACTCAGGATTAGAGGGGTCACTTGCCTAAGCTAATACAGTGCGTTAAGAACGGAACTGGGATTCAACCCAGAGCTGGTGCATTTAAACACCCTTTGTATTCCTTCTTTATTTATTTATTTATTTATTTATTTATTTATTTATTTATTTATTTATTTATTTATATTTTTGGCTGTGTTGGGTCTTCGTTTCTGTGCGAGGGCCTTCTCTAGTTGTGGCAAGCGGGGGCCACTCTTCATCGCGGTGCCCGGGCCTCTCACTATCGCGGCCTCTCTTGTTGCGGAGCACAGGCTCCAGACGCGCAGGCTCAGTAGTTGTGGCTCACGGGCCTAGTTGCTCCGCGGCATGTGGGATCTTCCCAGACCAGGGCTCGAACCCGTGTCCCATGCATTGGCAGGCAGATTCTCAACCGCTGCGCCACCAGGGAAGCCCCTTTTTTAAAAAATATATTTATTTATCTTTGGCTGCATTGGGGTCTTCGTTACTGTGCGCGGGCTTCCTCCATTTGCGGCGAGCAGGTGGCTTCTGTTGCGGAGCACAGGCTCTAGGCTCATGGGCTTCAGTAGTTGTGGCACGTGGGCTCAGTAGCTGCGGCTCGTGGGCTCTAGAGCACAGGCTCAGTAGTTGTGGCGCACAGGCTTAGTTGCTCCGCAGCATGTGGGATCTTCCCGGACCAGGGCTGTCACCCGTGTCCCCTGCATTGGCAGGTGGATTCTTAACCACTGCGCCACCAGGGAAGCCCTGTATTCCTTCTTAACTTCTAGCTCCCTATCTCCATCCCATGCTACTATATACCCTGTGACACTCCTATCCCCAGAGATGATGATGTATCCAGAGTCTGAGAGATATGTGCTTTGGAAGCAGTGGTCAGGGAGAGGTAAACTCCCTACTTTTGAACTGGAAAATGGTGAGTTTAAGACCGCTGCTTAGATCAGGATGCTTTTATGGTTTAGGGCAGAGGGCAGACCAGAGCTTGGCTCACCTGACAGGTGTAGTCTTGTGAAACCCGGGGTTGGAGCTTGGTTAGGTTTAAAAGATACTGACTGACTTCTTGATCTTTGTTTGGATTGGGGTCCCTTTCAGAATTATTGGTCTAATTTCTTGTAACATACCAGAGAGATCAAGATGCAAAAAAGGAGAGTTATTCATAAGCCACCTCTCGGAGGATCATACGTGGAGAAGACTGTTACCTTCCAGACAGTGTAGCATATGCTGTCCAGACAGATTCTGGGTTCTGAAGTCTTTCCCACAGAGTGCTTGCGAATGTCAACAGGTGTTTCTTTCACTGGCACCAACCTCCCCGTGGAACTTAGGAAAAAGTAGAGGACAGTCCCTATTTTCACAGGAAACAAGTAGGCCCCAGAGCCCAAATTATAATTCTTTTTTTTTTAATAGTAGTGTTTTTTAAAAATTTTATTTATTTTTGGCTGCGTTTTGGGTCTTTGTTTCTGTGCGCAGGCATTCTCTAGTTGCGGCCAGCGGGGCCTACTCTTCCTTTTCGTGCACGGGTTTCTCACTGCGGTGGTTTCTCTTGTTGCGGAACATGGGCTCTAGGCACGCGGGCTTCAGTAGTTGTGGCGCACGGGCTTAGCTGCTCCGTGGCACGTAGGATCTTCCCGGACCAGGGCTCGAACCCGTGTCCCCTGCATTGACAGGCAGATTCTTAGCCACTGCGCCACTAGGGAAGTCCCCCAAATTATAATTCTTTTGAAAAGAGAGTTCCAACCTGTTTTATTTCCAGAATCCTCCTCTGGATATAATGGCCGAGAGTGAATATAAACTCATTTATTCTTTACAATTATTACTGACTTTGACCGAATGAACAGAGAGACATACAGACAAAAGGAAAAGCGAGGGCAGGGAAGAATAGGCACAGAAATGCACGGGAGAGGAACACTTGGCACCCAGGGATCCATTAGTGTAGCTGTTCTTTCATTTGTCCCAAGACCCTGTTCAGTCCTTTTCTGAAAATGAGCTCAGGGTTGATGAAATCAGAGGAATAAATGGTGAGGAGCTGAGCTGCCGATGTGGGCAGTGAAGATAAAAAGGCTACTGGCCCTCTCACGTGCCATAACCTTAGTTTCCACTAGTACGTGAAGAGTTTATATCCTCTTTTTTTCCTGCTCCCCCTTCTCACCCAAAAAAGGAAAAGGATCTAGGGCCCTCGTTTTCTATGCCTCTTTCTGGCTCTGCTCCACCCAATTCCAGGCTGGAGAATCAAAGCAAACACCTTCAAATAAGAGTCTGCTCCTGTCAAGTTGGTGGTGGTGTGAAGGGCCCTTGTAGTCAGGGGAGAGACAGTGGAGAAGTGTTTTCAGCATACTAGACAGTATCCCATACAGTCAGCTCCAGTTTGTCCAAGAAACTTTATTGGAAAAATGTCCAAGGGGTGAGATCACCAGCAGCTGAAGGGGCTGCCAGGTGAGAGGGGGAGCACCTGAGGCTCCATGGAAGACATTGGAGTAGTGCAGTGCAGCATCTGCCTCCAGGCCCAGACAATTCCTTTTATTTG
Organism: Balaenoptera acutorostrata; assembly: GCF_949987535.1. NCBI lineage: Eukaryota > Metazoa > Chordata > Mammalia > Artiodactyla > Balaenopteridae > Balaenoptera > Balaenoptera acutorostrata. Next base: position 72,648,267 of record NC_080075.1, on the reverse strand, counting down.
CTGGGGGAGGTGGAGTACCCACAGAAACACTCCTCTCTGAGACCCAGAGGCAAGACGTGGGGGCAGCTGGGGATGCCAAGGGTCCTGACACAGGTGAACTGGGGGCCCCAGTTGGGACCTAATGGGATAGGGTTGAACAAGTGACTCTCTCCTGGACCTGGGGGATGGAAGGACATATCCCATCTGATATCCACTCCCCAGGTCCAGGGGCTCAGACCCTAACAGACCTACCTTCTGGCCCTGCTCACAGTGGAAAGAGAATGGATACCAGGCCTGAGATTGTGGGAGTGTCATTACCCTCTGGGAGACGGTGGGATCCTTCAGTCTTGGGCAAATCACCATCTTGGGCTCTCCCTGACCCCATCACCATCCCCATCCCCAGGATGTTAGTGCATCTGTCTTCTGGTTCTGTTTCTTCACTCATACGTCAATGGTGTTGATGGATGGTGAGTTTTTCTGTGAAAGAAGATGGCTTGAGTCTCTAATTTCAGGAAGGCGATAGCCTCCTCCATCCCAAATTTCCATTCTCCCTCTTCTCTTGCCCCTCTGTGGCCCTTCACCCTTTCCCTCACTGCTTCTAGAGGCAAAATCGCCCTTCCCTCCCTCTCTGGCCGCACATCACCTGTCTTGTCCCCACTGGCCTTCCCTGAGGACTCTGTTCCGGTCCCTTCCCCTTCTCCTTGGGGTTATTGTTGGAGTCATTGTCCTTGATGATGTCATACTGACGGCAGAATAGCCCAATTACAGCTGAAACACAACAACACAATCTGAACCTTGATCTTGACCTCCGCACTCACAGCTTCGAAAGGCAGTGAGATACCCACACAGTTTCTAGAAAATCCGAGAAGAAAATCTTTGAATTCCTGGTCCCCATGCACAAGCACCACCTTCTTCATCATCCTCTCTGGGCTCCCTAAAGCCTCCTCTCCCTCTCTTCAAACTTTTCCTGCTCATCCCTCTCAACTAAACATCTCCCCACGCCACTGCTCTCACCCCCTTTTCTCCCAACAACCTTCACCAACTCCCACCTTCACTGAGCCCCACTCAATCCATGGTGCCCTGTCCAGCTGCTTACTCACCAGCCCACATGAGCAACACCACCACAATGATGACCACTTCCCCCGTCTGCAGAGGTCGCTCTCCATCCAGACCCTCCACTGTGATGTCACCTGAGAAGGAAGGAGACGGACCCCAGGTTACAGGGAGCAGCTAGAAAGCTATGTCTGTGCAGACAGTTAAGGTTGGAGATACTGGGGATTAGAGCCAAGGTAGACGCATCACAGCGTTGCCACTGGTAGCCCCTCTCTGGGAAGCTGTCGCTGGACAGGTGGTTAGAGACCAAAAAGCTGGGGGGCTGCAGGTCACGTACTCACTCATGCAGGCTGCAGCTGCTGTGAACCGAGGCTGGGTAAAAGGAAGCTTAAAAGCCCTTCCCCCAAGGAATTCGTTACCAGCCTGTCTATACCCGGTCCCCTGCCAACCTGCTTTCCTTCCTTTCCTGGCAGTACAATGAATTAAATCATCCTTCTATTCATCTAAGCTAGACGGCTGCTTGCTTTAGGGAAGTAAACAGGAGACCAAAGACCAGGTAAAGAGCCAGAGAATGCAAAGCTTTAGGGAGCGAGGAATACCTGAGACCCTCACCTGGGCTCGAGCTGTTTGAGGGTAGCCGGTCAGAACCCTTGAGAGTCCGGAAGTGCACCCGCGGCCCTGGGGGGCTTTCTCCCCGAAGGCCGATGCTCCTGACCTGCACTGTGTAGTCACTGTCTTCAGCCAGGCCCCAGAGGGCACAGGCCCGAGTGGTGGTGTTCACCTCCCGGATCACACGTTGCCCCGGTCCATTCTGTCGCTGCAGGGAGTTGGTGAGAGAGGAGGACAGCCTCACCCTGGTCCCAGGCCACCTCCTGAACATCCAAGCACTCCAAGGGAGTAAGGGTGAAAAGGGCAGCGTGAGCCAGGGAATCCCAGCTCCCAGATTCTCCCACAGCTGGGAGGGGAGCTGGGGTCGGGAGGGAGGTGACAGAAGGAATGTTCAGAGATCCAAGGACACGGGTTAGGGTAGCAGAAAGGTGATTCATACTTGCTGGGAAATGGAGTAGCCAATGACGATGTTGCCTTCTGGGACGTCCCAAGACACAGTGGCCGAGTTGGCTCTGAGGTGAGTGACTGTCACATTCACAGGAGAGGGAGGCCGGTCTGTGGGTGCCGGTGCGTTAACCGGTTAACAGGTTCCACCCACAGACTAACTCTGGTTACCTCCCACCCTCTCCCCCTTTACGCACCTGCTCGTACAAAGCCCAGGTCACAACTGACCAGCAGGAGGACAGTGGGGCTTAGATATGGGGAGAGGGGCATTAGCGAAGCCATGGTCCCCACCGAGTCCGCTGGGAGGCACTGGGGCATCCGTTTGACATCCAGGCGGGGCTCCTGGAGGTGGCAGGAGTTGTGGGAGGGTCAAGGACTTGCCAGAACGAGCGGGTGGGCAGCAGCTCTCCCGGGCTCCCCACGGCCCACAGCAGCCCCAGAGCCCCCCTTTTCCCCATGCCTTCCTGGCCCCCGCCACATCCCGGCGCCCCTGGTGCGCGGCTCTGCTCTGCCCACACCCACCTCCGCCGGTCCTCGCGGTCGCTCAGGCCTCGGGGGGCTGCTCGGTGCCCAGAGGGCGGCCCATCGCCCGACTCCGTGGCGCTGTCCCTACCCCATCCCGGCGCGGGCCCGGCGAGGCGGGCGGCGCTGGACCGAGCTGCGGGCAGAGGGCGGAGGCGTAGCGGGCGCGGGCCGCGGGGCCGCGAAGCCCCCCGAGCTCCGACCGGCCGCGCAGTCTGTCCGGGAGCAGGGGGCGGTGCCGGCGCGGCCCGGAGGCTGGCCTGGGTCTCCGGGGCGGGAGGCGGTGCGGCTGCCTCCGCCGGCCCCTGCAGCAGATGTGACCGTCCCGGCGAGCCAGCCGCCGCCTTCTGCAGAGCTGGCCCCCGTCGCTCCGCCGCAGCCCGGCCGGGACGTGCGGGCCCGCCCCGCCCAGCTGGGGTTCTCGCCGCCGTCATCAACGCCCCCCCAACCCGGTTCTTTCGGGACTCCTCCCACGACCCTCTCATTGGCGGCCTCTCGGGCCCCCAAACCTCCAGATCCCGGCTCTGTGTGATAAGCCCCGGCAGGGGCGCGGGGGGCGGGGGGATGTCGGGAGAGGCGCAGGTGCGAGGGTCTCAGGCACCTGGGAGGCTTCTCCCTCCCCAGATGGAATTAGCCGAGTTGGGAAGTGGAATTCCACCTCCGGTACGGGAGGGGACAGAATGATGGAGATAATAATTATTTTGACAATCTCCTACTTGTAGACTGCGTCAGCTTTTAAGTATCTTCCCCATTTATAATCTGATATTGATTCCCTTCATTCTCTCAGTCGTTCTTTCATTTATTAGGCAAATATTTATTGAGCGTTCTCTATGTGTCTGGCATGTTAATAGCTGGAGATACGGCGATTATTAAGAGTGCTGGGTTTATAGGGGAAATTTAAAGAGAGACGACCTGTTTCTTGTCTTAGCTCTGGGACTTACCGTGTGGCCTTAGACAAAGAGGTTAATCTAAGTCTCAGGTTTCCCACGTGTAAATCAGAGCATCCAACAGGGCTGTTGTGAGGATCAAATGAGACAATATTGGGGAACGATCTTTATAAAGCTTATAACACTGTGTGAATGAGAGATTATTATTAATTGCACCAATTTGTTAGTTACTTCATTTATTCAATAAACATGTAAATCCTTAAGTTATTTCATGCTTTGGTTGAGCATGAGATCTGGAGTGAGAACCTGGGTGTGAGTCCCAATTCTGTCAGCTGTGTGATCTTCAGCAACTAACTTAACTTCTCTGAGCTTCAGTTTCTTCATCTGAAAAATGAGGGTGTCAATATCATCATCTTTTTAAAAAAATTGCACTGTAATTGATTTACAAAGTGTTAGTTTCAGGTGTACAATAAAGTGATTCATATATACATATATTCTTTTCCAGATTCTCTTCCATTGTAGGTTATTACAAGGTATTGAATACAGTTCCCTGTGCTATACAGTAGGTCCTTGTTGTTTATTTTATATATAGTAGTGTGTATCTGTTACTCCCAAACTCCTAATTTATCCCTCCCCCCCACCTTTCCCCTTTGGTAACCATAAGTTTGTTTTCTATGTCTGTGAGTCTATTTCTGTTTTGTAAGTTCATCTGTATCATTTTTTTAGATTCCACATATAAGTGATATCATATGATATCTGTCTTTCTCTGTCTGACTTACTTCACTTAGTATGATAAATTCCAGATGCAAATGGCATTATTTCATTCTTTTTAATATCATCTTCTTAATGTATCTAATGAGATACTGTATGTGAAAATACATTGTTCAGTGTAAATAAATGTTAGCCAAACTTGTATTTAGGGCAGATACTTTGGTTTCTAATTCTCATTGCAGTATTTCTATTTCTGTGGCACTTTCCCCTGTAATATCCAGTTCAGTGCGTGCACCCCTGGGGCTCTGAAGCTTCTGTTGCCTTCCTTCTGAGAGGAGAGTGAAATGGGGCAAGTGGGACAGGGAGGGCTGCGTGTGCTGAGCATGTGATCAAGCCATGGCCCAGGTCCTCTGACCTCTGCTGACCCTGAGAACCCTGATCTCTGGCCTCCTGATGCATCCTGGTTCCAGAGCACTCGTGCCCAGGGATTCTTTTTGCCCTGGGCCTGGGTATTGTCCTTCTGGGCTCCAGGCCCTCCAGAGAAGAGGGCATTGTCCGAAGGGCAAGAGTAATGAAGACCTCATGTCTTCCTCTTCAGGGACAACCAGAGGCTGGGGAGTCTGGGTGCCTGTAAAGAGGGACCTGGGGAGCCCCCGTGGGGTGACCAGAGGGCTGGAGACCTAGTGTCCAGGAAAGGGTACAGGCAGAGGTGTGCAGAGAGGCCAGGGTACTTGGGTTAATCATCACTGTGGCTCAGCTAAGGTCCTGCCAACTGGAAGCAGAGTCAGTGTGACAGAAGGGGCTATGTGGCTGAAGAGGTAGGCACAACAGTGTGTCCACAGTGTCGGACCGTGCCAGGCACAAAATGTTTTCAATATGTGATTGAGACCCCGGAGCCTGGCAAGTGGGAGGTGAGACCCTTTCTCCCTGTTGGCCTTCTGTGCTGATTCCTAGAATCCTGCCTCATCTGGACTTCCCTCCACCCTGGGTTTCTGCTTTCCCCGTCCTCCTTCCCAAATTCCTTCCTGATTTTCTTTCCTTGATAGGCCCAGAGTACCAAGTGCAGGCTAAATGTTTTGTGTGTGTGTGTGTGTGTGTGTCCCAACACTGTGCCTGCTGCCACACCCACCTCCAGTTCAGCAGACATGAATGAGGCTCCCTGCCATTGACCTTGTCCCCCCTTCCCTCTAGTTGTCTGGGTATGAGGCAGCCCTGCCCATCACAGAGAAGTCAAACCCACTGACCCGGGATCTGTACAAAGCAGATGCCGAGCAGATTGTTCGATTGCTGGGGCAATGTGATCCTGAGATCTTCCAGGAGGAGGGACAAGTCATGCCCACATGCCAGGTGACCCAGACCCATCCCCTGGACACTGCAAATAACGATGCCCACTCCAACCCCACCCCACCTCAACGTCTGCCCTCTCAGACCATGGTCTGAGAGCCCCTCCCCCACCCCCCCCAATCCACTGTCCTTTTCTTGGCTGCTAATGCCTGCCTGTTGCCTGCCTGTTGACTCAACAGTGAGTCAACTCTGACCACCATGGTACAAGTGGCTGGAAAAGTTCAGGAAGTGCTGAAGGTACCAACTCTCCACCTGCTCCCTGCTTAAAATCGTGTTTCCCTCTACTTTTCTCTTTTCTTGGTCTCTATTTTTCCCTTTTATAGACTTTTACATCCTTATTGTCACTCTTACTAATCAATAGTAATTATAATAACTATTACTGCATAATACTTTATAATTGACCATGTATTTCACACCCATTACCTTCACAAAAACCTGTAAAGTTGGTGTTGTTGTCTCCATTTTTTTTTGGATGGGAAAACAAATACTTAAGATAATCACAGTAGCTTGCCCAAATACACTCAGCTAATAATTGCCGGATAATGCTGATTCTTTCTATCTGTCTATGACAAAGCTGCTTTCAGTCCTTTCTGGAATAAGTAAGGGTTTTTTTTTTTTTTTTTTTTTTTGGCTGTGTTGGGTCTTTGTTGCTGAGCACAAGCTTTCTCTAGTTGTGGCGAGTGGGAGTTACTCTTCGTTGTGGTGTGCAGGCTTCTCATTGCGGTGGCTTCTCTTGTTGTGGAGCATGGGCTCTATGCATGCGGGTTCAGGAGTTGTGGCTTGCGGGCTTAGTTGCCCCGCGGCATGTGGGATCTTCCTGGACCAGGGATCGAACCCGTGTCCCCTGCACTGGGAGGTGGATTCCTAACCACTGCGCCACGAGGGAAGTCCAGTAAGGGTTTGAATAAGTAGCTAAACCAGAGTTGGGAGTCAGACTGAAGTTTCTTTCTCAAATCCAAGGTTCTTTCTTCTACACCATATTCTCTATGTTCTGTTTGCTTTGGGGATAAGAGGGGGGTTCTCTTACCAACCAAAAAGAGAATATGCTTCTCCCAACCTGAGCTGGGTCCTGGAGACCTAGGCATTTTTCTTTTCTCAGGAGCCTGAGGGAGGCGCTGGTGGGGCTGAGTGGAGGGGCACCTCTGGCAGGATGGCATTCCTCATGTCGGTGAGTACCTTGATCGCTGGTTTTGCTCTCTCTGCCTTCTTGGGGTGAACCTCAGGACCATAAAGCTCTTCATAGCTAAGCTCCTAGGTGGACCACCTCCAGCTCCAGCTCTCTTTCTTCTCCAAAAGCTAGATCTCAACGTGGAGTCCCATTTCTTTTGAGCCCATCTGAGCCCCACCAGTCTATTGCCAATGTCTCTACATCCCACACACCCCTAATCCATCATCTCCAAGCAGCATATTTAAGAGTCAGATTCCAAGCAGTACTGGCTTAAGCACTGACCTAAGAGAATCATTATACAGCCTCTACCCTCAAGGTGTTGAAAGTCCAAGATAACTGTTCCTTCCCTGTCATTACTACTTCATGTTCTCTCCGACTCTGCAGGTCTCCTTTAACCAGCTGATGATAGGTCTAGGACAGAAACCTCTTTACACCTACCTCATTGCAGGAGGTGACAGGTAAGCCAAGTTGGCCTATGAATATTTTGTTTGGCCTAACTAGTGTCTTTTAGAAACTGAATTTGAATGCTCTTAGGTGGAGATTGTGTTCGGTTTGCTTTCCACTTCACATACTTATGTTGCCTGACTAACCCTCGTAGGTATTTAAGTTTTTCAACCCTACAGAGTGTTTATCATGGTGCCCAGCAAATAGTGGGTACCCATTCAGTGATAGTTTTCCCTTCAGTTCCTTCTCTCAAAGCAGCCCGAATAAACCCCAGGCTTCTGCTTCCCAAGCAGTGCCACTGACCTTGAGTCTGTCCTCTTAGGTCTGTGATGGCCTCTAGGGAGGGGACGGAAGATAATGCCCTGGATGGGATCGAGGAACTGAAGAAGTCTGTGTTTTCCACTGACACTCAACCAGAGACCTCTGTCTGTTCCTTCTTGTGGGGACATCAAACCCCCAACATCCAGCCAAAGCCCATCCCCTGCCTCCTCCCTGCCCTCCAACTCCCTTCCAGCCACCCCCACCCCATCCTGGCCCTGACATCCCCACACAATATGTTTATACCCTAGAATCCTCTTGGTGGCACTACCTCACCCATCCTCCTCTCCTAGGTGGCTGCTGGGAAGAAGAGGGTGATTGTCACTGGCATTTCAGTGGGACTGTCTGTGAGTGTGAAGATGGGTTGGGTGGATCAATTTTATAGGAAGGCAGGGAGTAGGAGTGGAACAGCATGGAAGATAAATCAACAAGATTTATCTAGATTTAGCTAGAAAACAGAAAGGCCTTGTGTAAGGAATTTTGATTTTACTCTCACTAATTAGGATCCAGTTGCATGAATGTGGGACAAGGGGGAAGGGATCTTATCCAACAATAACTATGTACCCATCCATTCAACAACCAAAATAGATAGAGCAGTCCAGGGGTCAGCAAACTATGCTGGCAGGTCAATCCAGCTGCTCCCTGTTTTTGTCAATGAAGTTTTCCTGGAACTCAGCCATTTGTGTTTACATATTTTCCATGGCTCCTTTGACACTTCAATGGTAAGTTTGAGTCATTGGACAGAGATCGTAGGGCCCACAAGCTTAAAATATTTGCTTTCTAGCTCTTTACAGAAAAAGCTGACCCCGGACTAGTCCCTTGCTACTTAAAGTGTGGTCCTTACACCAGCAACATCAGTATCACCTGGGATCTGTTAGAAATGCAGAATATCAGGCCTCCCCACACCAGACCTACTGAGTCTGAATCTGCATTTTAGCAAGATTCCCGGGAAGTTTGTTTGAGAAGCACTGGGCTACATGACCCTGAGTTTCCTCTCAGCTGCGCAGCTCTGACTCTGACTCTCAGAATTCACTGAGCAGGACCTGGACCCCAGCGAGGGCTAGATGTGGAATGAGGCACACAAGGAGAGCAGGACACTGACCTCATGGAGCTTACAGTTTACTTCTGTATTTTCAGACTTTACCACGCAGGAGATTTCCTTGGGAGAACCTGTTAGAAATGTAGGTCTAGGGAATTCCCTGGTGGTCCAGTGGTTAGGACTCAGCGCTTCCACTGCCAGGGTCCCAGGTTCAATCCCTGGTTGGGGAACTAAGATCCCATAAGCTGCACGGTGTGGCCGATAATAATAATAATAATAATAATTAATTTTAAAAAATGTAGGTCCATGGGCTCTCCCCTTCAAATTCAGATCCAGTAGATTTTAACTGGGCCCAGAATCGGCACTTAAACAAGCATGTGGGGGGGATTCTGATGTACGTGGGCCTCGGGCAGCACTAGAGTAACCCCCTCATCGTACCCTCCTCTCTCTCCCTACCACCAGGCTCCCTTTGTGGCAGGCCAGATGGACTACTGCATGGATAACCCAGCCGTCTTTTTGCCAGTCCTGATGGGTTTCAACCCAGTGAGCACGGCCAGGTGAGCCTTCTGTAATGAAAAGTCGTACGCAGACCTTCTGTAATGAAAGGTCATGGCCAGACCCCTGGGGGAGGCTGGGAGGGAACCTGTGAAAATCTACAGAATAGTCACAAAGGAGAGGGCAGGGCAAATATCCTCTTGTTCACCAAATCTCAGAAGATTAAAGTAAATAAAGGTGCAAATGAAGCAACTGACAAAGGATTAATCTCCAAAATATACAGTCAGCTCATGCAGCTCAATATCAAAAAGACAAACAACCCAATCCAGAAATGGGCAGAAGATCTAAATAGACATTTCTCCAAAGAAGGTATACAGATTGCCAACAAACACATGAAAGAATGCTCAGCATCACTAGAGAAGTGCAAATCAAAACTACGATGAGGTATCACCTCACACGGTCAGAATGGCCATCATCAAAAAATCTACAAACAATAAATGCTGGAGAGGGTGTGGAGAAAAGGGAACCCTCTTGCCCTGTTGGTGGGAATGTAAATTGATACAGCCACTATGGAGAACAGTATGGAGGTTCCTTAAAAAACTAAAAATAGAGCTACCATACAACCCAGCAATCCCACTACTGGGCATATACCCTGAGAAAACCATAATTCAAAAAGAGTCATGTACCACAATGTTCATTGCAGCTCTATTTACAATAGCCAGGACATGGAAGCAACCTAAGTGTCCATCGACAGATGAATGGATAAAGAAGATGTGGCACATATATACCATGGAATATTACTCAGCCATAAAAAGAAACGAAATTGAGTTATTTGTAGTGAGGTGGACGGACCTAGAGACTGTCATACAGAGTGAAGTAAGTCAGAAAGAGAAAGACAAATACTGTATGCTAACACATATATATGGAATCTAAAAAAAAAAAGTGGTTCTGAAGAACCTAGGGGCAGGACAGGAATAAAGACACAGATGTAGAGAATGGACTTGAGGACACGGGGAGGGGGAAGGGTAAGCTGGGACGAAGTGAGAGAGTGGCACGGACATATATACACTACCAAATATAAAATAGGTAGCTAGTGGGAAGCAGCTGCATAGCACAGGGAGATCAGCTCGGTGCTTTGTGTCCATCTAGAGGGGTGGGATAGAGAGGGTGGGAGGGAGACGCAAGAGGGAGGAGATATGGGGATATATGCTTATGTATAGCTGATTCACTTTGTTATACAGCAGAAACTAACCATTGTAAAGTAATTGTACTCCAATAAAGATGTTAAAAATAAATAAATAAAGGGTGTTCCTAAGCTTAGGAGGTTTTTTGTTGGTTGGTTAATTTGCTTATTCTCTCATTTCAGAAAGGATTGAAGGCAGCTTATAAAGGATACATAAAATATAAGAAAGCATACATTTAAAACAGGGAATGAAGAGGCAAGGAAAACATGGGTCAGAGGATAGAATGGGCTCAAGAAAATGCATACCACAAAGATCTGTGCTTTCATCTGAGGTGGGTCCCAAGCATCTTTTCAAAGAAGGAATAGTGGGTGCTGACTGGCCTCCTAGTCTCCTTTGCCTAGCTCCCTTATTTTAGGCCCTTTCTCCTTCATGCCAGGAGCCCCTTTGGTCCCCTCTGGCTACTCACATCTCCCCCCCTGTTCTCCTTTCCTGAAATCCCTGTGCCTCCAAGTCACCTCCCTCTTATTCTCTGTCTAAATGGACACTTCGATCTCAAAGAGGGCCAGCATATATTTTTAAAATTTTTTATTGGAGTAGAGTTGATTTACAATGTTGTGTTATGAAGGCCAGCATATTAAACCAACAATGCTCAGGTGTGATTCTGTGGAAGCACTGCCTTGGGAGTGTTAATAAGGAAGATTCTTGTATGAGAGGTCTGATGTTGTAGGTTTGAGGTAAGGCCCTGAAATATCTAATTTTTGGAAGCATTCTTGGAGATTCTGATGCACAGCCAAGCTGGGGAAACTCTGCTAAATAAACCATTGGAGGGGGCCACCCAATGAAGCTGAGGGCTTCCTGTCACTGGAGGTATTTCAGCGAAGGCTTGTTGATTACCCAAGAGCAGCTTTGTGTATTTAATGGTGGTCTTGGGGAGAGGGACAGCTGAGTTCTGAGAGACTTTTTCAGCTCCCAGATTCCAGGCATGTAGTGTAATTCATACAAAGGTATAAATGATCTCTTTTAATGGAGGGCTTTCCTCACCAAAAATGTATCTGCTGCAGTGGATGCTAATTTCAGGGACTGTGACTAAGTGAAATGAAGGATTTCAAACAACGTAGGCGTGGAGACCTTCCAGCTGTTCCTTAAATCAGTGGCTCCCAAACTTGGCTGATCTTCAGAGTCATCTGGGAAGCTTTTTAAAAATACAGATTCGGGGGCTCCACTCCAGAACTACTGAAGCAGACTCTCAGGGTGGGTGTGGAAACCAGAAATGGGTAGTTATTTAAAAAAAGCAAACCTCCCCAGATGATTTTGATGACCCGCCAAGTTTGGGGATCTCAGTTTTCAACCACACAATAAACACTGTCGCCTCTCTCTGCAGAGGAGACGTGGCAATAGGACCTGTGCAAGAACCAGGACACAAGAAAGTCCTGGTCTCAGGCTGGAACTTTTTACCTGAGTGTTGGCTTTGCTCTGGGCTTAAAATGCTGAATGTTTTATTAACCCTCATCCTTGGGGTTCAGGAACACAGTGCCCCTATGAGCATCAAAGCACATCTCTCTAGGAAATTGTTGACCTCTGACCCCAATCTCAATGTGGTATTTGGTTCCAACTCTCATCTGAGGCCCTTCCTTTAGATCCTCACACATGATCCCCCCTCTGTCTCTCTTTGGGCCCCAGAAATGACCCCATTGAAGACTGGAGTTCAACATTTCGAGAAATAGCAGAGCAGATGCAGAAACTGCCAGAGAAAACAGAAAGCTTTTGTGCTCAATCCAGCAACTGGGGTGAGATCTGCCCCGACCCCTATCCCTCACACCCACCTCTGGATGGCTTGCCACTTAGGGCCTCTGATTTTAGGTTTTGTTACATCACGTCTAAATTCCTGGTGTTGTGTATCTACTAAGATGTTGTAAATCAAATCCTGTTTTCTCGTTTCGTTTTTCACCTTAAGATGTTTTATTTCCATTCTGACCCTGTCTCTTAAATCAGTAATCATTAAACATCTAAATGGTCTAAGGCAGTTTCTATTTAAAGAAGCTCTTTTGCATCTGTGTGTAGAAAGTATTGCTTTATGTCTCTTTTATATGTTTCAATTTCAAATATGGGCTTTTAAAAAAAAAGGGGATGCAGTTTCATTCTTCTGCCTAAGACTCTCCAAAACTGGTGTGGGCCTTCTAAGCCTCCAGTGCTCCTGTTCGTTCTTTCTCTGGATTGTGGTTGCATCTCACTAGCATCATCTGTCCTTCCTTTGGCCTTACAAGGGCCTTCTTAACCAAATCCCTGCCTTGCCCCACTCTGCCAGGGATGGGCACATCTGTGACATTCTCCTTGGTCTTCCTTTTGCGAGATAGGAAGGCAGGAATTCCACATTACACACAAGTTCTGCATCTTTCATCTCCCAGATGCTCATCTCTCCTCTTCTCTGCAATTATTTACTTTTAATCTCCTTTTCTCAGACACTGCTTTTATCATTCTTTTTGCTGTAATCTCTTTATCTTTTTGGTGTGTCATATTACTTATCTGTACCGTTACAATCAATGGCTGCTTCACTGGTCTGTCCAAGGAACATGAAATGTAGTGTTTGGATTAAAAACTGTTATTTAAAAAGTGGGGGATGGAGGAGGGAGAAAGTACTTGGAAAACAAAAACAAAAACAAAGACAAAACCTCTCTGAAAAACCCTTATCCCCAGCTAACAGGACACTCAATTATTCTGGCTTCCTCTCCAGAGTCCTGAATGTACCATAGAAATGACCAGAAGTGGCCCTTTCCCTCTTCTCTTCTTCTCTTCTTTTCTCTGTCCTTCCCTTCCCTTCCCTTCCCTCCTCTCCTCTCAGTTAAGCCCTCAACCAGCACTCCTCCTCATAGCACACTGGGGGCCACCAGTCCTACAAATGCCCGCCCAGTGGCCACTAACCAGAGAGCATGTCCAAGAGCCGCTAACCAGATTGCATGCACAGTGGTCACTAACTAGTAAACTCCAGGACCCTCCTTCCTCTCCCAGTTTCTCCTGGGTGTCATCACTCTGCAGCCTGAGGGCCTCAGTGGCTCCTCCCAGATAAAAGGTGGAAGTGCCACCAAGATCCTGCTGGAAACCCTGTTACTGGCAGCTCACAAGACTGCGGACCGGAGCATCGCAGCATCTCCGAGGCAGGGAGGATCTGGACCAGAGAGAGATCAGAGTCAGGCAGTGGGTGGGAGGGTGCAGGCAGGGGAATGGCAGATCCAGATCTGGAGGGTGCGCTGGTAGCAGCAAGACTGTGGCCCTGCCGTTCCTTCCCTGGGCAAGGAACTGGCAGGGGGACGCCACTGTTCCCATTACACAGTCACAGAGTCTGGCTTGTTTCCGATGGACCCTGGATTCCTCAGGTCCAGACCTGATCCCTGTGCACACCTGGGACATCCAAAGCTAACCTAGCTTCCTAGAGTCTTTGATGTGGGGGTGGTCCAGGCCATGCAGGGTAGAGGTCATCCTGCTGTGGGCCTGCTTCCCTCACCAGGGTCTCTCGCCTAGCTTCCACATCGCTCACTTACCCCCTCATCAACTTTCTGATCCCACCCTCCTCCCGGTGCTCTGGATGCCCTGTTCTCCTCTCTGCTCTTTAGTCTTCTTCCCGCTGAAGCCCTCTCTGCCCCTATTGAATGCAGTCTGGCTCTACTTACCGCTCCCCCACCAGGGACAAGCAGAACTTAGTTTCAAGGGAATTGTGCCTTCCCCAGGGCGGGAGGGACTCAGGCTTTCTGAGGGGGCACTGGGCCTGCCCTGGGAGCTGGTGGACTTTCTCCCAGATGCCTTCGGGAAATCCTGCGGACATTTGAGCGGGCTCATCAGGTGACCTAGAGTCAAAGCCCCAAGATCACCGCCCTGATGAAGCAAGTCAGCACCAGGTGTGTAGATGTGTATTTGGAGGGGGGAAGCAGCCTGGATGGGGAATGTCCTAAGAGCAGGGGAGACTCTACGAGACATGATAACATGGGGAGGGTAGCGGGTCTGCGTGTTGGAGGGTCAGGGTAGGCTTTTGGTTCGTTTACTCCTGTGCTCTTCTGCGTGTGTCTTTCTCTGATCTCTGGATTTTTTTCACTGTGATCTCTCATGGCCTGACCTCTGACCCATTCTCAGCCTGGAGAAAAAAGGCTGAGTATACCTGGTTGGCTGGTAGACCCTGGGCATCATTGCCATCATGGATGGAGTAGAGTGCATCCACACCTTTGGTGCTGGTGGGACCCCAGTGTTGACTTACTTCCCGATTCCTCCTGATCCAAACCAACTGGTCTGCTCTCCAAATTCTTTCCCACTCCCAACCCACGGAGGGTCCTCATTCAGTGTCCATCCTGCCCTATCTAGATAGGCATTTCAGTCAAATGCTCCTTCCTTTGAACCCTCACTCAGTCCTTGATCCCTTAGCTCCCAGCCCCGTGCTTAGCTATGGGCCCCCAAGTATGTTACTGCTTACCCTGCACCCCACTTGCCACTTTCCTCCCAGCCCCACTGACACCTCCCCAGTCCTAGAACCTTCCTCTCCTTTGAAGCCCGTCCCTCCTCTCTCCCTGTCCTTAACCTTCCCAGATTTCCAAGATGTCCATGGCTTTCTCATTGGTGATCACAGTGACATGTTTAACCAGAAGGCTGAGCTCATCAACCAGGTGGGAAGATGATGGGACTTGGGGAAGTTGGGAAGATAACTGGTGTGCAGAGGGTGGGAGAAAAGAGGAAGGTGGAAACAGGTAAGGGAGTACAATGAGATTCCCTTCTAGAGAGGGAATATGGGTTAAAGGTCATGAGGCTTTGGGGCAGCACAGGAACAGTGTGGAAAGCTCTGGCTTCACTCCCCAAACGTGGCTCTGGTCCAGTGCTCTTCCGTCAGCATGCTGCATTATCTTGGGCAAAACACTTTACCTCGTTGAATCTTGGTTTTTACATCTGTAGATAAAAGCTCTGCATTAGATGTCCTCTAAGGGCCTCTTTGGTCTTCAAGTCTATATGCTGGAGTTTTCCATGGGAAGGACTCTCTCCTCTTTTTCTGCCCCAGGGTCCCCATTTCTCCTTCTCCCAGGAAGACTTCTTGACTTCCATCCTGCCATCCCTTGCAGAAATTGACACTGTGGTCTTCATTTTTACCCTGGATGGTGAGAGGGATGATGGGAGTGGTGGGGTGAGGGGATGGAGGCAGCAGAGTGACTCAGAGGAACTATCACTTTTCTGGGTCTTAGGGCACCTGCTCAGAGGGAGGGACGGGAGTGTGTGTCCTGACTGGACCCCAGGGGAGGAGAAAGAATAACTGAAGAGCCAGGCTTTCCACTCTGATGCCCTCCCTCTCTCCTAGACAACCTCAAGGAGGTGCAGATGCTGGTGGAGCAGGTGAAAGAGAAGACCTCTAACATCCAGGCCTTGGCACACAGCACTGTGGGGCAGTCCCTGCCGGAGAGGGTCCAGCCTTGAGGAGGGGACCCGGGGCAGCAGTTACAGCCAGGGCTTCCTGGAGATACCGTTCCTGCTCCTCTCTCTCTGCAGACCCCTCTGAAGAAGCTCTTTCCCTCCATGATCAGCATCACGTGGCCACTGCTTTTCTTCAAATATGACGGGGACTTCATCCAGGTATGGGGAATGAGGAGGTAATATCTGCAGTGAGGGGCACAGAGGAGGAGGGATTCCAGGAATTAGAAAACCCAGGGCCGGAGGGTAGAAAGCTTTGTCTGACTTCCACAAAGCCAGCTGGGCAAGTTCTTGTGTTACCAGGTCACTAGTCAGAGTTTCCAAGTCAATGGGCTACTGCATTCAGTTCTCTCGAGAAATATGCAAAAGTACAGGATAGGCCGCCAATCACCTGACAGATACTCATTTGTCCTTTGTCACAAGTTAATTGTCGACACTATAGTCATCCTCACTGTCCAAAAGCCTTTAAGACATATTTTTTTGCAAGTTGTCCTATGCTGAGTTCACTGCAGATAATAGTACACTGATACAGTCGCTGCTTACTAATGAAATGATGATCCAGTACAAGCATTGCTAATAACCGTAGAAGTAATGATCACTTTGGGTGCACTTTGCAGTTTAGAGTTTGGAGTGGGCAGCAGGACGTCTGGATGCCAGTTCAGTTCTGCTTCGTGGCCGAAGAAAGAAAGCAGTTTTACACATCTCTGGTCCTCAGTTTTCTCACACGACAGCCCTCCATCCTCCATGGGGCGGAACCAGGGCCCTGAAGGGTTGCCCTGGAGAGACGTGGCCTCATCCATTATTCAAACTACTTCCTCCAGGAAGCTTCCCAACTTAACCAGACAACAGCTGGCATGCTCCTTACCTGCCCTCAGAACTCAGTGGAGTTCTCCTCTCCTCTCCCCCTGAACAGGGGATCCACGCTCCTTTCAATGTGTATCTTTGTCTTTCCTTCCAAATGGTGTTCATTGGTCATCATATCCCTACTTCTTTTGTCATGCTTTCCACATTCATTGTCGCCTTTGAGATTTCACATCTTCTAAGAAGTCTCTTCCAATGAAACCCACAACGTCTAGACCCCTCCTTTATGTTATATACCCCATCATACTTATAGGTTCCATTGTATAGTCATAATACCTAATACAAAGAGGCCTTTGCACTTTACACAATATTTCATGTATATTATCTCAGTTCTCTTAACAATCTCCTAAGGAATGTATGTTTAGTGTCCCCATTGCCCAGATGAGGAAGATGAAATTAAGAGATTAAGGGATTTTAATAATGACCACACAGATAAGACAGGAGTCAGGATTTGAACTCAGGTTTTGGGACTCTAAATCCACGGTTTATTTCACCATACAAGATAAATTTCAACCATATTCATGAGTTGAGCCCGATTCATTTATTCATTCATTCAACAAATATTTTTAGAGTACCTGTCACATGCCAGGTACTATCCCAGGGATAGGGGATATAGCAGAGAATGATAATCTGTGATATTTTAAAGAACTGTATTTTTAAAGAAAATTGTAATTACAATAGCAATACATTTTTTTATTGTCATAGCTTTAGAAAATACAGAATCAAAAAAAGGAAAAAAATCATCCATAATCTACCTTCTTCCAAAAAAAACCAAAACAAAACAAAAACCACTCAGACAAATTTTGAGACTGTCCCTCTACTTTTTTATGCATATGTAAATATAGTTATATAAAAATAAGATCATACTTGACATGCTGTTTTTAACTTGCTTCTCTTTATTTAAAATTATGAACACCTTTCTGTACTAATATATCTACATCATCATTTTTAATGTCATGTGTTCCACGGTATGTGGACTGTAATTTGTTTACTCTAGCCCCAGTTGTCAAACACTGTAGTTTCAATATTATGGCTTTTATTAAAATGCTGCACAGAATATCCTTATACACACATTTGACTCTCTCATTAGGATAAACATCCAAAAGTGGAATCACTGGGTCAAAGGGTGTTTACAGTTTTAAAGTTTTTGATGCATGTGGTTACCTCCAAAGAGGTTTGTAAACAAAGTGTAAAATTGGTTGTTCCCCACAACCTTAAAATACTGGGTAACATTGTTCTTTTTAATCTTCGATAATCAGCAAAGGAAAAAAAGTGAAACAAAACGAAAGGCATTTCCGTGGTAATTTATATTTAATTACTATGGAGATTGGCTCCTTAAAGATATATATTCGCCATTGAATTCTTTTTTTTTTTAAGCTGAAATCTTGAGTGTTACATCTATTTTTTTTTTTTTTAATTTCGGGTTTATTTATTTATTTATTTATTTATTTATGGCTGTGTTGGGTCTTCGTTTCTGTGCGAGGGCTTTCTCTAGTTGCGGCAAGTGGGGGCCACTCTTCATCGCGGTGCGCGGGCCTCTGATTATCGCGGCCTCTCTTGTTGCGGAGCACAGGCTCCAGATGCGCAGGCTCAGTAGTTGTGGCTCACGGGCCTAGTTGCTCCGCAGCATGTGGGATCTTCCCAGACCAGGGCTCGAACCCGTGTCCCCTGCATTGGCAGGCAGATTCTCAACCACTGCGCCACCAGGGAAGCCCTGAATTTTTTTCTTTATTGTACTGCTTCTTCATATCTTTTGGGCATATTCACCCATTCTTTTTTTAAATTTATTTAATTTATTTAATTATTTTTGGCTGCGTTGGGTCTTTGTTGCTGCGCGCAGGCTTTCTCTAGTTGCGGCGAGCGGGGGCTACTCTTCGTTGCGGTGCGCGGGCTTCTTATCGCGGTGGCTTCTCCTGTCGCAGAGCTCGGGCTCTTGGGTGTGCGGGCTTCAGTAGTTGTGGCTCACGGGCTCTAGAGCGCAGGCTCAGTAGTCATGGCGCACAGGCTTCGCTGCTCCGCGGCATGTGGGATCTTCCCGGCCCAGGGCCCGAACCCGTGCCGCCTGCACTGGCAGGTGGATTCTTAACCACTGCGCCACCAGAGAAGCCCCTCATTCTTTTTTAGGGTATTTTTTTTCTTACTAATTTATAAGAGGGAGTGTATATAGCAAGGATAGTAGCCTTCTTTTCCTGTTCCATGTTTTCCCCCGGTATATTATTTTTAATTTCTATGTTTTTGATGTAGAGATATTTAATTTACATTTTGGCATAGTCAAATCTATCAATCTTTGTGTGTGTGTGTGTGTGTGTGTGTGTGTTTGTTTTTTTCTTGATTCCGGTTTTCATCTTTTTAAATGTACTGAAATTGTTTGAAATACGGAGGCTTCTTTTAGAGCTTATAAATATTTCGTTGTAGAAATAGTTTGATGTAACTCAGCCCACACTTTTATTTTGAAAAATTTCAAATCTGCAGAAAAATTGCAAGAATAGTATCAATGATACTATACTATACTATAGTATACTATACTATACTAATAATACAGTGAACACCCGTATGCTTTTTGCTAGATTCACCACTTATTAACATTTTGCCACATCTGCTTCATCTCTCTTTTCCCCTGAATCATTTGAAAGGCAATTGGAGATATGATACTTGACACAAATTACTGTGTTCCCTAAGAACAACGGGCATTTGTCTATATAATTATAATTATCACACTTAAGAAAATGACAATTAATACAACACTATTATCTCATATACAGACTATATTCAAATTTCCCCAATTATTCCTGTATTGTTTTTATCTTCCAGGTCCAGGATCTGAGCAAGGATAATGCATTGCATTTCGTTATCGTGTTTCTTTAGTTTTCTTTAATCTGGCTGAGTTCCTCAGTCGTTTTTGATGTCTTTCATCAAGACACTGATATTTTAGAAGTCTAGACCAATTGTTTTGCAGAATGTGCCTCACTTTTGATTTGCCTTATTGTTTCTTCATTATATTCACGTTAAATTTGGGGGCAGGAGTCCTGCATAGATGAGGCTGTGCCTTTATCAGTGTATCACATGTAGAGGCTCCTAATATCAGTTTGTCCCTTTATTGGTGATGCTGCGTTTGATCATTTGGTCAAGGTGGTGTCTGTTAGATTTCTTTGTATCTTATTCCTCAGCAATCTTCCACCCACGGTTTTAGCATCCACTGATGATTCTTGGTTGAATCAATTATTACTATGATGGTTTTAAAATGGTGGTTTTTCTATTTCTATCCTTCTGTCTCCATTTATTAGTTGGCATTCTTCTGTAAAGAAAATCTCTCTTCTCTCCCCACCTTATCTATGTTTGTTTGTTTAGTATTGATATGGACTCATGAATTTTTGTTGTTGTTGTTGTGTGTTTTAATCCATTCCTGTCATTATTCATTTTAATGCTCAAAATGAGAGCTCATTCAAGCTGGCCTTTGTGTTCTTGTGACATATCTATCCACATTAGCACTTGAACACTCTGCTGTATTTCTTTTTGCAAAAAAATTTTTTTCTTGTTCTCTTATGCGATGTACTCTTGTGCCTTGCATTTTTGCTTAACAAAATATACTGAAAATCACTCCACTTCAGTTTAAAAATCTCTTCTTCATTATTTACATTTGTGTTTGTGTGTATTTGTGTGTGTGTGTGTGTGTGTGTGTGTGTGTGTGTGTGTGTGTGTGTGTACCCAGTCATCTCCTATGTAGGAGCACAAAAATGTTGGCCTACATTCACCTTATACTTTCCCTGGTTCCAGCCCTGGAATCAATCACTTTCCAAGGAACCCTGGTTGTTAGTGGAGACTGGTATTTAGAAATCTAGGTGCTAGGTATGCTCACAGCTACTGGTTTGTTTTGCCTCTAAGCCCTTTCAGTAGAAAGAACAAGGAAATATATATATATAAATGTATATTCACACACACACACACACACACACACACACACACACACGTACTCTCCTCCAATATCATCAGTGTATTTACCCATTTGTTCAGTCCTACAGTAAATACCAAACAGTTTTGGAATTGCTACCCTAATACGACTGTCATCAACAAACTTACCAAGAAGTGGTTGAGATTTTTGCAGTTCTTTTTGTTCTTTGATCACATCCCACTAGATAAAGTGTTCAAAAGTCACTTTCATTAAATTTTTTCTTTCTCTCTGTGGTTATGTTATTAATGCGATATACAGTTAGGTTCATTTATTTTTATTTGTTTTCAATTTTAGAGTTTTTTCAGTTTTTGGTCTAATTTTATCTTTTGAATATGTAAAACATAACATGATTTAAAAGTCAGAACTGTATAAAAAGATGTCCCATTTCCTTCTCTGTCCCTTCCACCCCATTCCCACTCATCCCTGCAAGAAACCCATTTCATTACTGACTGACTTATCTCCTGTGTTTCTTTTTACAAAAAAAGTGTGCGTGTGCGTGTATGCTTTGCATTTCTTTCTTTTCTTAAAAATTAATTAATTAATTAGTTTAGTTTATTTTTCACTGCGTTGGGTCTTCATTGCTGTGCGCAGGCTTTCTCTAGTTGCGGAGAGCGGAGGCTACTCTCCGTTGCGGTGCACAGGCTTCTCATTGCAGTGGCTTCTCTTGTTGCGGAGCATGGGCTCGAGGCATGCGGGCTTCAGTAGTTGTGGCTCGCAGCCTCTAGAGCGCAGGCCTATAGAACTCTTCCTCATTATTTTCCACATTCGGGTGTGCTCACACATTTGCGAGGGTTATTCGGGCAGTCTCTTACGTAGGGCATTTGAACTGTGCGTTCATGTAAATACATGAAATATACTCATTTTCTAATGGTATTGTGGTCTTGATGATCCCTTGATTTTGAGTTCTTTATAAATTAGTCCTTTATTTCTGCTATACAGTTGACAGTTGAACAAGGTGGGGGGTTAGGGGCACTGATCCTCTGCACAGTGGAAAATGGTGTAACTTATGGTTGACCCTCTGTATCCGTGGTTCCTCCCTATCCACATTCCTGGGATAGGATCATTGTAGTACTGTACTATTTCCTATTGAAAAAAATCTGCATATAAGTGGACCCTTGTAGTTCAAACCCGTGTTGTTCAAGGGTCAACTATATATTACATTTTCTTTGGGTTTTAACCATGCTAAAGTCTTTGCTTTAATTTTTCTGGGGTAGAACTTATCAATCTTTAATTGAATTTGGATCTTGATGAATAGAAAGCTCCCCTCATGCCACACCCACCCCCAGATTGTAAAGGAACTCCATCTGTGTTTTCTTTTAGTACATGTTTTCTTCTAGTGAAAGTGGTCTTTCTCTTGCTCTCTTTTTTTTTAAACCATTTTTTAAATTGAAATAGTTAATTTACAATGTTCTGTTAGTTTCAGGTGTACAGCAAAGTGATTAAGTTATATATATATATATATTCCTTTTCAGATTCTTTTCCATTATAGGTTATTATAAGATATTGAATATAGTTCCCTGTGCTATACAGTAGGTCCCTGTTGTTTATTTTATATATAGTAATGTGTAAATGTTAATTCCAAACTATCATTAAGAGTTTATTCTTGTGTATAGGGTGAGGTATGGACCCAATTTTATATTTTTCTAAATGACTATCCAATTATCCCAATATATATATTTAAAGTTCATCTTTTCCTGAGTGATTTGAGATGCTACCTGTATCAGATACTCAGTTCCCACGTGTACTGGTTTATTTCTGGACTTTCTTTCTGTCTATTGATGTGCTGGTACCATACTGTTTAATTATAGGTGCTTTATGGTAAATTTAATGTCCGATAGAGTTAGTCCTCCCTTCAACACTCTTCTATAGAATTGCTGCCCTTTCTCCACATGAACTTTAAAATGAACATGTCTAGCTTCGAATTACGTAAAAATTAAAGTATTTTTTTGTTAGTGGTAGTTAATGGTATAAATGGTTGGTGATATAAATGGTTAATGATATAACCCAGATTTGATTGATCTCTCCCCCACAGGGCAGTCTGACATGCAGCCTATAGCATCAGTACTGCATACTGGCCAGCTTCATTCTGATCGGTCAGATTTCTATTCTTATACTCAGTGTCTTTGTCGATCACTTGTTAAGTATTTTCAGTATACACCCTGCTAGGGGTTTGTGTGACCAGCTATTTATAGAGTTGCAGAATAAGGAGGCAGAAGTAGTAGCCTGTTTCCTCAGCCTGGCTAGGACCAAATACTTAACCCCCTCAATTCCTTTACTGGACTCCTGTTGCCCTCAAAGTTTGGTAATAGATATTATAAGTGCAAGATATGAGGGTCAAGAACAGGTGGTAGTTATTCCCAGAGTACCACGTGTTTGTACAACATTTCAGTTTTCATTGTGCTTTCACATCCATTATCTCATTCATCCAGGAAATGATCGTGGCAAAGTAGGAAATGCCCTCATCACTAAATCAGGAGACCTGGATTTAGGTCCTGATTCTACGTCTCACTATCAAGTTTACTTCTGACCTCTAGTTTCCACATATGTAGAAACAGGGATAGAAAGAACCTATTTCATAGGGTTGTTATAAGGATTAAATTGAATTAATTTTTCAACAAACGTGTATTGATCAGTAATCATGTGTCAGCCATTATCAAAAAGACTGGGGCTCTGGAGCAAAATAAGACACCATCTCTGCTCTCAAGGAGCCTTTAGTTTAGTGGAATGAATCCCAGGATTTCCACTTCTTTCCTGTCTGGTACCTGAGTAACAAGAGGAAAGTGCTGGTAAGAGCAAAATCCTGGGCTTCCCTGGTGGCGCAGTGGTTGAGAATCTGCCTGCCAATGCAGGGGACACGGGTTCGAGCCCTGGTCTGGGAAGATCCCACATGCCGCAGAGCAACTGGGCCCGTGAGCCACAATTACTGAGCCTGCGCGTCTGGAGCCTGTGCTCCCCAACAAGGGAGGCCGCGATAGTGAGAGGCCCGTGCACCGCGATGAAGAGTGGCCCCCGCTCTCCACAACTAGAGAAAGCCCTCGCACAGAAACGAAGACCCAACACAGCCATAAATAAATTTAGAAATGGTCCACATCAAAAAAATCTTTAAAAAAAAAAAAGAGCAAAATCCTACTGTGGAAGGACTCAGGGAAGGTATCTGTCTACCAAGGGTCAAAAACACAAATATGTGGGGAATTCCCTGGTGGTCCAGTGGTTAGGACTCAGCCCGGGTTCAATCCTTGGTTGGGGAACTAAGATCCTGCAAGCTGTGCAGAACGACTGAAAAAAAAAAAGAAAGAAAGAAAGAAAAGAAAAGAAAGAAAGAAAGAAAGAAAGAAAAACCCACAAATATGTGAAGCTGCCAGGTTTGCCTGGAATGGTCCTGGCTGATGGAGCAAATTATGTCTACTTTTTTTTTGGGGGGGGCCATGCTGAGCAGCATGTGGGCTCAGACCAATGCCCCCTCCATTGGAAGCATGCACCCTTAACCACTGGACTGCCGGGGAAGTCCTTATGTCTGCATTTTTCAATCCCTGGATTCCTGTCAGATAATAAGGCCCTGTTCACCCTGCTGCTCTGATGTCCCCTAATTTTCAATATCCCCATGTGTCTGCCCTATTTAGAAGTTCCAGCATGAGCTAAGCACCAAGTGGGTGCTGAATACGGTGAGTACAGGGGCCCATGTGCTTCTTGGGAAGATCCTCCAAAACCACATGTTGGACCTCCACATTTGCAACTCCAAGCTCTTCTGGCGGGCTCTGGCCATGCTGCACCTAGGACATGACAGGATGGGGCTGGCGGGGGGGGGGGGGCTGGCTTCAATGCCTAGGCTGCCATAGGAGGGCGTATTTCAGAGGTATGTAGATGTGTAGGGGTAAGGGCTGACTTTTCTCTTGTGCCTCTCCTACTCCTTCTGTCAGGCCCAGCCTCTCCTCCAAGAAGTATATGTGCACACGTGGGTGCGTGTTGGTGCAATTATAACTATTAGGCAAGATTCTTTCAGTTACACATATGTGTGACAGAAGTCCAATTTGTACTGGTTTAACTAAGCAAGGCAAATGATTGGTTCATGTAACTGAACAGTCCCAGGGTAGCTAGATCCAGAAACGCAAAATGACATGCTCCAGAACTTTCAGCCCTTAGCTCTGCTTTCCTCTGTGTTGCTCTCATTCTCAGGAAGATTTTCTCCACTAGGTGGCAAACTGGCCACCAGCAGTGGCAGCCTAACATCCTACCAATTTAGCAACTCTGGCGGAAGGAGAGTTATCTGTCCCTGCGATTCCTGCAAATACCTGGGGGAGGGTCCTCATTGGTTTGTCTTGGGTCACATGCCCATCCCTGAGCCAATCACTGTTCTCCAGGGGAAAGCAGCCCTCTGCCCAGGCCTGGGTCACCCACGCTCTCCCTTTAAGATGGCAATGGAGGAAGGGGCATGAAGTGAGCCTCAATCAAACAGTGTGGCCTGAGAATGGGGAAGCAATAATTCCCCAGAGGAAAATCAAGGTGCTGATACCAGGAGGGGGAGGCATGGATGCTGAGCACATAGCACAACAGATGGTCCTGAAAGTAGGGTTGCTATAGATGTAGCAAAGAAAAATATAGGACACTGGTTAAATTTGAATTTCAGAGAAATAAAGAATAATTTTTTAGTATAAGTATATCCCATGCAATATTTGAGACATACTTATACTAATTTTTAAAAATTATCCATCTGATATTCCATTTAACTGGGTATCCAATATTTTTATTTGCTAAGTCTGGCGACTCTACATGAAAGGAACCAATGAATGGGCATTTAGTGAGCAGCCACCAGGGCCCTAAAACAACCTTCTCGAATGAGTAAAAACAACCAACCAACTGGGAAAAAAAATCCTTTATGCTTTTCTAGTTCCTGGAGTTGGGGCAGGTAGGGGAAGCCAGAGCTACCTATGATCCAGTCCTTGCCATCCCAGAGTGGCCCATCTAATGGAGGAGAGACAAAACCAACACTTGAAACAGAGAACAATTAAGTGTCAAATTGCATGATCCTTACTGAAGTCCAATAGAACATCAAAGAAGGTAGGATCTTTGCACTATAGCAAAGCAGAAGACTTCAGGGAAGAGGTGATGTTTGAGCTAGGCCTACTGGTTATGGCTTGGAGAGGTGAAGGACAGAAAGGCACTTTTGTTAGAAGGAATATTAGCCAAGGCCCAGAGGGGGGCTAGGCATGATATGTGAGGGACACAGGTCTGGAGTCATTTTACAGAGTGGTGAGGGAGCAGGAAGGGGAGAAACTGTGGAAGAATAAAAGGCAGACAGGAATTTGGACTTGCCAAACATAGCTAGATCTGTGCTGTCCAAGATGGTAGCCACCAGTCACATGTGGCTATTGAGCACTTGAACTGAACTGAGCTCCAAATTTTATTTAAAAAGTGAAGCATGTAAATTTTCATTAAATGCAACTTTATTCTTTTGGTAGGACTACATTTCAATTTTGCATTGAAATTCAGCACTTGAATTGAAATGTGCTGTAATTGTAAAATACAATCTGGATTTCAAAGACATGGTACAAAAATATTGTAAAATATGTCACTAATAATTTTTAATACTGTATTTTTAATACAAATTTTTAATACTGTTGACATGTTGAAATGATATTTTGGATATATTGGATGAAATAAAACATGACCAAAATTTATTTCACCTGTTTCTTTTTTAATGCTGTGCTAGAAAATTTTAAATTACATATGTGACTCATTATATTTCTATTGGACAGTGCTGAGCTAGATAGAGAGGAAAAGGGTGGTGAAAAAAATAGAAGCAGTGTTTGCAGATGAACTGCCTTACAGCAGTATAAAGGATGGATGTGGTTAGGGAGGAAACCAGAGGGAATGAGTTCAGTTTAAGATGACTAACCTTTGGGATTGCAGGAACATGACCAAAAATACGACCAATTTGCCATTAATTCTCCAGTGTAACCCAGCCAATCAAGGCCCAACACCAATCCTTTTACCCCAGTTTTCCTTTACAGCTGGGGATTGTGAGTTTGGGATTGCCTACAGGGACGAATTCTCTACAGCTGGTCTTCGAGATCCCATACTCCCACTCTCTCTTGACCCCATTCTCAGCTCCCATGGCTTTCTAGCCCAGCATGGACATTACCATTTCTTCCACAGCGGTTCTAGGGACAGCCCAAGGCTCGATGCTTCGAGAGCCTCCTCCAGGCGATCCACTTCCCTCAGCCACTGTTGGATGATATTCGAGCAGCTCCCATCTCCTTCCACGTCCAGGTTGCACATGAGAAGGAACAGGTAACTCGCGAGCTGCTAGTCATCTAGCAAACACTTACTGAGTACTTAGGATGTGTCAGGAACTTGTCTCAGCACTGAGTTTACAAAGCTCAGTGACACTCTGCAAGGAGCTCCCCCTGTTCATGGAGGAGACATGATTGTGACAAGTAGTCAGAGAAGTGTGAAAAAGGTACTACAGGGGTGTCGAAAAGAAGTCTTCAGTTTTACCTAGGAGGGGAGTCAGGAAAGAGTGGGAAACCTGGGTCACGAACCAGTCTTGATGAATAGGAGTTTTCTGGGTCAGGCTTCTCTCTGCTCTTGACCCACCTCATTCCAATTTCTGGTCTTTGAAAACTCTTCTATTCTTTTTTTTTTAATTTATTATTTTATTTATTTATTTTTGGCTGCGTTGGGTCTTCGTTGCTGAACGCAGGCTTTCTCTAGTGGCGGTGAGCGGGGGCTACTCTTCGTTGCGGTGCGCGGGCTTCTCATCGTGGTGGCTTCTCCTGTTGTGGAGCACGGGCTCTAGGCGCGCGGGCTTCAGTAGTTGTGGCTCACGGGCTCCAGAGCGCAGGCTCGGTAGTTGTGGCGCACGGGCTTAGTTGCTCCGCGGCATGTGGGATCTTCCGGGACCAGGGCTTGAACCGGTGTCCCCTGCATTGGCAGGCAGATTCTTAACCACTGCCCCACCAGGGAAGCCCCTCCCTTCTACTCTTGCATCCAACCTGGTATCTTCTGACTCCCACACTGAATGCTCTAGCTCCTCCAGGGTTCTTCCTCAGACGACCTCACTTTCTCAGGCTTCAGTTCTCGCTGCCTCTTCCCCACAGGTGATCCCCATAGCCTTGCTGAGCCTCCTATTCCGGTGCTCCATCCCTGAGGCCCAGGCATACCTGGCTGCAGCTCCCTCTGTCCGTGAGGCTGTCAGGAGCGCCCTCACCCGGCCAGGTCGGAAGCGCAACGCGGACCTCTTGGAGACCCTAGATCGGGCTGTGCCGTGAACTGGTGTTTCTGGGCGCGTGGAGGGGGCCAGCCCACCCCATGGGGACTTGTTGGGTCAGCAGCACGTGAGGTGGGAGGAGAGGCCCAGTCTCCAGGAGCACCAGCCGCCCAGGCTGGGGAGACAGCATCTCTCTCCTTTGGGGAGATCTTGCTGTTCACCCAGTGGTATCCACTTTCCCTGGCATATTCTGATTTCAGAAATAAAACTGAATGTCTTGTTTCAAAATCTACTGAGATCAGAGTCAATAGATCAGAGGTGGAACAAGATGAGTGGCATGGGTCGGTCCCAACAGCAGTTTTGTTTCTTTATGTCTCCACCTGCTTCCCAACTCCATTTCAGTGGTCACTGACCCAAACCTTATTCCAGCTTCTTTATATCCCCCCATCTCCAACACGTAGGTGCACACGTGCACGCACACACACATACTTCACTCCTACAAAGAATCACACAAGCAAGGAGAGGTGGGAACGTAGATAATTCCAAGGAAAGAGGGAAGAAGTTGTGTCCCCAACATAGGACACCCAGAAAATAACAATCCCAATTAGGCATGACAGGACCCTCATCACTAGAATGAATGCTACATCCACACACTGGACCATAAAGTGAGTGTTGCATCCCTACCCAGTGTTTGTAAAGGGAACATAAGGAACTCTGAGGGTGCCAGAGTGGGGCCCAACACACACTAGAGACCCCACTCTGAACATTTTAGACCTCAGCTGTCACCTGTTTTGACAAATCAAAGGCACCCTCGCTCATCCCAGACCCATGCCAGCTCTTCAGTGCCTATGACTGTGACCATGGTAGTAGAGAGCTGGCTCCCCCTTGTGGTCAAGAAGTACCTAGGTAATAGACATTCAGGAACTCTCTGGGGACAAAACCTCTCTGAAGCTCACTTGAACCTTTCTGCAGGATGGTGACTGCTAAGGAGCCAAATAGATTTCAGTTTTATGAAGATAGAGTATTCAATCTTTTAAAGACAGCCACAAGTTACCTCTCTATATCTGTGGGCCTCCAGCCTCTGTCTGAACTCTCTTTTCCTGTTCTATTGATATATCTACGTTTACTTTGCTACCTTAGGTCTTTAACCAATGCCCCTTTCCTCAACACCATTCCCATAGTGCCTTCTGACTGCCATCGATTT
Organism: Balaenoptera acutorostrata; assembly: GCF_949987535.1. Lineage (NCBI taxonomy): Eukaryota > Metazoa > Chordata > Mammalia > Artiodactyla > Balaenopteridae > Balaenoptera > Balaenoptera acutorostrata. The sequence continues at coordinate 72,619,413 of NC_080075.1, read as the reverse complement.
GGTTTTTATCCTCCACAGACACCTCTTCCTAACTCTACAACTCAAGAGGGGTAAAGTTAGGAAAAGATCCTGCAAAGGCTCTCAGCTTCTCTTTACCCACAACTCTCCCCCATGCACTTCCATTAAGTAAATTAATTCATCTCTCATCCTGGCATCATGAGCAGGGTCAAGTCAGAGAAGATACCCAGCTTTCCAGGGCTGGAGGGGGCAGAGCCAACATGTGCAGTAGCCCTACTTCTACATGTGGAATGGATAGGGTGCAGGGTCAGATTTCCCCAAGGCTGGATGCAGAAGGACACTAGAAGTCCAGAGGTTCTTTCTTTTTTTTTTTTTTTTTACTCGCCAAGTACTTGGATGGTGCAAAGATATCAAGTGAATTCAATTCGTATACAGTTGCATGTGATACTCAGGTGTTATAAACAAGGTGGTATACTGCTCACCTTGGGAAACTTTAGAGGCTGGGCTACACTCTGGCATTGTAGAGGAGAAAAAGATGACTAAGATCTGATCCCCATCCCCTAGGAACTCACAAGCAGATATGAGCAATTGCAATACAGGACAGAGATCATTGAAGTGGATTCCAACAGCAAGCTAGGTACAGAGAACTGCCAGAATTGTTCTGAGGATATTACAGGGTAGGCCAAGAATCAAGGACAGCTTTGGAAGAAGGAGGTTGGGGTGGAGTGAGGGAACATTCAAAGAAAACCTGGGAATGTTTGGAGGCTTGCATGGGTGTGTGGATCCAATATCAGAGAGTCAGGTCATTGTCAGTGGAACCTGAGCTCTAGGAAGAGCTAAAGAGATTTAAAGATTTTTAAAGACCTATCCAGATGCAAAAGGTAGGGTGACAACTTTTACCACTATTTAGAGAAAGCAAATATCTGAGGGCAAGAACAGCTAGAGGGTAATCTGTATCAACACAAGACAGTAATTTCTCCTGAAATGACTAAAAGGGTCTAACCCAAAAGACTGGGTTGGATTGTGGAGGATGAAGGAAACAATTTCCTGCTATATCTATTTACTAGGTCAAAAGTAAGAGGTGCAGGGGCAGAAGATATTTGGATATTGCATATACTTCATATTTAATGTATTTAAAGATGGAACTCATGAGGTCTCCCCCAAGTCAGCTATTCTTTTTATAACTCAGGTGGTCTGGAATATTAGGGTGGAGCAAGTTCCCATGGGACAGTAAGGTTGAAGGAGGATTTGGGGACCAGGTAAGAGGTAGAGGGGCCCCAACATGGCTCTACGGATGGGCCCTACAAGCACAGCAAAATGTCTAAGATCCAATCTAAACTCAGGTATGGTTTAGAGAGGTGGGTTAAATCCTAGGGCTGACGGGACAGGCACTGCATCTAGGTCACAAAATGCTTTCATCCTGGAAAAGAGAAGAATTGGGCTTAACTGTAAACTAGTGGCTGGGGTGCTGTGGTATGAGAGAGATAGGAAGAAGAGCCTGGAGCACCTTGTAGTACCAGAAAGTAACGAAGTCCTCATAAAAACAAAAGGATGGGGTCATGTCAAAGGGACCCAGGAGCCCACCTGAAAGAGCTCCCAGTGGCCAAAGCCGGAACAATTTGAGCAACAATGTAAATAATGTCGTATTGGACTATAACACAAAGTAGAAATTAGGTGTACATGAGTTCATACTGATATAATAAAATAATTGAATAAATAAATGAGGAGCCAAATCTCCCTAACACAAGAATTCCAAATAATATATGTAGATATATCCCACTCCAGGAAATGGAGCTTAATAACCCCTCACTCTCTACAACCCTTGTATGGGCAAAAGTAAGAGGCTTGTTTCCAAAGAACAGAGTATTGAAAGAGAAAAATAGAGGCTTCACATTGGAAAAGTCTGGCAAGCACTACCTTAACCAAGTACTGGAAATTAGCGTCACCAATTGATATCATGATATGATATGATACCACCTGATATGATGTAACGAGAAGGGTACGTCACCTCAGTATTCTTCCCCAAACCTCAGTCTAAGCATAAGGAAAACATTAGAGAAACCCAAATTGAAGGACATTTTACGAAAGAACTGCCTAGTGCTCCTCAAAACAATAAAGGTCATAGAAAACAAAGATTGAGAAACCAAGCAACAGTTGTTACTGTATAGGACCTACAGTACTCAAAGGAGAAATAAACAAATCCACAATCACAGTGAAAATTTTATACACTTGTCTTAGTAATTGGTGGAACTATATTCAGTATCCTGTAATAAACCATAATGGAAAAGAATATGAAAAGAATATATATGTATAATTGAATCACTTTGCTATACAGCAGAAATTAATACAACATTGTAAATCAACTATACTTCAATAAAATAAATTTTTTTAAAAAAGAGACAAGAAAGAAAACTATCAGGAAAAAAAAAAAAAAAAGAAAGAAAGACTGAGAAACCATCACAAGACCAGAGGAGATGAAGGAGGCATGACAACTAAATACAGGTCCTGGACAAAAAAAGGACGTTAGTGGAAAAACTGGTGAAATTCGAATGAAGTATGGAGTTTAGTTAATAGTGAATGTACCAATGTTGTTCACATAGATTTTTCAAGTATAACAAAGTTAAAACATTAGGTGAAACTGGGTGAAGGACATACAGTCACTCACTGTGCTATCTTTGCAACTTTTCTGTAAATCAAAACTTTCCAAGATAAAGTGTTCTTTTCTTTTAAGGTCAAATTTATTGTCATAAAGTTATTCATAATACATTATTATTTTTTTCCTTGTTGGTTATCTATTTTAAATATAGCAGTGTATACATTTCAATCCCAAACTCCCAGTCTATCCCTCCCCCCAACCCTTCCCCTTTGGTAACCATAAGTTTATTCTCTAAGTCTGTGAGTCTGTTTCTGTTTTGTAAATAAGTACATTTGTAACCATTTTTTTAAGATTCCACATATAAGTAATATCATATGACATTTTTCTTTCTCTGTCTGACTTACTTCTCTTAGTATGATAGTCTCCAGGTCCATCCATGTTGCTGCAAATGGCATTATTTCATTCTTTTTAATGGCTGAGTAATATTCCATTGTATATATGTACCCCACTTCTTTATCCATTCCTTTGTTGATGGACATTTAGGTTGCTTCCATGTCTTGGCTATTGTAAACAGTGCTGCAATGAACATTGGGGTGCATGTATCCTTTCAAACCATGTTTTTCTCTGGATATATGCCTGGGAGTGGGATTGCTGGATCATATGGTAGCTTTCAAATAAAGTTTTTAAAAAAATAAAATTAAAATTACTACAGTAACAAGTATATGGGAAGAGGTAAGTAGAGTTATAATATCCTGAGGCCCTTGATTTATCCATAAAAAAGATAAAGGTTTTGATTAATTTAAGAATTTGATAGGTTAAATGTGCATATTGCATTTTAAAAAGAATCCACTAAAAATGGGGTTGGCGAACTCTTTCTATAAAGGGATGGACAGGAAATATTTTCGTCTTTGCAGGCCCCCTGTAGTCTTTGTTGTAACTACTCAACTCTACTGTGGTAGCATGAAAGCAGACAGACTATGTATAAAATGGGCGTGGCCGTGTTCCAAAAATTCTTCATTTACAAAAATAAGCAGCAAGCTAGATTTGACCCACCTGCCACCGTTTGCCAACCCTGGTACTAAAAGAACAGAAACAGAGAGTATAACTTCCAGTTAGTAAAGGGGAAGACAGAGAGATTAATTTAAAATACTTAGTTGTCTAAATAAAGACAAGAAAAAAGAGAAAAATATAAAACAGGAAAAAATAGAAAGTACAAAGTAAAAGGGTAGATTTTGGTCTAATTATTTTAGCAATTACATTAAATGTAAGTGGAATACATGCTCCAGTTAAAATCTATTTATTGGGCTTCCCTGGTGGCGCAGTGGTTGAGAATCCGCCTGCCAATGCAGGGGACACGGGTTCGAGCCCTGGTCTGGGAGGATCCCACATGCCGCGGAGCAACTAGGCCCGTGAGCCACAATTACTGAGCCTGCGCATCTGGAGCCTGTGCTCCGCAACGAGAGAGCCCGCGATAGTGAGAGGCCCGCGCACCGCGATGAAGAGTGGCCCCCGCTTGCCACAACTAGAGAAAGCCCTCGCACAGAAACGAAGACCCAACACAGCCATAAATAAATAAATAAATAAATATTAAAAAAAAAAATCTATTTATTTTGGATGTGTCACTTACAAATAACATATATTTATTTTATTGAAGTATAGTTGTTTTACAATGTTGTGTTAATTTCTGCTGTACAGCAAAGTGATTCAGTTATATAAATATTCTTTTTCATATTCCTTTCCATTATGGTTTATTATAGGATATTAAATATAGTTCCCTGCGCTATACAGTAGGACTTTGCTATTTATCCATTCTATATGTAAGAGTTTGTATCTGCTATTCCCAAACTCCCAATCCATCCCTCCCACACCCCATCCCCTTGGCAACCACAAGTCTGTTCTCTATATCTGTGAGTCTGTTTCTGTTTTGTAGATTACTTCATTTGTGTCATATTTTAGATTCCACATATAAGTGATATAACAAATAACATATATTTAGATTTTGGTTTATTTTGTATCCAATATTACAACAAAGGGATATAAAACGGTTGAAAGTAAAAGAGTGGAAAAAGATATACCATGCGAATACCAACCAAAAGAAAACTGCTATAGCAATACTAATATCAGACACAATAAGTTAAGGCAAAAAACATTACTAGAGATAGAGGGTCGGCATAGTGATAAAAGATTTAATTCACCAGTAATAAATTATGATTTTAAATAACAATTAAAAATATATAAAGCAAGGGGGGCTTCCCTGGTGGCACAGTGGGTAAGAATCTGCCTGACAATGCAGAGGACACGGGTTCGAGCCCTGGTCCGGGAAGATCCCACATGCCACGGAGCAACTAAGCCCGTGCGCCACAACTACTGAGCCTGCGCTCTAGAGCCCGTGAGCCACAACTACTGAGCCTGCGTGCCACAACTACTGAAACCCACGTGCCTAGAGCCCGTGCTCCGCAACAAGAGAAGCCACTACAATGAGAAGCCCACGCACCACAATGAAGAGTAGCTCCCGCTCGCTGCAACTAGAGAAAGCCCACACGCAGCAGCGAAGACCCAACACAGCCACACACACACACAAATATATATATATATATATATATATATATATATATATATATCAAAAATCTACAGTACTCAAAGGAGAAATAAACAAATGCACAATCATAGTGGGAGATTTTACACACTTGTCTTAGTAGTTGGTGGAAAAGAGCAGAAAAAAGCTTAGGAATAATATAGACTTGAACATCAAGATTAACAGAATTGGACTTTGCTGGCGGTCCAGTGGTTAAGACTGTGCACTTCCACTGCATGGGGCACAGGTTCCATCCCTGGCTGGGGAACTAAGATCCTGCACGACCAAAAAAAAGATAAGCAGAATTGACCAAATGGACTTAGACTACCGTCACCACCTTCCACCCTGCCACAGGCAGCAGGGGAAGCTCTGAAGAGACACTATTTTTAACACTTGCAGAATATGTCTTATCTTTAAGCACAGATAGAATTTTTTAAATTGACCATAAACTGTGAATAAAGTCTTAAAACTATTTCAAAGGATTGAAATTAAAGTATATATTCTGACCACAATGCAACTTTGGTAGACAACTAGAAAATCTCCTTATGTCTAGAAATTTTTAAATTTCTACTAAATAATCTATGGATCAAAGAAGAAATCATTATGGAAATTAGAAAATAGTTGGAAGAGAATGATAAACATTCTATATATCATAACTTGTGGAATGAAGCTAAAGTAGTAATTAGGAGGAAATTTATATCTTCAAATGCACAATTAGGGGAAAAGGGCTAAAAGTGAATGATCAAGGCATTCATCTTAAGAAGTTAGAAAAAAAACCCAGCACAATAAATCCAAAGAAAGTAGAAGTAGTTATATGTCAATTATATCTCAGTAAGCCTGGGGGAGGGGGAAGCAAGTAGAAGGAAATAATAAAGACAAAAGCATAACTTACTGAAATAGAGTACAAATATACAGAAAAGTTCGTTCTTTGAAGGGATTAATTACAATTGATAAATCTCTAGCAAGATAGATAAAGGAAAAGGAAGACAGAGAGAGAGAGGGAGGAAAGGCACAAATAACCAATATCAGAAACACAAAGGAGACAGTACTACCTTTGAATAGCTTTATGTCAATACATTTGAAAATGTAGATTAAATAGAAAACTTGCTAGAAAATATAGCTCTCCTAAGCTGACTCAAAAAAAAAAAACAACCTGAAACAAAAACAAATTGTCAATAGTATTATAACCTTCTAATAAATTCAATCTGTAGTCAAAAATCTTCACTCAAAGAAATCTCCAGGCTTGCATGGCTTTGCTGACGAGTTGTACCAAATGCTGAAGGATCAAATAGTTCCATCTTCTATAAACTCTTTTGGAGCATAAAAAAAAAAAACAGGAAACATTCCCCAACTCATAAGTCTAGTATAACCTTGATACCAAAAGCCTGAAAAGGAGAGCAAGAGAGGAAAATTACAGGTTGGCTTCACCCATAAAAATAGGTCACAAAAATCCTAAAAAAATTAGCAACTGGAATGCAGCAATACATTTAAAGACAAAATGCCCAATTAACTTATGAAGATGTGTTCACACGTTAGTAATTACTAGTAATCAGAGAAACTTAAGTTAAAACCACAATGAAATATCATTACCACATATACCAGTTTGGCTAAAATTAAACAGCTTGACAATACCATGTTGGCATGGTAAAAAGAGCAAGAAGAACTGCTATTCACCACTGGTGGAACTATTAATTGACATAACCACTTAGGAAAGACAGTTTGGCACTGTCTACTAAAGTTTGAGTTACAGCTACTCTATAACCTAGCAATTCCACTCTTAGATAGATACTTCGATCAGACATTCTCCAATTGTGATTCCTGACCAACAGTCTCAGCATCGTCTGGAAACTCCCTAGAAATGCCAAATTCCTGGCCTCCAGTCCAACTTAATCAGCAATCAGTGCCCAGCAATCTGTGTTTTAACAAGCCCTCCAGATGATTCTGATACATGTTAAAGCTTGAAAACCACTGCCATAGAGAAATAGGAATATATGTTCACCAAGACACATGGACAAGCATGTTTTTAATAGCATTGTTGATAATAGCCAGAGATGAAAACAAGACAAATGTCCAACATCATAATGGATAAATATATTATGAAATAGTTATATAATGCAATGAACTAATAAAAGTGAATGAATCTCAGCTGTACAAAATAGCATGATGACTCTCAAACAAAATGGTGAGTAAATATTTGAGACCCCCCCAAAATACATTTTTATATACATATAGAAAAAGGTTCTTGTCGAAGCATATACATGTTTCAAGAGCCCAAAACTGTACCTCCAGCCCTAATCTTCTTTTTAGAACTCCAGGCTGGCATATAACTAGTACCTGCCACATAATGTGTGCTCAGAATGACAGGCCTCATTCTTTATAATCTTTATAGTGACTGCAGAGTATTTTATAATATGGACATATCATATTTATTTAACCAGGGCCTTGTTGATGGGCTTTTCAAGAATATTACTTTGGCTGCCCAAATAAACTGAAAATTCTGTGAGGTGAGAGATCATGTCTGCCTTCTTCTAAGACAGTGCCTGCTATTCAATAATTATTTAATTGAATGGATTTTCCGAATTAATTTTCCTATAAGAAATAAATGGCCTGGCCAGTTTTATTTATCTTTGTTACAGCATAAATCAATTCCTTATAGATTTAGTTTTCAGTGAATTAACTCTAGAAAATCCAGTCAATTCTAGGCGTGATGACAAAATAAATCGTCTACACTTGGAAAATATTCTAGACTTGGAGTAGTGTGATCCTCTAAGGTCATTTAATTTCCCTACGTGATATCTCTTCTCTGTCTCAATGCAACAGCAACTAGGAAATGTGTCAAGCATTGGAGTTAGGAAACCATATATCATACATTTTCTGAGAGTACCTACTTAAAGTACCTACTTAAAGCTTTCTTAAATGTTCTTGACCCTGTATTCTAATGTGTGATTTGGAACATATGACACCATGCCTGGACCTCTAGGGAGTGACTGGCTCCAGAGAAGATGCTTATAGGGCAAAACAGGCCATTTGGAAAGCCTGCTCCTTTGAAACCTTGCCTCCATACTCTCTGGTTTATAACACGTGATTCTTCTTCAATCCTAGAAGAATCGTAAAGGAGCTTCCTTGAGCATTGGCTGTCAGAGCAGGACACAAGGGCAGCTGCAGGAAAGGGCAGCAGGTGTATGACTCAGAGAAGAGACTTAAGCAGCAAGCACATTGGCTGGACCCTTGGAATGCCCACTGTGATGTCATATTGAGCCATGAGGGATAAAACTCTTTGGCTGAGAGGGGCATGGGGTTGAATAATGGCTCTGGTTTGGAAGCTAACCAACCCACTGCCACCATATGTCAGCCTTCTACTATTATTTGGTTTCCTTGTCTGGGGGCTTTGGGTGAGGTTTTCTGGGAAGCAGAGTAGGGAGCAGGTGGCAGCCAAGACGCACTCAGAGGTAAGTGATGCAACACTCTCTTGAAACTCACTGCTCCCTGCCCCTGCCCCTGTCCCTGCCCCTGTCCCTGGAGACATAGAAACTCCTAATCTTGGGCAGTGGGAGGAATTGATGGTGGGAAGAGGGGAGTTGAGGTAGTGCCTATGGATGTCGTCCTGCAAGTCACTCTCGGTCCTTTTCCCTTCAATACATTTCAACAAACCTTGAGCACCTATTATATATGGCAGCATACTAGACATTGAAGAAGAATAAAACACCACCTCCACCTTTTCGAGGTATAGTGGGGGAGAAAGTCAGACATATATACATATATATATATATATATACACATACATATATATATAAAACCCAAGACATATATATATATGTGTGTGTGTATATATATATATCCCAAGGAAAGAGAAAGGGATGAGTTAATAGAGGTGTAAATATTGCTGAAGAGATGGGAAGTAAAGAGTATTCTAGGATCTATAAAATGCCTTTGCGGGGAGCTTAGGTTTGAGCTGTGCTTCAGAGGAAGGGTAGGATTTTGAAGTTGGATAGGATGGGCGGAGGAGAGTAGTGGAAGACTTTCTGGACAGAAGGAATTGATCGGGGGAAAGCATGGGAAGCAGAAGAGCGCTGGATGTGTTCAAGGAGAGGTGAAGACACCTATCAGGAATGGAGTGTACAAGTGTAGGGAACCGGTTGGGGTAAAGTGAGAGAAAATGTCGCAAAGTGGTTAGGGGTCCCATTGTAGAGGGCTTCAAACGCCAGACTGAATACTTTGTATAAATATTATTCTGTCTGCAATTGAAAGGCATCAAAGATTTTAAAGCCAGGGGAAAATGCTTAGATCTGTGTTTTAGAGCACAGAATTTAAACTTTCAAAAGTTTAAACTCTAAACTTTTTTTTTCTCAAACATACCACTTGGGAGGCTAATTAAAAAGCAGATTCTGGGGGCTTCCCTGGTGGCGCAGTGGTTGAGAATCTGCCTGCCAATGCAGGGGACACGGGTTCGAGCCCTGGTCTGGGAAGATCCCACATGCCGCGGAGCAACTAGGCCCGTGAGCCACAATTACTGAGCCTGCACGTCTGGAGCCTGCGCTCCACAACAAGAGAGGCCGCAATAATGAGAGGCCCGCGCACAGCGATGAAGAGTGGTCCCCACTTGCCACAACTAGAGAGAGCCCTCGCACAGAAACGAAGACCCAACACAGCCATAAATAAAATAAATAAATAAATAATTTTTAAAAAAAAAAAAGCAGATTCTGATTCAGTAGCAGATTCTGAATCAGTAGAATTCTGATTCTCATTCTTGAAGGGATTGAGATTCTGCAATTCTAATGAGCTCCCAGGTGGTCCTATTGCTATTGAACTGAGCACCATACTTTATTTTGACTTTCTTTTTTTTTTTGGCTGCGTCATGTGGGTTGCGGGATCTTGGTTCCTCAACCAGGGATTGAACCTAGGGCCATGGCAGTGAAAGCACCAAGTCCTAACCACTGTACCGCCAGGGAAGTCCCAAGCACCATGCTTTGAATGTGAGGCTTTAAATAACTCCAGTGAGTGCATATGGTGGTTCTCTGGTGTAGCTAATCCCGTAGGAGGCTACTTTAAAGACTTAGTGGGAAGGAGGGGGAAGGAAGTGAAAGAATCAGAGCAGTAAGATAGAAAAGAGGACATTGATTCATTCCCCCGGTGTTTATCACCCACTGCCACCACCATGTACAAGGCACTCCTCTGGGCACTATGGATGCAGCAGTAAATGGAAGGGACAAAAATCTCTGCCCTCGGGGCTGTGAGAGAGGAGGAGGGTCCTGAGGTGAAAGTTTGGCTATAGGAAGTGAGGCAGAAAGAGAGTAAAGGGATTGAGTCTTTTTTTTCCTGATTGGGCCTCAAATATAAAGAGTTAATTATAAACATTATCATCATTTTCCTATGAGGACTATATTCATCTTTGTATCCCCTATGTCTGGTATACTGCCTGGCATATAGTAAGTGCTCCACAGGTGTTTGTGAAATGAAAGGATGACTTCTCAGTTTTAACCCTGAATGATTGAAGAGATGGCATTTTAAGCAACATAAGAAACACCTGACAGGAGTTGTAAGTGTAGCAGGAGGCAGAAAATGTATGTGGACATATTCGTCAAGCAGCTCAAATTAATAGTCTGGACATGTGCTGTCCAATCTAGTATCCACTGGCCACATGTGGCCATTTACATCTAAATTAATCAGAACTAAATAAAATTTAAAATTCCTTAATTGCACTACCTACATTTCAAGTGTTCAGATATGATGATTTCCATCATCATAGAAAATTCTATTGGGTAGCACTAACTTAGACTCTAGATCTTAGAAATAGATAGTGGTTATCCATACATTTGGCAACAAAATCCTTTAAAAATTTTCCTCAGAAACATCTCTCAAATGTAGCAATCCAGATTCAGTGTCATTGTCTTAACTAAGACTCCTCTTGAACTATTTTCAGTCGCTAAGTGGTCTCCTACAAACGTTTTCCAGCCTAGAGCATAGACCCTGGCTCTACAAAACAAAACTACAGGGCTTCTGTGGTGGTGCAGTGGTTAAGAATCTGCCTGCCAATGCAGGGGACAAGGGTTCGAGCCCTGGTCCGGGAAGATCCCACATGCCGTGGAGCAAGTAAGCCCGTGTGCCACCACTACTGAGCCTGCGCTCTAGAGCCCGTGAGCCACAACTACTGAGCCCACGTGCCACAACTACTGAAGCCTGCACGCCTACAGCCTGTGCTCCGCAACAAGAGAAGCCACCGCAATGGGAAGCCCGCGCACCGCAACAAAGAGTAGACCCCGCTTGCCGCAACTAGAGAAAGCCCACATGCAGCAATGAAGACCCAACGCAGCCAAAAATATAATTAATAAATAAATAACATTTAACAAACAAACAAACAAAAAATTACAGTACACACAAAACCTCCCAAAGCTGATTGTGACACTCTGCTAAAAGTAACTAAAGAAACTAACAAAAATCTCTCAGCGTCCCACTGCCTGCAGCAGCAGCATTTCTCATCTTTTTTTTTTTTAATTTTTATTTATTTTTAAATTTATTTTATTTTTGGCTGCTTTGGGTCTTTGTTGCTGCGTGCAGGCTTTTCTCTAGTTGCGGCGAGCAGGGGCTACTTTTTGTTGCAGTTGCATGGGCTTCTCGTTGCGGTGGCTTCTCCTGCCATGGAGCTCGGGCTCTAGGCATGTGGGCTCAGTAGTTGTGGCTCACGGGCTCCAGAGCACGGGCTCAGTAGTTTTGTGCGCACCGGCTTAGCTGCTCTGTGGCACGTGGGATCTTTCCAGACCAGGGCTCGAACCCGTGTCCCCTGCATTGGCAGGCGGATTCTTAATCACTGCACCACCAGGGAAGCCAGTCCTTCTAATCCTTTTTGACTCTCAAACTTTCATTGCCAAAATTTGTCAACCACCTTAAGAATTTAAAAATCATTTTGTCCCTTTTTCATAATATATGATAAGTGATTTTAGGTAAATAATATTTCATTTTACAACAGCGTTTTCTTAAAATTTCAAAGTTCATTTTAACATCATCTGTAAAAGACAAATGTTCACTTTTCCCCATGTAACAAGTGATGCATGATATTTAATTGACTTTGTAACAAATATGAATTTTCCCCAACACTTAGGTATGAGAAATGGCAAATATATTTCTTTGTCTACATCAAGTATAATCCAGCTTAAACTTCCTATCACCTAGGTTGGCAAAAAGTCTAGTATCTGTTTTTCTTCCCCAATCTTTGCACTGTATAAGAACTCTGGAGTGGGGGCAATTTATCCGAAATAGCAGGGGGCAGGTCCTTAGCCATCGGAATAGCTGTTGCTTTTCCTCTTTGCCATCTGAAGGCAAAAATTGTGGCTGTGTGTCAAGTTTGGTCACAGAGACCTTTGCCAAGGCCCCCAGTCCACTATATCTGAGCTCTTAAGACCAGGAGGAATAAATTTCATCAGGCTCAGGGCCCACTACACAGCAAACCTGCAGTGTCAGTGCTGTTTCCCAGTTTCAGGGAGTCAGCTGACCTCTTCTTAATTCTAGAAGCACCAAACACTAAACCTCGGGCACAATTCAGCTTAAAATCCTCCACAGGCCTAGTCTTATATGAGGGTTGTCTCATATATTGAGACATATCATATATTGGAGGTTCCAGGCAATCATTTCGGCACCAAAAAACTAACTCCCTACTGTGGATTAGGAGAACCAAGACTATAAGAACAAAGTCCTGGCTACCTTCTTTGGTGAGGGGAAACATTAGTCTCTTTCCCAAAAGGATGCAGCGATAAAAACAAAGTAGAGTGTAAATTACACAATGTCACTTTCTACATAAAATAAAAATATTTCTCACTACATATTTATGTAAGAAGAAGTTTCTTGTCAACAATTCTACTTTTTATTCAGGTATACAGGTTCCCCCGGCTATCCAAAAGTAGAGTGAGCCTGTGAAACCTTTTGTAAGCCAAAATGACACAAAGAGAAGGAGCAATTACCTTAGGACACATCTTGCTAATGGATGCACAAAGTAAATTGAGATAAAGCACAGATGCTCCCAGACACAGCTCAAAAGCTGTGACGGCTAGGTGCTGCGATGCTGAATGTAGTTCCCAGGGAAGAAGCTTGGCAGTGCCATTCTCACTGCTGGGGTGTGTGCTGCCTCTTTAACAGCTTGCTGTAAAACAAATGAATGCTGAATGCTTTTTGCCTTTTTTTTTCATAAAAACAAAAATCCTCTCGGATTTCTTTCAGTTAACAAAAACAGGTACTAATGTAGGTCTTTCTTAAAATGGAAGTGGCATAAAGCAAATTTTCAAAAAGTGGAGGATACCTGTAATTACATGCAGTAAAATGCACAGAAATCAAGCGTACAGTTTGTTGAGTTTTGATAAATTTATACACCCATTAACTAACACCTCAATCAAGGTGCAGCATTGCCATAATCCTGGAAAGTTCCCTAGTATACCTTTCTAGTTTGTTTTTTTTCCACTCAAAGGCAACATCCTGTCTGGTTTCTGTTGTCATGGATTAGTTTTGCCTATTCTTGAAACTTGTAAAACTAGAATCATATAGTGTATGTTCTTTCGTATCTGGCTTCTTTTGCCGAGCATGTTTTTGAGATTCATGTATGTGGTCGACAATGAATTTCTAAGTGACATTATGTCATGCTTGTTAGTTTGGGGACCTAATGTATATTGAAACGTAGAATGAAATTTAACTACCTGTTGTGGCATGAAAAATAGACCCAAAATTTGCTTTCATGACCCAGTGGCTGTAATTCTTGCATACTGCATTTCAAAAAGCCAGTAGTTTATTTTTTATACTTAAAAAATTTATACTTATATGACAAGATAAGGTTTCAGGATGTTAACTGCAAATGACACATTGTTGATGTGGAACCCTATTTCCAGTAGGGGAGGAATTGCTTGGGAATGTGGTATACATGTTTAATTTTAGTAGATGATGCTGAACAGTTTTCTAAAGTGATTATATCAGTTTACACTCTCATGAGTAGAGTATGAGAGTTCCAGTTTCTCCACATTCTTGCCAACACTTGGCATTGTATCTTTTTAAGTTTAGTCACTCTAACGAGTGTGTTTGATATTGCATTGTGGTTTAATGAACATTTCCCTGATGACTAATGATATTGAAAAATTTCTCGTGTTTATGGGCCATTTGGAAATTCTCTTTTGCGAAACATCTTCTCAATTCTTTTGCCCATTTATAAGGATTGGTTTGTCAGCCTTTTACTTATTTGTAGAAATTCTTTGAATATTATGGATATGAGTCTTTTGTCAGTTATAGGTATTAAAAATAAATTCTCCCACACCGTGGCTTACCTTTTCACTCACAATGGTGTGTTAATGAACAAAAGTTCATAATTTTAATAAAATCTAATTTATCAATTTTTGCTTTTATACTTAGTGATTTTTCTGGTTTGTTTCCAGTGTGAGAAATCTTTGCCTACCCCCAGGTTATGATGATATTCTTTTATGTTTCTTCTAGAAGCTGGGTTTGGATCTATGATCCATCTCAAATTACTTTTTGTGTATGATGTAAGGTAGGGATCAAAGTTCTCTTTTTTCCCATATAGATATCCAATTCCTCCAGTAGGGCAGGGACTAGGGTGAGATGAGTGAGGCACTCACCTTGGGCACAAAATTTAAGGGTCACCATAAAAGTAATCAAGACAATATTTAATGCAATATTATTAAAAAATCAAACTTAACGTGGAAAATCTATGATGAACAAAATATCAGAATTTTAAATCTGACCCTGCACTTACATGACTATGCCTCACCACCTCACCCTAAAATCCTGGTCCTTTCTTCCAACACCATTTATTGAAATGATCATCATTTTCTCATTGAATTGCATTGGTGACCCTGTCATAAATCAGGTAATTATATATAAGTATGGGTCTGTTTCAGGACTCTATACTTTGTTACATTGGTTTATTTTCTATCCTTGCACTGATACCTCACTGTCTTCATTAATATAGTTTTGTAGAAAGTCTTGAAATTTGGTCTTGTAAGTATTCCAACTTTGATCTTCTTCAAAATTGCCTTAGCTATTCTAGGTCATTGAATAAATTTTTAAATCATCCTGTTAATTGTCACATAAAAACATTCAGGATTTTGATTGAAATTGCATTGAATTTGTAGTTCAGATTGAGAATAATTGACTTCCTAAAAATAATGAATCTTCTGACCTATGAATGTGTTTGTATCTCCATTTACTTAGGTCTTCTTAATTTCTTCCAATAATATTTAGTTTTCAATAAAAAGGGTTTTTTGAAGCTACAGTAAATGATTTTTTTTTCATTTTTATTAGGGAACTTTTCATAAATCAAAAGCACATAGAAGTGTATAATGACTCTATGAATCCATCACCCAGGTTTAACTCTCTTACCATGTTATTTTGAAGTGAATCTCAGATAATAAAATTTCATTAATAATTAAATATGTATATCTGGAAGTTAAGAGCTCTTTGAAAATACTTAACCACAATATCATTATTATGCCTAAAAATGGAACAATAATTCTTGAATACCATCAAATATCCATCAGTATTCAAATTCTGATTGTCTCATAAATGATATAAATTATTATTTATAGTCTGTTTAACTCAAGATCAAATAGGGCCCACATATTGAGATTGGTTGGTGTGCTTCTTAAGTTCTTTCTAATTTGTAGATTCCCCACCTTTATTTTTTTCTTTCATTCTTTCCATTTATGTGTAAAAGAAAGGGATCATTTGCCCTCTAGAGTTTTGCAAGCAAGATTTTGCTGATTAAATGCCCATGTTGTCATTTATCATGTTTTGTTTTCTTCTGTGTTTCTTGTAAATGAGAAAGTTGGATCTAAGACTTATCAAAATTAGTTTCGTTTATTGGGGGGCAAGATTATTTCATAGGTGATGATGATCATCAGGAGGTTCACAATGTTTGGTTTGGTGTGGTATTTTAAGTATCATCTTCTAAATGATGCTGACACTTGGAAATAAGTAGATATTTCTATATTGATCTTTCACTCAGAGACCTTGCTAAATTTGCTTATCACTCCTAAAAACTTATCTATAGATGCTTTTCGAAAAGCATATTTTGATATTCTATACAATCATATTGTCTGAAAATGATAATTTTATTTCTTCCTTTTCAATTCTTATGCCTTTTATTTCTTTTCCTTGCTCTTTTGCACTGACTAGGACTTCAAATACAATGTTCAACAGAAGTGATGACAGTGGAGATCTTTACCTTCTTTTTTTATATAAAAGAAAGTTTTCCTTAACTCACCATTTATGTATAATGTTTGCTATGTGATTTTTATAAATATTCTTTATTAAATTAAGAAATTTCCCTTTTATTTCTAGTTTGCTAAGAATTTTAGCATGAATGGGTGTTGAATTTTAAGTGATTTTTCTGCTTCTATTGAGATGCTTATATGGCTTTTCTGGTTTATTCTATTAATGTGCTGAATTACAATTAATTTCTGAAATATTAAACCATCTGTGAATTCCTGGAATAATTATGACATGTTTCTGATGTTGTTCATGATCCTTTTTCTATATTATTAGATTAAGTTTGCTGATATGTTGTTTAGAGGTTTTGCATCTGTATTCTTTTTTTTTAATAAATTTATTTTATTTATTTATTTTTGGTTGCATTGGGTCCTCGTTGCTGTGTGTGGGCTTTCTCTAGTTGCAGTGAGTGGGGGCTACTCTTTGTTGCAGTGCGTGGGCTTTGCATTGCAGTGGCCTCTCTTGTTGCAGAGTACAGGCTCTAGGTGCGTGGGCTTCAGTAGTTGTGGCACGAGAGCTCAGTAGTTGTGGCGCACGGGCTCAGTTGCTCCACGGCACGTGGGATCTTCCCAGACCAGGGCTCTAACCCGTGTCTCCTGCATTGGCAGGTGGATTCTTAACCACTGCGCCACCAGGGAAGCACTTTAACAGATTTTAGAATCGAGGTTATTCCAGGCACCTAAAGTAAAGGGAGAAGTAATCCCTCTTTCTTTCCATTAACATGGCAAAAGCATTCATATCACTCAGGAAATTCCAAGGGTTTTTGAAGCTCTGTGCCAGGAACCCGAGACAAACACCAGATATGTTCTTTATTATAACACACAACACACACACACACACAAACACACACAGTCACTCACACATTCACACATATATATGAGAGAGACAAATCAGAAATTCTTATGGCAGGCTGAAAACTCAGGGTGTTTCTCTGTTTCAATGTTGAGGCAGAATTACTTCCTCTTCAGGAAACATACCTCACTCTCTGCTCTAGGGCCATCAACTAATTGGATGATGCCCACCTACATTATGGAAAGCAATCTACTTAAAGTCTACTGATTTTAGATGTTAATCACATCTTAAAAATACTTTCACAGCAACATCTAGAGTAGTGTTTGGTCACAACTGGGCACCACTGCCTAGCATATAAAATTAACCATCATGACATAAAGTTAACATAAAACTAATCATCACAACCATAGTTTTTTTCTAAGAATGTTACAGTGTTAGCTCTTAGATCTGGGTCTTTGATACATTTTGAATTAATTTTTGTAAATAATATGAAGGGTCCAACTTCATTCTTTTGCATATGTTTATTCAGATGTCCCAGCACCATTTGTTGAAAGATTATTTTTTCCCCATTGAATGGTCTTGGTACCCTTATAGAAAATCAATTGATTGTAAATATGAGAGTTTATTTCTAAACTCTCAGTTCTATCCTGTTGATCTCTATGTCTATCCTTATATCAGTACCACACTGTTTTGATTATTGTAGCTTTGTAGAAAGTTTTAAAATCAGAAAGTGTTAGTCCTTCAATTTGTTTTTCTTTTTCACGTTTGTTTTGCCTACTTAGGGTCCCTCATAATTCCATATGAATTTTATGATAATTTTTTCCATTTCTGCAAAAGAAGACATTGGGATTTTGATAGGATTACACTGAATCTGTAAATTGCTTTATGAGTATTGTCATCTTAACAAAATTAAATATTCCCATCCATTATTAAGGTTGTCCTTCCATTTATTTCAGTCTTCTTTAATCTCTTCAACAATGCTTTGTAATTTTCAGTGTACAAGTCTTACCTCTCCTTGATTAAATTTATTCCTAAGTAGACAAATACTGTATGATATCACTTATATGTGGAATCTAAAAAATAATACAAACAAATGTATATATAAAACAGAAACAGACTCACAGATGTATAAAACAAACTAGTGGTTACCAAAGGGGAAAGGGAAGGGGGGAGGAGCAAATTAGGAGTATGGGATTAAGAGATACAAATTACTATGTATAAAACAGATAAGCAACAAGGACATATTGTATAGCATAGAGAATTATAGTCATTATCTTGTAATAACTTTTAATGGAGTATAATCTGTAAAAATACTGAATCACTATATGCTGTACACCAGAAACTAATATTGCAAGTCAACTATACTCCAGTAAAAAAATTATTCCTAAGTATTTTCTTCTTTTTTTTTTAAACATCTTTATTGGAGTATAATTGCTTTACAATGGTGTGTTAATTTCTGCTTTATAACAAAGTGAATCAGTTATTTTATTCTTTATGATGCTAAAAAATGGAATTATTTTCTTAATTTTCTTTTCAGATTGTTCACTGTGTGTAGAAATACAACTTATTTTTGTGTGTTGATGTTGTATCCTGTAACTGTTAGAGTTAATTTTATTTATTAGCTCTAATAATTTTTCGTGTGTATATATTCTTTAGGATTTTCTGTAAGTAAGATTATGTCATCTGTGGATAGAGATAATTTTACTTTTTCCTTTCCAATTTGGATGTCTTTTATTTCTTTTTCTTACCTGATTGCTCTGGTTAGAACTTCCGGTACAATGTTACGGAGAAGTAGTGAAATTGGGCAACCTTTTTTTTTTTTTTTAATTAAAGTATAGTTGATTTACAATGGTGTGTTGGTTTCTGGTGTGCAGCAAAGTGATTCAGTTATATACATATATATGTATATATATATTCTTTTCATATTATTTTTCATTATGTTTTATTACAGGATATTGAATATAGTTCCCCATGCTATACGATAGGAACTTGTTTTTTATCTATTCTATATATAATAGTTTGCATCTGCTAGTCCCAAACTCCCAATCCATCCCTCCCCCACCCCCAGCCTTGGCAACCACAAGTCTATTCTCTATGTCTGTGAGTCTGTTTCTGTTT
Organism: Balaenoptera acutorostrata; assembly: GCF_949987535.1. Classification (NCBI taxonomy): domain Eukaryota; kingdom Metazoa; phylum Chordata; class Mammalia; order Artiodactyla; family Balaenopteridae; genus Balaenoptera; species Balaenoptera acutorostrata. The sequence continues at coordinate 72,600,118 of NC_080075.1, read as the reverse complement.
TGTAGATAAGTTCATTTGCATCATATTTTAGATTCCACATATAAGTGATATCATATGGTATTTGTCTTTCTCTTTCTGACTTACTTCGCTTAGTATGATAATTTCTAGGTCCATCCATGTAGCCGCAAATGGCATTATTTCTTTTTTATGTCTGAGTAATATTCAGTTGTGTATATATATACCACATCTTCTTTATCCATTTATCTGTTGATGGACATTTTGGTGGTTTCCATGTCTTGGCTATTGTAAATACTGCTGCTATGAACGTAAGAGTGCATGTATCTTTTCGAATTATAGTTTTGTCCAGATATATGGAAAGTGGGCATCCTTATCTTGTTCCTCATCTTAGAGGGAAAGCTTTCAGTCTTTCACTATTGAGTACAGCATTAGTTGTGGGTTTTTGTTTTGTTTTTTTTAATAAATGCCTTTTATCATGTTGAGGAAGTTCCCTTCTATTCCTAGTTTAAATTGTTGTTGGTGTTTTTATCATGAATGGGTGTTGGATTTTGTCAAATGCTTTTTCTGTATCAATTGAGATATTCATGTCAGTTTTTACCCTTTCTTATTATTAATGTGGTATATTACGTTGATTTATTTCCTTACGTTGAACTACCTTAGGATTCTCGGGATATATCTTGCTTTCAGCACTTCTATCCAACATTGTTTAGCTAGAGCAATTGGGAATTCTATGAATAGTTTGTTTTTCTTTTTAAAATATTTATTTATTTATTTACTTATTATTTTTGGCTGCATCGGGTCTTAGTTGAGGCATGCAGGCTTCTCTCTCTAGTTGTGGTGCACAAGCTCCAGAGCGCGTGGGCTCTGTAGTTGCAGCACACAAGCTCTCTAATTGTGGCACATGGGCTCAGTAGTTGTGGTGCGTGGGCTTAGTTGCCCCACGGCATGTGGTATCTTAGTTCCCTGACCAGGGATCGAACTTATGTCCTCTGCATTGGAAGGCAGATTCTTAACCACTGGACCACCAGGGAAGTCCCTAGTTTCAGTTTTTGTTTGACTGAAAATGCCTCTATTTCACCTTAAATTTTGAAGGATAGTTTCACTGAGTATAGAGGTCCAGGTAGTTATTTTCTTTTAACACTTTAAGGATGTCATTCCATTGTTTCCTGGATTCCATTATTTCTAAAAAGATATGAAGTGTTGATCTTATTGCTCCTTTGAATGTTATGTGTCCTTTATTTTTTGCTCTTTTAAAAATTCTGTGTCTTTGGTTTTCAGCACCGTATAATGTACTTCAGTTTGGCTTTTCTTTGTCTTTACATTGCTTCCTAACACTTCTTGCATTTATGGCTTGAATCTCAGGCTTTCTCAGTTTTGTAAAGTTCTTAGTTATAAACTTTTTTTCCTGAATATAGGCCTTAGTGTTTAGAGCAGTTTTTAGGTTCACAACAAAATTGAGCAGCAAGTACAGAGAATTCCCATATACACCCCTGCACTATTAACTTCGCAAATATTTTTCTGCTCTATTCTCTTTCTCCTTCTCTTCTGGGATTCCTATCACTTTGTCCTCCACGTTTCTTGGTTCTTATATCTATTTTTTTCTCCTTTTTTTCTCACCATGCTTCAATATGAATATTTTCTTCAGACTTCCCTTCAGTTGTGTCTAATCTGCTGTTATACCCATTTTTAGTTCTTTTGTTGTTGTTGTTCTAGAATTTCCATTAGATTTTTAAAAATAGCTTTTAGTTCTTTATCAAAATTCTCCGTCTTGTCGTTTAATTTCTTGAACACATAAATCACATATATTTTAAACACCATGTCTTTTAACTATATCTGGATTGCCTGTGAATTTGTTTATACTGCCTGTGTTTGTCTCTTAGTTTTCATTCAGTCTTATCTTCTAGTATACATGGCAATTTTTAATTGAGTATCAGATATTTTAAATGTAAAGTTGAAGACATAATTCAAAGCTCTGGATAAAGTTACTTTCCTTCAGACAACAGAATTATTTTTGCTTCTGGAAGTCATCTAGAATAGGGAAAGATCATCTTAATCCAGTCAAGGATTAAACTCATTGGAGGCTGAGCTTCAATTTTAGAGCCTAGTTTATTTCCGGTTTATTTTTATTCCAAGGTATGGCCATTTGGGGGTTCCGACTGAAAGCCTGGGATTTCTATTAGGGTCCCTCCTCCTTGGCCCCTAGTCAGTTTTTGTCTATCAGCCCTATAAAACTACTGAATACTCTGCTTAGATTTTTAGCCTTTCAGCCATGGTTTGAGAATTGTCAAATGCTTTGAGGAGGAAATCGGGGCTCCCTTCTCTACACTTCCTTTTTCTCTGAGATCTTGGCTCCTCTCATCCTTGATGCCTTGATAGCTCTCCAATGACTTCAAACAGATGTTTAAAAAAAATTTTTTTGTCAATCTTTTCTAGTTGTTTTCGTTCACAGGATTCAAACCATTGTCATGAACAGAAATACTAGATTGGTTTTTTTCTCTCCATTTTTTCCCTTCATATACTTTCTTTCTATTCTTTTAGTGGTTACTCCAGAAATTTCAGTATGCATACTTATCCAACTCTCTATTCAGAAGAATTTCATCAACACTGTTATACTCATTCACTGAGGTTTTAATTTCAGTACTGCATTCTTAATATCTAGAATAACATTTGATTGTTTTTCAAATCTGCTACATCACTTTTTATGGTTTTCTGTTCCTTATAAATATATTTAAGCTTGTCTTTTATTTCTTTAAATGTAATATGCATTGTTGTTTTCTAATCTAGATCTGATAATTCCAATACCTGACATCTCTGTAGGTTTGTTTCTGCTTTCTGTTGTTTCTGCACATGTGCTTATTTTGAAATATTTGACCTTTCTGAAATTGGGATATGGCTTGCAATTGATGTTGTTTTATAATTTAATTGGCAGGGTTTAAAAAAAATTCTCAGTGGCATGTAGAATATAGTACATTTTATAATTGGTAGTATCTTAGATGTTTAATGAAATGCAATATTCACGGTAGTTTTTTGAAGCTTAGGATGAAGATCTTCCTCAGAGAGTATCTCGTTTGCTCTAGACTATGGCACCATCGATCCAGGACCACTTCAAGATCATGGCTTGCGGGACCATGCAGATGATGTGAACTTAAGCTGAAAATTACACAAAAGTCAACCTGCAGTTACAACTTCTCAGGGACTTCCCTCCAGTCCTCTGAACTTCTCAGTGTCAAGGCAACTTTTCCTGTAGTTCCCTGAGGTTAGGAGTAAGGGGCAGATTTGTGATTTTGAGGTTCCAGCTGGATATGGTAGAGTCTTCTACTGGATTTTTTTTTCCCCTTCTGGTTTGTACTTTTGAAGTTTTCTTTAAGAAGATATCCTGTGCCCTAGGTCACAAAGATTTTCTCCTTTTTTTTTTGTTTTGTTTTTATGTTCCAGTCTCACGTTTCACATTTTAGTTTTTAATACATGTAGAGTTCCCCTCTATATGTAGTATTAGAAAGTGATCCAATTTTATTTTTCTCTTTATATTGAGCCAGTTTTCTCATCACTATTTGCTAAAGAATCTTTCCCATTCATTTATGGAACTCCCTTTACCATATTAAGTTGCTGTATATACAGGAGTCCCTCTTTGAGTTCTCTATTTTGTTCCATTCACTTATTTGTTCCTGTTTCTATTACCATACATTTGTAGTGTATCTTAGGTTTTGGTACAGCAAGTCCTTTCTTTGCTCTTCTTTTTGAGCTTGACTTAGCTGTTAGTGGACCTTTATTTTGCCATATAAATTTTAGAGAGTTTTACAAGTCCTTGAAACATTCCAACTGAAAGAATTGGGAATGCATTAAGTATAATTTAATTGGGAGACTACTGACATCCTTATAATTTAAAATTATTCCAACCAGAGCCAAGGATGTCTCTCCATTTATTCAGATCATGCTCTATGTCCTTTAATAGAGTTCTATAGTCTTCTACATGATGGTCTTCTCTCTTTTTGGTTAATACCTTGATACTTTAACATTTTTATTGCTATTGTGGAAAATATCTTTCATATTTAAAATTATATTTTTCTAGTTTTTTTGCTTCAGTAGAGAAATGCTATTGACATTTATAAGTTTTTCTGGTATTCAGAAACCTTGGTGAATTCTTTCATTACCTCTGATGGATAATGTCTTTGATTATCATTTCAATTGCTTGCATGCTTATTGTTCTACTCAAATGATCTATTTCTTTTTGCCCAATTTTTATATTTTATATTTTTTCTAAGAATTTAACTATTGCATTAGGCATTTCACATTTATTAATACAGTTATTCAAACTATTTTTCTTCTCTTTCCTCTTCTACTTCAATTTTCAAGATTTATATTTATTTTGCCTTTTGCCCTAGGGGCATTATCAGCCCAGGACCACATTTATTTTCAGTTTGAGGGTTCCTGACTACACAAGGAATATAAATTAGAATTTCAAACCAGTATGAGGATAGACTCTTGGTTAAAAATTTCAGAGAAGGCTTTTTTTCCCACCCAGAGTTCAAGTTTCCTTGTCTGGTGAGCAGATATTTTTCTAGCCACCTTTTTACCAAGTGTGTAGCAATTTGACAAGCCTGGCTTTTTTTCCTGGGGTCTCATTTAAATACCCACTTCACATGGGCCTTATCTTTGTCCCCACCTTACTGTTAACCTAAGTCCCTCAGTGGCTGACACTGCAAATGACCTAGGGCATTGAAGTCTCAACTAGTTTCCACTCTTGTTTTTCAGTTTTCTTCTGATTTTTTTTTTTAAACAGGTCTAGTATGTCCAATAGAGGCTTTTTAAAAAATTTTTAATTTATTTTTATTTTTTTGCATTGGATGAGACTCAGTTTTTTTGTTGTTGTTGTTGTTTTAATTAATTAATTAATTAATTATTTATCTATCCATTCATGGCTGTGTTGGGTCTTCGTTTCTGTGCGAGGGCTTTCTCTAGTTGCGGCAAGTGGGGGCCACTCTTCATCACGGTGCGCGGGCCTCTCACTATCGCGGCCTCTCTTGTTGCAGAGCACAGGCTCCAGACGCGCAGGCTCAGTAGTTGTAGCTCACGGGCTTAGTCGCTCCGTGGCATGTGGGATCTTCCCAGACCAGGGCTCGAACCCGTGTCCCCTGCATTGGCAGGCGGACTCTCAACCACTGCGCCACCAGGGAAGCCTCTTCTTCTGCTTTTTGACCTGGAGATTTCCCTTACTTTCTTAAGGAGCTACATTCTGCATTTAAAAAGATGTTTGTTGTATTTTATTCAGCATTCCCAAGTGTTTTCTAGTGGGAAATTATTTAGGTCTATGATATGTAGAGATCATTTTGAGATAAATATATAGAAAGATCATTTGTAAATACATCAACCTGTATTTCAACATCAGTTTTCCTTTTGCTTATGTTTTTAATCAACAGTCCATTATGGACATAAATTAAATAATATATGACTAAGTATAAAATCAATTTAAAACTGTCCAAAGTTCAAAACTACCACTGCAGCTAGGGTTATTCTACTACTGGCCTACTGCATCATGAGCATGTTCATGAATTCCCTACTAATTGTTGTGTAGGCTCTTTTAATATACCTTCAGAGACTGATGTCCTAATATAAAGGGAAGAAATAAAAAAAGTTTTATTTGAAATTGTAACAAATGTCATTTATGCCTTTAAAATGACCTGGAACACCCTTGCAGAAGCCCCAGGATTTTATTAACTACTGGATGGAAAATTCTGACCTGCAGGATAAAATAAAAATCCCAAATAATCTGGCATAATCTGGCTTCCACCTATGTTTTTAGCTTCATCTCTCACTACTTAGCAAAAGTGCACCTAACAATCATGATGCTCTAATCTTCTCAGTGATGTTCCCACTTGCCTGGAATGCCCTTTCTTCACCTAAAAACCTTCTGTTGATTCTTCATACTCCAGTACAAATGGCAGCTTCTTGAGGAATTCTTCCCTTCTCTCCCAGGCAGTTAATCACTGTTCTCTTTATTCCCTCACACTTATATTTCTTTTTTTTTATATATAGATTTATTTTATTTATTTATTTATTTATTTATTTATGGCTGCGTTGGATCTTCGTTGCTGCACACAGGCTTTCTCTAGTTGTGGCTAGCGGGGCTACTCTCTGTTGTGGTGCGTGGGCTTCTCATTGTGGTGGCTTCCCTTGTTGCAGAGCAGGGGCTGTAGGCGTGCGGGCTTCAGTAGTTGTGGCACATGGGTTTCAGTAGTTGTGGCTCGTGGGCTCAGTAGTTGTGGAGCACAGGCTTAGTTGTTCCGCGCCATGTGGGATCTTCCCGGACCATGGATTGAACCCGTGTCCCCTGCATTGGTAGGTGAATTCTTAACCACTGCACCACCAGGGAAGCCCCACACTTATATTTCTGTTACAGCATTTACCACATGGTATTGTAATTTATCTGTTTAGACATCTATTTTCCCTACTAGTGTAAGTTCCTAGAACACAGGGATCATATTTATCTCTACAGTTCCAGCACCCTACACAATACTGAGAACTTAGTAAGTACTCAATAAATGATCCATGAATAAATGAATGACATAACTGTTGCTGTGGTTATGGATGCCAACAGTATCAATATTTATGTCTATGAGATGAAGTGCGCTGTCAATAAAGTCTCTAACCTAGAGTACTACCTGATTTTATTTTTTCTTTTTGTTCCTTTCTAGACTTCAAAGCAGCATAAACTGAAAAAGATCCAGAAATTCACAGGTCAGAAAGATCTTATTCTTCAGTTCAAGGCTAACGACAAATCAACTGTGGGGTCTGCTTTAAGACTCTAACCTTTAATAGCAGGTGGAAGGAAGAAGGTTGGACTATGTAAATGAAAGAAATAGTCCTACTCTTTCTAGCATCTCCACTTCCAAAGAAATGTAAATGGCTCCATAATTCTTTCCATGCTTCCTATCCTCATACTTCCTTTCCTAATCTCTTTTTGTGCAAAGCTCAAAGTATCAGGAAAGAAACATGGTGAGACTGAAGAACAAAGAAGGGGTAACTACCAAGAGTTTGGTGCGGGAAGTTTTGGTACCTTTTTTCTCTAGCATAGACACTGGATAATACATATCTTTTCCTCCAAAGATATGTATTCCTCTGTTTACCCCACTCCACCTCCCTATCATGATTATTCCTGCTCTTTCCAATGGGTACATCTACTATATGCTGAAGACAGCATCCTACAGCTTAAAAAAACAAACAAACAAAATGAGATCTAGGTTAAATCTGAGCTCTACCACTAATTAGCTTTATGATCTTAGGCATGGCTTTGTTTTTGTTTCCTTATTTGCAAAATGAAGGGGTTGAACTAAGGTGATGTCAATAGTCATAACGCTAATAGATTCTTTACCTCTACTCCCAGATCCACAGTGGGAAGACAATCTCAGGATGGGTTGCACTGAAGCTAACCTGACATGGTGAGTAAAGTCAATCTTCACTGTGTCTATTCTTTCCCTCTTCAGCCTACCCTACTGATAAATTCTATAAAAGTTAGGAGTAAGATACCTCGGACTCTGTTTTACTTCCCTCACTATGATAGCTGTATCCTTTCTAAGTCTCTCTTCTTATTGTTTTCCTTACCAGTACTTTAATATCACTTCAATTACACTGACATACTCTGTTGCATCCAGCTTTTCAGGACTCCCTATGGAGTGGTCCCAGGAATATGTATGCTGGTCAATGGACAGGAGTCTTCAACAGATCGTCCAACACCTGGAAAGTGCAAGGTCAAGTAGTTTCTGGGTTGGGGTTGAAGGTGGTAGAGCTTTTAAGAGGGAGGAAGGAAGAGAGTGAAGGAGGGAGGGAGGGAGAAGGAGAGGGAGAAGAAAGATGGTTAGTTAATTAGTTTTGGTAGTGGGGGAAGTTCTGGGTTCGAACAAAGTTTAAGAACCACTGGTCTGTGAATCATTTCTGATTGGCATGGGGACAAATGCCTCCCTTTGTCCTGGTGGAGGAATTCTTTCCATAAATAAGTAATTGATGTTGGGGAAAGCAACCTTTTTTATTTGTTTGTTTTCCCTCAGTCCACATTATTTTGCATTTGAAATGGCCATTATCTTTCCCTTTTCCTACTTTTCCTTTTCCTGTTTCAAAACAAATAGAAACTTTTCTCTTTATTTCTTAGATCAAGTCTTATGGAATTGGGTTTGCCTGAACCACAGGATATGATTTCTTCTTCCACCTCCTCTGTCTTTGTGGCTCAGGAGCCTGTTCTACCCTGTTGTGACTGTAAGAAGGCAAAACATTCTTCTGACAGTAGCATCTCCTCTGGATCATCCTACGACTCCAGCCTGTCTCACCTTCCTGTCTTTTCTGAAGGAACAACTTGGCAACTCCGGAGCCACAGTTTACCTATTTTACCTCAAAATCAACCTCCTCCTGTGTTCAGGAACCAAAGCACATCCCTGCCTTCTTTTAGGCTCTCAGAGCTTGGGAAATCAAAACGTTTTCAGAATTTGGCAGCTCTTTCATCCTTAAGACCTCAAAGCACTTTTATCAACTCTCTTTTTGAATCCCCAAATCTCCACAAACAAGAAGAGAAAACAAAGGATGAGAGAAGGAGCAAGAGTCATTTGACGTCAGATCATAGACCAAATGCAATTTTCAAAGAGAGACCACTACTGCCAGGGTCAGCTCCATTCCAGCTCTCTCCTTTGGCTAGGCGGGAGTTAGAGGGACATATGGCTTGGAAGGTTTGTACTTTGCAGGAACAAACAGTGCCTCTGCCTGTGAGGGAATCATGGGCAATGCTGAATTATTTAACTGAGGTACAAGGAGGAGTCCCTGAACCAGAGAAACCTCAAATCCACTTATCTATGCCCATTGATCAAAGCACTGAGCATAATATCAACAATGAATCCCCAGACCTTCCATCATTTCAGCTTCACATGAACGTTGGAGTGGAATCTGGATTAAACAGAACAGAAACAAAAATTTCACAGACTCTTATCCCAGGTAAGCAGTCACAACCTGGGGATGGCCCTCAAATCCTTGGATCCAGGCCCTTAATGACATCAATGGGCACTCCACCTCCCAAAAGTTTAGGAGTTGACATAGCTCAAGAGGAAACGACTTTACTGCCAAAGGACCCAAAACGTGTGCTAGAGCTTAGTGTAGAGCAGAGGGTCATAGATCTTCCAGAAAAAAGGATACAGCAGCATAAGACCCAAGTGACTAACGTGGAGCTGACCCCACAGCTACCATATCAAGTCAGAGATAGCATAAAGGTTACTCCACTGGCATTACTTCAAGTCATGGATTCAATGGGGATGATTCCAGAATCACAGTCAGAAGTGATAGAAACTGTGGGTTTGTTCCCACGGCCACCAAATGAAGTCGTGAAACCAATGGAAGCCACGGAAACAGTGAGTGTAAGCCAAAACCCATCATATCAAGTCGTTAAATCAGTGGAGGTAACCCCAGGATCTCAGCAGCAAGTTATGGAATCCAGGAAGATGACCTCAAGACAGCAGAATCAAGTCACAGGCAATGTGAAGGTAACTCCTATAGCATTGCTTCAAGTCATGGATTCTATGGGGATGATTAAAAAATCACATCCACCTATCATACAGTCAATGGGAATGACCCCAAGGATGCAATATCAAGTCATGGAGTCAATGAAAAGGACCACATTGTTGGACCAGCAAGTCATACAACCAGGAAAGATGAGTCCAAGGCTACGACATGCAGTCATGGAAACTGTTGAAATGACCCCAGGGCCACAGCATAAAGTTATGGAATCAGTGGACGTAACATCAAGGCCACAAAGTCAAGTCATAGAACCAATGAAGATTACTCCAGGGCCAATATGTCAAAATGTAAAATCACCTGAAATGATCGCCAGGCCATTGCATCAAGTGAAGGATTACCTGGAAGTAACTCCAGTGACACTATTACAAGCTATGGATTTCATGGGGATAATTCCACCAACACAGTCACATGTTATAGAATCTGGGGGTTTGACTCCAGACACACAGTCTCAAATTGCAAATTTGACCCCAAGGGCAACTCAATCAGATGGTTTGACTTCTTCTAGCTCTCCTACTACTATTGGTCCACGTGGAATGGTAGAATCTGTGGGCTTACCTCCACAGCTACCACCTAAAATCATGGAATTGGCAGGATTGATTCCAATGCCATCACAACAATCCATACATTCCCTAAAGGTAACTCCAACAGCACTGGGGTCACCCATGGGAATGATCATAGCACCACAGTCACAAGTTGTAGAAACTCAGGATTTGACCCCAAGGCTAATATCTCAAGCCAAGGAATCTCTGGAGTCAACTCCTGAGTCATGCATTCAAGTGCTAGACTCTGAGGGGATGACTCCACAACCACATCATCAAAGCACAGAATCTATGGCATTAACCCCAGGACCACCTCATCAAGTCATGGAGTCTTCAAGGTTGACCCCAAGGCATCAAATTCTGGAGTATTCAGAGATGAGTCCAAGGCAAAGCCATCACGTCACAGAAACTACGGGTTTGACATCTGACACCTGGCTACAAATGGAGAAATCTGTAGCGGTGACACAGTCACACCATCAAATGATGGAATCTTTAGGGACAATCCCAAGGTCACTGGGTCAAGGTACAGAATCTATGGGAATGAGCCAAAAGCCACTGCCTCAAGTCACAGAATCTACAGAAATGCTACAAGATTCATCACTGCTTCAAGATGTGAAGTATATGGGGATGAAGCCAATGCCACAATTTAATGTTATGGATTCTATGAAGTTATCCCCAGGATTGCAAAATTTGAAATCTGGGGAACTGATCTTGGGACTAGAGTTGCAAAATACAAAATCTATAGACATAACCACAGGTTCAATTCCACAAATGGTAAAATATGGACAGCTGATCCCAACTGTGAACTCTATAGAATTGGCCCCAGAACTACAACTGCAGAGTATAAAACCTGATGAGTTGGCCTCCATACCACAGCTGCAAAGTGAGAAATCTGTGCAGTCAGCCCCAGGGTCTCAGCTTCATGGTGTGAAATCTATCCAATTGACCCTGGGACCACAACAACAAAATGAAAAACCTGCTGAGTTAGTCCCAGCACCACAGTCGCAAAGTAGGGAATCTATAGATTTGGCCCCCAGTTCACAGTTGCAAGGTATGGAATATGTTCATTTGGCCCTACCATCAGAGTTTCCAGGTATAAAAACCGTGGAGTTGACTCTAAGACCAGTACAAGAAGATATGAAATCTGTGGAGTTTGCCCCAAAGCCATGGTTACAAGATGTAAGATCTGAGGAGACAGCTCCAGTACCATTGCTTGAAGATGTGAAAACTCCTCAAATGGTAGAAAGTAGGAGGTTGATTCCTGAGACACAGGTAGAAGACATGAAATATGAGGAACTGATCCCAGGAGCACACATTCAAGCAGTAAAATCTGTAGAGTTGAACCTCAAACCGAACCATCAAGTCACAGAACCTGAAGGATTGACCCCATGGCATCAAGCTTCAGAATCTTTAAGGATGATCTCAGAGCCAGGATATCCAGAAACAGAAGCAAAGTTTACCTCTGACACTTGTCACCATGCAAAAGAATCTAGGGGGTTGATACAATCATCTTTAGGAAATACCCCAGGGCCACTGAGCCAAGCTTCAGAATTTATGCAGATGAACTCAATGTCATTCCAAGGTACTCTTGAGCCAATGTTCCAAAGTGTAAAAGCCATGGGGGATACTCCAGTGTCACAGCACACAATACAAGAATCTTTAGAGTTGGTACCAGGATCAGAGATGCAAGGTATGAAATCAAAGATGTTGACCCCAGAGTCCCAAGGTATGAAGTTTGTTCATCTGAATCTAGGACCATATTCAGAAGTTATGAACTATGAGGAGTTGATCTTGGAACCACAATTTCAAAATGTGAAATCTGTGCCATTGACCTTAGAACCACAGTCCAAAAGTATAAAACCTGAGGAGTTGACTCTAGGGCCATTAATGCATGATAATAATTTTGTGGATTTACACGTGCCACTGGAAGAATCTAGTAGGTTAATTCCTGAGACACAGTTACAGCATGTTGAATCAAGGAAAGTGACCATGGAACCACATTTACAAGGACAGAAATCTGTGGGTCTAACTTCCAGACCAAGGCATCAAGACACAGAGCCTGAAGAGTTAGCTGCTGAGATCTGCCCACAAGAGGAAGAATCTGTGAAACTGATCCCACAGCTAGTCTTGAAAACTGCTGGGGTGATGCCTAGGCCACATTTTCAAAAATTTTCAGAGATGACTCTAGGTCAAGGCTATCAAGATACAGAAACTGTGAGGCTGACTTCTGAGGCTTTGCCCCAAGTAGCAATAACACAAAAACCAACAGGTCAAGTTAGAGAATATACAGGAATGACTCCCCTAAAGCCACATCTTCAAGTTACAGAGTCATCAGAGATACCCCTAAGGTCAGAATATGAAAACACAGAAACTGTGGGGTTGGCAACATTTCCAGTTGAAAACATCCAGGAGGTAATACCAGTACCAACATATTCAGAAAAAGGATCTCTGGAGTTGACTTTAGGACCAGGGATGCAATATGAGAAATCAGAGCCACTACTGCAAAATTTGAAATATGTGAAGTTAACCTCTGAGTCATCCCCATTAGTGGTAGGATCTAAACAGTTTATTACAGGACGAAAACCACATGTTATGGAGTTGACCCCAGAGCCACAGCTCCAGGGAGTAAAGTCTAGGCAGTTGGAGCCACAGCCAAAATTACAAGATGTGAAATATGTTAATTTAATTCAACAGTCAACTACTACCAGAGTGGTAGAATCAGAGAAGCCAATACAAGAGCCAGTGCTACAAAGCATGATATCAGAGGAATTGAGTAAGGAGGCACAGCTCCAAGGGCCACAGCTGCATAGTGCAAGATTTTCAGAGTTATCTCCAGAGCTGCCACTTCAAGGAGAAAGACCTATAGATTTAATCTCAGGGTCTCCACATCATGGTGTGAAATCTGATGAATTGACCCCAGCTTCCCCAGTGCAAGAAATAAAATTGTCAGATTCTATCCCAGGACCAAAACATCAAAGTGCTGTATCTGTACAGTTGACTGCAGAATCACAACCTCAAAGTATGAAATTTATGGAACTAAACTCAGGACCATGCTTGCAAAATATCAGATTTTCTGATTTGACCCCAGAACCAAAGCATCAAGGTTTCAAACATGTGCAGTTTATACCAGGAACACAGCTTCAAGACATAAAGTCCGTAGGATTTGTAACAGAGTCATCTTTGCAGTTAAGTCAAGGGCTCCCAGTTGAAAATATGAAATCTGTTCTGTCTGTTGAAGGATCACAGTTTCACAGCTTGAAATCTGTCAAACTGACCTCAAAACTACAATTTCAAGATGTGAAATCTGAGGAACTGAACCTAGGGCCAGGGCAGCAAGATGTAAAATTTTCTGAATTGACTTCAGGGCCAAAGCTTCAAGGTGTCAAATCTGGGGAGCAAACCCCAGGACCACTGTTTCATAGTGTGACTTCTGTGGACACAACTCTAGAGTTAGGGCTTCAAGATTCTAAATCAGCAAAGATGTCTCCAGGGCTTCACGGTGTGAAACAGGTGGGGCCATGGCTACAAGATGTCAAATTTTGTGATCTGACATCAGGAACTCAACCTCAAGGCGTGAAATCTTCAGAGTTAAACTCAGCGCAACAACAACAATATGTGAAATTTTTTGAGTTCACTCCAGAGCCAAAGATGCAAGGAGTAAAATCTATGAAGTTGACCCCAGGACCTGAGCAGCAAGGGGTTAAGCCTGAGATGTTAGTACCAGAGCCACTGTTTCAAGGTGTAAAATGTGTGGCAGTAGACCACATATCAAGCTTTGAAGGTGACATTTCATATAAATTAGTCTCAGAGCCACAGATACCAGATGCAAAATCTATGGAGTTGACTCCTGGACCGCAGTTGCCAAGTGTAAACTACTCTGAGTTGACCAGAAGACCACGGTTACAAGTTGTGAAATCTTCTGAATTGATCCAAGGATCACAGTTGCAAGATGTAAAACCTGTAGAGTGGATCCCAATCTCAAAGCTTCAAGGTTTACAATCTGAGGCGCTAATGCCAGAGCCACAGCTGGAAGATACGAAATCTGTGGAGTTAACACCAGGGCCACATTTGGGAAGTATGAAATCTATGCAGTTAACATCAAAGCCACAACTGGGAAATGTCAAATCTACAGTGTTAACCCTTGGGCCACAGGTGGGAGATGCGAAACCGGTAGAGGTGACCCCAGGCTCAAAACTTCATGATTTGAAATCTGAGTTGTTGATCTCAGAGTCAGAGTTGAAAGATGTGAACTCTGTGGCCTTAACTCCAGGACAATGTCCAAGAGGTATGAAATCTACGTTGCTAACCCCAAGTCCACAGCTGGAAGTTAAGAAGTCTGTGGAGACAACTTCAGGGCCACAGATAGAAGATGTCAAATCTGTGAAACTCACCTCAGATTCCAAGCTTCAAGGTGTGGAATCTGATGAGTTGGCTCTGGGTTCAAGAAATCAAGGATTAAAAACTGTGACGTTGGTCCCAAGGATACAACTGCAAGATGTGAAAGCTGTGGAATTGAAACTTGGACAAAGGATGCAAGATGAGAATTCTGTGTTTTTTGCACCAAGGTCATTGCTCCAAGGGCCTCAACTACAAGGTATGAAACCTCAGGAATTGACTACCGAGCCACAAATGCAAGATGTGAAAATTTTGGAGATAACCCCACGTTCAAATCTTCAAAGTTTAAAACCTGTAGAGAAGACTCCAGATCCAGAGCTGCAATTTGTAAAATCTGTGAAGTTGACCCCAAGGCTAAAGAAGCAGGCAGTAAAATCTGCGTTTGCAACCAGAAGACAAAAGTTTCAAGGAGTAAAATCTGTGGATTTAGCCCCGAGGCAACAGCTTCAAGAGATGGAACTTGTGAATTTAACTCCTGGGCCAAAACAGGTTGGTGAGATATCTGTAATCTCACCAGAGCAGCAATGTGTGAATTCAGAGCCACTGAAGAGAGGGTCTAAGTCAGAAGATGGGATGTCTTGGGAGTTAACTCCAGAGCTAAAATTTAAAGAGAGAAAATTAGTAGATCCCAACTTTGAGTTAGAGTTGAAAGGTAGGAAATCATTTGAATTGACTCCAGAATCAAATATTCAAGGTGTAAAATCTAAAGAGTTCAAACTTGAACCACAGTTGCAAAGTATAAAGTCTCCCAAGTTGACCCCAGGACCACAGCTGCAACAAGTGAAATCCTCAAAGTCAACTTCAGAGCCACAACTTCAGGGTGTGAAAACTGTTGAGTTAAAACAGGAGCCAAGGCCTGAAAGTATGAGATGTATTCAGTGGATACCAGGACCTGAGTTCCAAGGTGTGAAATCTGTAGGGTTAAATCTTGAGTCACAATCTCAAGGTGTCAAATCTGTAGAGTTGAAATCTTCAATACAGTTAAGAGATGTGAAGTCATCTGAATTGCCTCTGGGGCCAAAAATTCAAGGTGCAACATATATGAAGTTCAACCTTGGGCCACAGTCGCAGAGTGTGAAAGCTCCTGAGTTATCCCCAGGACCACAGCGGCAAGAAGGAAAATTTTTGGCATCAACCTCAGAGCCACAGCTTCAAGGTATGAAAACTGTGGAGTTAAACCAAAAGCCACAGCTTGAAAGTATGAGAACTGTTCAGTGGATGCCTGCACCAGTGTTTCAAGGTGTGAAATCTCTGCTAAATCTTGGGTTGCAATCTCAATGTGTCAAACCAGCAGAGTTGAAACCTTTGATACAGTTAAGAGATATAAAGTCATCTGTATTGACTCCAAGGCCAAAGCTCCAAGGTATACAATCTTTGGCATCACTCCAAGAACCTCAGCCTCAAGGTCTCAATTTGAAACCTCGTCTACAGTTTAGAAGTAAGAAATCATGTGACCTGACTTCCAAGTCAAAGCTCTGTGATATAAAACCCATGATGTTCAAATCTAGGCTTCACTTGCATGATGGAAAATCTCCTAAGTTGATCCCAGGACCATGGTTTCAAGAAGTGAAACCATTACCGTCATCCCCAGGAACACAGCTTCAAGGTGTGAAGTCTGTATTGCTTACAAAAGAGCCACAGTTTCCTGAGGTGAAATCTGGGGTATTAAGCCAAGAGTCACAATTACAAAGTGATAAAACTATAGAGTTGAACTCCCCACTACACTTGAAAAGTATGAAGTCATCTGAGTTGACTCTTCAGACAGAGCTTCAAGCTGTGAAATCTGAGGGTTTCAACAGTGGGCCACAGTGGCAAGGTCTAAAATCTTCTAAGTCACCACTTGAGACAAAGTCCCAAGATAAGAAATTTACTGAGTTAATCTCTGACTCACAGTTGCAAGGTACAACATTTTCTAAATTGACTGTGGGGACAAAGATTCAAGGTGTCAAATCTACAGATTTCAACCCTGGGTCATTGTTACAAGGTGTGAAATCTTCTGGATGGACCTCAAAGATAAAGCTTCAAGATGTAAAACATAAAGAATTCAGCCCCAGTCCTCAGTTGCAAGTTCTGAAATCTTCTGAGCTGATTCTGGGATCAAAGCTTCAGAATGTGAAATTCGTGTTCAACTCTGAGCCACAACTGCAAAGAGTGAAATCTTCTAAATTAATCTCAGACTCAAAGTTTCAAGATGTGGAATCTGTGAAGTCCAAATCTGCGCCACCATTGCAAGGTGTGAAATCTTCTGAGTTGATACTGGGGACAAAGCTTCAAAAAGTGAAATCAGTGGAATTCAAGTCGGGTCCACAGTTGGAAGATACGAAATCTTCCAAATTAATCACAGATATAAAGCTTCAAGATGTAAAATCTACGAATTTCAGGTCTGGACCAAACTTGCAGGGTATTAAATCATCTGAAGTTATCCCAAGGGAAAAGCTTCAAGGTGTGAAGTCTGTAGAACTGAAACGTAGTCCAAAGTTACAAGGTGAGAAATCTTCTGATTTGACTCTGGGGAGGAAGTTTCCAGGTGTGAAATCTGTAGAGTTGGACTCAGGCCCACACTTACAAGATATGAAGTGTTCTGAGCTGATCATGGGTATAAAGCTTCCAGATGTAAAATCTAAGCGGTTAAGTTCTAGACCACACTTTCAAGTTATGAAATCTTCTGAAGTGATCCCAGGGACAAAGCTTCAGAAAGCGAAATCGGTGTTCAACTCTGGACCAGAGACACAAAGTAAAAAATTTTCTGAGTTGATTCAAGAGACAAAGCTTCAAGATGTGAAATCCTTAGAGTTTAACTGTGGACTGAAGTTACAAGGTGGGAAATCTGATTTAACCCAGAGGAGGAAGCTTCAAGGTGTGAAATCAGTGGAGTTCAACCCTGGACCACAGAGACAGGGTGAGAAATCTGATTTGATGCTAGAGTGGAGGCTTCAAGATTTGAAATCTGTTGTTCCATGGTTGCAAGGTGTGACATCTTCAGAGTTAACACCAGAGACAAAGCTTCAAAGTGGAGAATCTGTGGAGTTCACCACCAGGCCAGTGTGGCAAGATATGAAACCTTTTGAATTGACTCTTGGTACAAAGGTACAAGATGTGAAATCTTTGGGGTTTAAATCAGCTCCACAGTTACAAGACAGGAAATTGTCTATGTTGACACCAGAGGCACACCTTCAAGGTGTGAAATCTATGGAATTCAACCCTGAGGCAAAATTGCAAGGTGCAAAATCTTCTGAACATATAAAGCTTCAATTAATGAACTCTACAGAGGTCAACCCTGGTCTAGAATTTCAGGTTGCAAAACCCTCTGAGTTGGCCTTGGAATCAAAGATTCATAGTGGAATATTGTCTGAGATCAGTGGTAGAAAGCAGTGGCAAGATGAGAAATCTTATAAGTTGAATCCATGGCCAGAACTTCAAAGTGTAAAAGTCATGGTGTTCAATCCTGGGACACATTCGCAACATATAAAATCTTCAGAATTATGCAAAGGGACAAAGCTTCAAGATGTGAAATCTTTGGGATTCAATCCTGACCAACAGTTGCAAGATGTGAAATATTCTGATTTTTGTCTGGGAACAAGGCTTCAAGGTATTCAATATTTTGAGTTCAATCCTGGACCACAGTTGCAAGAGGTAAAATCTGAGTTGAGCACAGAAATGAAGCTTCCAGATGAGCAATTTCTGGAATTCAAGCATAAGCCTAAATTACAAGGTGGGAAATGCTCTGAACAGAATCCAGGGCCACAGCGTCAGTGTATAAATTATATGCCATTCAACACTGGGTCACAGGTGCAAGATATAAAGTCTTCTGGGTTGAATCCTAGTCCAGAGCTTCAAGGTAGAAAATCTAAAGTGCTCTGCATTGGGCCTTATTTGCAAGGTGTGAATTCTTCTGCATTCATTTCAGAACCAAAACTTCAGTGTGTAAATTCTACTGGATGCAACCCTGGGCCACATTTGCAAGGCACAAACTCTTCTGAATTAAATTCCGTTTCAAAACTTCAAGGTATGAATTCTTCTAAGTTAAATTCAGGGGCAGAGATTCAAAGTGAGACATCTATGGTGTTCAACCCTGGACCACACTGCCAAGGTCTGAAATCTGAATTGGGTCCAGGGTCAAAGTTTCTAAGTGTAGCACCCACAGAATGCAATCCTGGGCCACAGATACAGTGTGCAAAGTCTTTTGAATTGAATCCAGAGCCAAAATTACAATGTTTAGATTCTATGGGGTGCCAACATGGACCACCCTTGCAAGGAGCAAAATCTTTTGAGTTGACTTCGGGGAAAACATGTCAAGATATGGGATCTGAGGCGAATCCAGGCACAGAGAATCAATGTGAGACATCTATGGTGTTCAATCCTGGACCACATTGCCAAGGTCAGAAATCTGAATTGAGTCCAGAGTCAAAGTTTCTAAGTGTAGCACCTACAGAATGCTACCCTGGGCCACAGATGCAGTGTGCAAATTTTTCTGAGTTGAATCCAGAGCCAAAATTACAATGTTTAAATTCTATGGGTTGCAAATGTGGGCCACGCTTGCAAAGTGTAAAATCTCTTGAGTTAACTTCAGGGACAAAATGTAAAGGTATGAGATCTTCTGATTTGAATCTGGGGCCAGAACTTCAAGGTATAAAATCTATTATGTTCAGTCCTGTGCAGCATTTACACGATGTAAAATGTGAATTGACTCCAGGGACAAAGTCTCAAGGTATAATCTCAACAAAGTTCAACTCTGGCGCACAGTTGCAAGGTGTGAGTTCTACTGGGTTGAATTCAGGGTCAGAACTTCAATACATAAATTCTATAAAGTCTAATCCAGGGCCACAGATGCAAGGCATGAAACCCTCTGAAATGAACCCCGGGCCAGAGTCTCATGGTACAAAATCTATGTTGTTCAACCCCGAACCACATTTGCAAGATGTGAAATCTTCTGAGTTAACTCCAGACACAAAGTTTCCAGAAGTCCAATTTTTGGTGAACCACCTTGGGGAAGAGCAACACGTTGTGCAGTCTGTGTTCACTTTGGGCCCTCAGTTAAATGGTATGAAACCTATGTTATTTTTACCAGAGCAACTTCTTGAAGATATGAAGTCTGTGAAGATGAACAAAGAGCCATTGCTCTGTGGTACAAATTCTACGAAATTGATTTCAGACTTTGAGCTGCAGAACTTGAAATGGAATGTGTTTGCACTAGAGCCACGTTTTCAAAAAGTGAAATCTGTGGAGTTAAATCCAGAGCCACATCCTCCAGGTATGAATTCTGAGGAGTTGCCTTCACACCTCAGGCCGCAGAGTGTAAGATCTGTGGTGTTTGCACCAGCGCCATGTTTTCAGGATGGGAAATCTCTGGAGTTGAAACTGGAGCCACAACCTCAAGATGTGAATTCTAAGAAATCGATTTCTTGCCTCAGGCAGAAATCTGTAGTGTCTGTATCAGCGCCATGTTCTCAAGATGTGAAATCTATGAAGTCAAACCTATTGCTACAACCTCAAAGTGTGAATTCTTTAGGGTCATCATCATGCCTCAGGTCACAATGTGTTAAATCTGAGGTCTTTGCACCACAGCCATGTCTTCAAAATGTGAAATCTGTAGAGTTGACACCAGGGTCCCAACAACAAGGTATGAATTGCCAAGAGTTGACTTCAGGATTGCAAGGTATGAAATCAGTAGTGTCAGCACCAGAGTCAACTAAGAAGTTCATACCAGGACCAATGTTGACTAGTGTCAAATTTTCAAATTTGTCTCCAGAATCACAGCAACAAGGTGTGAAATATTTGGCGTCTACTCCAGAACCAAAGTTGCAAAGCATAAAACATGTAAAATCTAGGATCTTCCAGGCAGGATCAGGGGCTCGAAGAGGCCTTACCTGGCCTGTCCTGGGCAGGCGACGGAATGTCTGGGAGAGTCGCTCCTGGAGGCAGCGACTACCTAGAAAATACCTCTCCAGTATGCTAACGCTGGGGAATGTCTTGGGGACCAGCATGGAAAGGAAGCTTTATTCTCAAACATCTTTAACAGAAAGAGCCACTGCAGATACCTGTCAATCTATTCAGAATTTATTTGGGGTTCCAGTTGAATTGATGGAATTTTCCCAGAGTCTGCTTGAGAAGGGTCAAGGTACTATTTCTCAGCCTTCAGTGGTCAAAAACTACATTCAGAGACATACTTCATGCCATGGTCATGAGAAAAGAATGGCCTTAAGGGTGTGGACACGTGGCTCCATGTCCTCCATAATACAGCACTACTCTGGCACTAGAGTGAGAATAAAGAAAACAAACTCAAAGCCCTGTGATATATCCCAGGAAGTCATTCAGCACATGCCTGTTTCATGTACAGGGCGTCAGCTTCCTGCCCCAGCAAAGTCAGAGTCTTCCTTCAACGTATTTTTTGCTAGGAGAGATTCTGTTCCAGTGGAAGAGAGTGAGAACTCACGGAGTGATTCACAGACAAGGATTTTTGAGTCCCAACACTCCCTCAAGCCAAGTTATCTTCCCCAGGCCAAGTCTGACTTCTCAGAACAGTTCCAGCTTCTACAAGATCTGCAGCTAAAAATAGCAGCAAAACTGTTAAGGAGTCAAATACCTCCCAACGTACCTCCACCTTTAGCTTCAGGTCTGGTTCTAAAATACCCTATCTGCCTACAGTGTGGCCGATGTTCAGGATTTAATTGCTGCCATAAATTACAGGGCACTTTTGGAACTTACCTTCTTATCTATCCACAGCTTCACCTTGTAAGAACTCCTGAAGGCCATGGAGAGATCAGGTTGCGTCTTGGCTTTAGGTTGCAAACTGGGAAAAGACCCCAAGTCCCAAAGTATCATAGACGAGATAGACCCATCACACCAAGGAGCCTTAGATCAACATCACTAAGGAAAGCTAAAGGCTATACTCAAGCTTCCAAGAGTCCTACTTCTACAATAGATTTCCAGTCTGGGTCTTCCCAGTGTCCTGCTCCTATACAAGTCCATATCAGGCGAAGGCAAGGTGGCAGCCCTGGCCTAGTAGAAAAGACAGAAATTAGAGAGCCTGGACACTATGAATTCACTGAAGTTCACTCTCTATCAGAGAGTGACTCTGAAAGCAATCAGGATGAAAAGTGGGCTCCTAATTTCTCTAAGGAATTACCAAGCCAGTTAAGAAGGAAGATGAGTGGAGCGTCTCAGACAACTACCGCCTCTTTAAAAAGACAACCTAAGAAATCCTCCCAACCAAAATTCATTCAACTCCTTTTTCAGGGCCTAAAGCAGGCATTCCAAACAGCACACAGAATTATGGCTTTGGTTGGGCAGAAGCCTGAGGACAGGACAAGGCCAGACTATTTCTGGTCAAGCAAAAACTACCTTCCAAAGCAAAGAGCCAGAGACTATTGCTTATCAAGAGATATCAAAAGACACAGGATGCCAACTCTCAAGCTAAGGTCAACAGACCCAACCATTAAGGAGGAGAGCACACTGTGGGGAGAAACAGACCAATTCAGATCAGCTCAACAACCAACAGGAAATAGCTCTTTCCAACCCAGACCTATACAACTGCCCAAGCCCATAGTTTCCCAAAGAAGTACCACTCTCAAAAACACCTCAAGCAGCCAGCCTTTGGGTCCTGTTCAAAATGAGAGTAATAGCAGAGCTAAGAAAAACTTTAACAGAAATGAAATCTCTAGCCAGGAGTCCAAGAACTCCAAACCAGGAACCAGAGTTCACGCTGGAGGGAGACCCTTACATGGTTCCCCTATAAAGAGAACCTCACACAGTCACCTTAAAGAAAAGTCCACACACAAGGAACGAAACCACCACAGCTTCTGTAGGGAAAGAACCCCATGGAATTCTTCTGGAAGGAGCCAATATAGTCCCTCTGAGAGGGGCCACCGAAGTGCCTCTGAGAGGAGCCATCGCAGTCCCTCTGAGAAGAGCCACCACAGGGCCTCTGAGAGGAGATGTCGCAGTCCCTCTGAGAGGAGAGGACACAGCGCTTCTGAGAGGAGCCACCAAAGTCCCCTCAAGGAGAGACTCAAGCACAGCTCACCTAGGGAGAGGCCCAGATATAGTTTGGGTAAAGATTTCAGGAGTAACTCAAACATGTCTCCTAGAGACCACACCAAAAAACCCCAAAGGAGGGCAAGTTTGGAGGCCTGACGCTAGAAGATAGAAAGAGACCCGCCCCAGTTATTCGTTGCCTCGCTCAAGTCTCCACCAAGTTGCCTTTTCCTAGCTTCTTTCCTGCTCAGCCACTGGCTTCCACTTCCTGCACCCTCAGCAATGAAAGAGCTTCTACTTCTCTCTACCTGAGGGGAGGGAGGGAGGGAAGGCGGGAATGGCTCTGTCATTTGCCTAAGATAAATAAACGGGTAATAATTGACCTTCCTGTGCACCTAGAAAGACCACTCGTCGTGCCCGGTGGAGCATGGGGGCGTGGAGGGGCAGGAGAGGTAGTGCAAACGGAGGGAACGAGACGGACGGACTCCGAGGCCAAGCAGAGGCTCCAACCCCCAACCCCCAGTTTCCCGGGTCCCACAGCGCACTCCCGGGGCGGGGTCTCAGAGGAAGTGTGTGTGGGGCGGGGGTGTGGGGGCCTGGTCACGTGACTCGCCCTGCCGCAGCCCCCTCGGAAGCTGAGAGGCGGAAGTAGACGTTCGACACGGGGCTCGCGGCGCCGACTCCACATCCGGGAGCGGAGAGGAGAGCGGAAGTGGCGTTGATCTGGCCGGAGCCCTTGGGTGAATTTGTTAGGCGTGGAGAGGGAGTGATGTCTTCCAGACTCGGTGCAGTGCCCGCCGTGAGTTTCCCGGTTTGACCGTTACGCTTTAGGGGTAGCGCTGTCGAGCCCGCCACACGCGGTCCCTCGCTTTTGTCCCCTGCTCAGAGTTGGTTTTATCAGAGCCCATCGCAGGCCCCACCCTTCTAGGTCAGATATACCAGCCCCCTCGTTTTTCCCCCGACTTCTGCTGCCCGATCCCCACCCCCTTGGACTCAGTTCCCCGTCATATTGCCGTTAGTCTCCATTCTTTCTACATCCCCAGTGCCTCCCATATCCGTTGTCCTCGCTTTCTGTCTCCCTTTTAGAGCCTCTTTCTAGGACAGGGCTTTGAGAATGGGGGAGATGAAGGCTCTAGTGTTGTCACCTGTCTTGACCCTGTAGGAAGATAGGGCGGCACATTTTTCGTAAAAAGTCTTGCCTTCTTCCGTTTGAGGGAGTAGCCCCGGGAGAGCTTCATTTCTTGGCACAGGGGGATTCGTCTTTTTGTGGTCAAGGTTCAGAGGCCCCTAGCATTTACTCATGTGCTTGCAATTTGCTAGACCCCGGGACCCACATCCTTTAAGCAGCAGAGGAGCACGAGGATCGTGGGAGCTAAGAAGTAAGTGAGGTTTTGTGCGATCCATTTATAATTGTGTCGCCAGCGCTGTCCAATAGAACTTCCCGTGATGATGAAAATGTTGTGTATCCGCACTGTCCAGTACTGTAGCCACTAGCCACGTATGACTGTTGAGCGCTTGAAATGTGGCTTATGTCAGTGAGGAGCTGAATTTTAAGTTGTATTTTAATTAATTTAAATAGCCACCTGTGACTAGTGGCCACCTGATTGGACAGTGCAAGTCTAATCCTAGTGTGGGGGAGGAAAACTTGGCTTCCAAAAAAAAAAAGTACGAATTATAAGAAAAATGGGATGTGTGACTCAGTGTAGCCGTGCATTTCTTTAGACATCAAATATGTACTCATGAATACATTGATGAACTTGGGAAGGACTGATAAAAATGACTGTAAGAAATTCTTATATTTTCAAACTACTTGGCTTCAAGACTGGTTTATTGTTTACTGAATGTGCTAAGCTTTTCCATATTTGTTAATACAAAAAAGATTCTTGCTAAGGAGGTACTCATTGGAAGGGATTAATTCATTCATACAATATTTACTAAATATCTGCTTTGTGCCAGCTCTGTGGTAGGTTAGATACACAGACGTGAAAAACACACACCTAACAGTCTAACCGATTTAGGCAAGGAGATCCACACAATACAGTGTAAAGAAATGTTTTTAAACACGAATTTAATATAGCCTTTTGGGAAGGGGAGTGATATTTGGAAGGGAAGGGTTGCCAGAGCAAATCACTCCTAAACAGACTTGAAAGTCAAGGAATAATACAGTTAGTCAGAAGGAAAAGGGTTTTGTTTTGTTTTTTTGTTTTTTGTTTTTATTTTTCAGAAGAAAGAACAGAATGTGAATGGGTAAAAGTATTTAATGGAATAGCAAGTGGGTAATTGTTCAGAAAAGTAAAGATTAATGGGCCCTCATCTATTAATCAGAATCAGAATCATTGGGGTTAGGGCATCAGAATCCTTATTTTTAACTGGCCTCCTAGGACATTGTGAAGTTTGAGAATCCTCCATGAGAAATGAGACTAGAAGAGAGTAGAGAATGAAACCGTGGAAAACATCAGTATTTAAGGATTGGGTAGAATAAAAAAAGGCTGCAAAGGATACTGAGATGAACATAAAATACTTTTCTAACGAAATCTAAATATTTGCACCTAGAGAGTGAACTAGGGGCTCTTAAAAATTCTTGGTAGATCAGAAAGGAGTTGAAAATAGGTTAAACTTCTCATCTTTGTGATCAGAAGCCGAGACTGAAAGATAGTACCACACACAACAGGTTATTTTAAAATCACTACAATTATGATAGTTATTGTATGAGCCAAAGGCTTTTTCTTGTCATATTTATGGAAAGAGAAGTTTGAGATTAATCTGGTTTTTAACAAATACCTTCAAATACCCTGAGTTGATAGGTAGTGTAAAATACTTGAGAATTGTTTTTGTTGAGTCATTTAAAAATAAAAGAGAACTGGAGGGAGGGATTCCCTATCCACGTTGACTTAATCCCCAAGATGTTAAAACTGTTGATTTTTTTTCACTATACTCTTGCTTAGTCATGAGCAGGGAGGTCGGTATATCTGAGTCCTACACTGACAGCAAAGAAATTTCTTTGAGGACAGTTTCCTAAGAGGAGTCAGATGGGACTTGACTCTTAATGGCCTGTTGATACTATCAAGTCTTTCTAGTAGAGATTGTTCCCATTGTTTGGGATGGTGGGTTTTGGCCCTAGAGGACTGCCAGTTCCCACTAAATTTTTTTTTATAACTTCATTGAGGTATAATTGAAATACAGTAGACTGCATATATTTATACAATAAGTATATTGTATAAATATATAGATATATGTATACAGTATCTTCAGCTTTGACATAGGTAAGTACCCATGAAACACCATTTCGTGATGAATAGTGGTGTAAAACAATCAAGATAACATTTCCATCTCTCCCAAAAGTTTTTTCACATCCCTTTGCAATTCATTCCTCCCTCCACTCCTGTCCCCAGACACCCTCTGACCTGTTTTCTGTCACTGTACAGTGGTTTGCATGTTCTAGGATTTTCTATAAATGAAATCAGACATTGTGTCCTCTTTTTGCATGATTTCTTTCACTCAGAATAATGATTTTGAATGAAGAATAGTTTTTGTTGCTAAACAGAATTCCATTATGGATATAACATAGTTTGTTTAGCCATTTATCTTGAGGGACATTTGGGTTATTCTCAGTGTGGAGGTATTACAGTAAAACTGCTGTGAACATTCATGGGCAAGTCTCTGTGTGGAAAAATATTTTTGTTTCTTTTGATAAATACTTAACACAGTATTTATTTATTAAGATGGAATTTACCATCTTAGGTTGATTGGGTCCTATGTCAGGAGTATGTTTAACTTTTTAAGAAATTGTCAGTCTTCCAAATTGGCGGTATTATCATTCTTACCAGCAGTGTAGGAGAGTAAGTCTCTAATTTTAGCTAATTTAATGGGTGTATAATTGTGTTTCATTGTGGTTTTAATGAGCATTTTCCTGATGAATAGTGGTGTAAAACATCTGTTCATGTGCTTATTGGCCATTCATATATCTTTTTTTGTCAAGTGTCTGTTCATGTCTTTTGCCACCCAAAAAAAAAAAAATTATGTTTTGTCTCACCATTAAATTATATAATTTAATTTTTAAAAAATATTTTCTGAACACAGTTCTTTTGTTATATGTGTCCTGAATATTTCCTTGTCAGTGGTTTGCATTTCACTTTCTTAATGGTGTCTTTTGAAGAGCCAAAGTTTTAAATTTATCATTAAAAATAATAAAAATTTTATCATTTTTTTCCTTTTATGTTTCATTCTATTTGTATTCTATTTAAGAAAACTTTGCCATCCCTAATTGCAAAGATTTTTTCCTTTGCTTTCTTCCAGAAGTTTTATAGGTTTTACCTTCAGGCCTATGGCTCATTTAGAGTTAATTTTTATGTATGGTGTGTTATAAAGGTCAATATTAATTTCTTTCCATTTGTATATCCAGTTGTTGAAAAGACTATCCTTTCCTTGTTCAATTGCCTTGGCATCTTTGTTATAAATCAGTTGAACATGTATAGGTGTGGGTCTGTTTCTGGACTTTCATTATTCTCTCCCGTTAATGTATATGTCTGTCTTTTTGCCAATACTAAACTGTTTTGGTACTGTAGCATTAGAGTAAGTCCTGAAATCAGATAAGGTAAGTCATCTAACTTTGTTGTTTTTTTCAAGATTGTTTCAGCTATTATATTTTCTTGGCCTTTTTATATAAATTCTACAATCAGTTTGTTATTTCTATAAAAGGAAGCATGCTGGAGTATTGATTCGTATATGTATTGAATCTATAGGTCGATTTAGGGCGAACTGCCGTTTTAACAATATTGAATTTTCTGATTTATGAGCCTGTTATATTTTTCCATTTATTTAGGTCTTCAATTTCTCTCACCAGTGTGTTGTAGTTTTCATTGTAAAATTCTTGGATGGCTTTTCTTAGATTTGTTTCTAGGTTCCTAGATGTGTTCCTAGGTTGCTGTGTTTTTTGTTATTGTAAATGCTGTTATTTTTATAAGTTCATCTTCTAGTTGCTTGTTGCTAGTAGCTAAGAATACACTTTTTAAAAAAATATTTCATTTATTTATTTGGTTGTGCTGGGTCTTAGTTGCAGCAGGTGAGCTCCTTAGTTGCAGTTCGCAGGCTCCTTAGTTGCAGCACATGGGCTCCTTAGTTGTGGCATGTGAACTCTTAGTTGCGGCATGCATGCGGGATCTAGTTCCCTGTCCAGGGATCAAACCCGGGCCCCCTGCAATGGGAGCGTGGAGTCTTGACCACTGCGCCACCAGGGAAGTCCCACAATTGATTTTTGTATTTTAGCCTTGTATCCTGTCACTTGCTAAATTCATTTTTTTTAAATTTATTTATTTATTTATTTATTTTTTGGCTGTGTTGGGTCTTCGTTGCTGTGCTCGGGCTTTCTCTAGTTGCGGTGAGCGGGGGCTACTCTTCGTTGCGGTGTGCGGGCTTCTCATTGTGGTGGCTTCTCTTGTTGTGGAGCCCCGGCTCTAGGGCATGCAGGCTTCAGTAGTTGTGGCATGTGAGCTCAGTAGTTGTGGCTTGCGGGCTCTAGAGCACAGGCTTGGTAGTTGTGGCACACAGGCTTAGTTGCTCCGTGGCATGTGGGATCTTCCTGCACCAGGGATCGAACCCGTGTCCCCTGCACTGGCACGCGGACTCTTAACCACTGCACCACCAGGGAAGTCCCTCAATTCATTTTTTTTTTTTTTAAGTTTAATTTTTAAATTTATTTATGGCTGTGCTGGGTCTTCGTTTCTGCGCGAGGGCTTTCTCTAGTTGCGGCAAGTGGGGTCCACTCCTCATCGCGGTGCGCGGGCCTCTCATTATCGCGGCCTCTCTTGTTGCGGAGCACAGGCTCCAGACGCGCAGGCTCAGCAGTTGTGGCTCACGGGCCTAGTTGCTCCGCGGCATGTGGGATCCTCCCAGACCAGGGCTCGAACCCGTGTCCCCTGCACTGGCAGGCAGACTCTCAACCACTGTGCCACCAGGGAAGCCCCCATTTTTAATTCTAGTAATTATTTCATATATTTCCTGAGATTATCTTTGTAAACAAACTGAATAAAATCTGTGAAAAAAATCTGCAAGTAGGGGCAGTTTTACTTTTTTCCTTCTGATCTTTATGCCTCCAGTTTCTTCTTATGTCAGTTTGGTAAGCTGTATTTTTTAAGAAATTTGTTCATCTTAATTTGTCAGTTTTTTTGGCATAAAGTTTTTCGAAGTATTCTCATTATTTTAATGTCTGTATGATGTATAATAATAACCCCTATTTCATTTCTGACATTGGTTATTTGTGGTATCTTTGGCATCTTTTTTTCTTAATCAGTCTAGCTACAGTGTTGTCAATTTTGTGATCTTTTCAAAGAACCAGATTTTCTGTAATATCTGTTTCCTAATTTGTGAATTTCTCCTTTTTATTATGTTGTTCCTTCTATTTCTCTGGGCTTACTTTGCTCTTCTTTTTAAGGTACCTTAAGATGAAATCTTAACTCATCGATTTTAGATCTTCTTTTCTAACATAAGCATTTACAGCTTTAAGTTTCCTTGTAAGTACTGCTTTAGTTGCGTCCCACAAATTTTGTTATATATATTTTTGTTGTTATTCACTTAAAATATTTTTGAATTTCCCTTGTGATTTCATTTTTGACCCATGAATTATTTAGAATTGGATTCTTTAATTGCCAGATTTATTTTTTATTTTAGATACCTTGCTATTCTTGATTTCTAATTTAATTCTGATGTGGTCAGAGAACACATGTATGATTTTCATCTTTTTAAGTTTAAAGTTTATAGCCCAGTATATGATCTATCTTGTGAATGCACAGTGTGCTCTTGAAAAGAAAGTATATCCCATAGTGTTGGATGTAGTGTTCTATAAATGTCAACTACAGCAAGGTGGCTAATAGTGTAGTTCAGATCTTCTGTGTCTTTACTCAATTTTTGTCTAGTCTGTCAGTTCCTAAGAGGAGGAGGACTTAAAATTTCTGGTAAGATTGTAGAATTGTCTACTTTTCTTTTTCTATCAGTTTTGCTTTGTGTGCTTTGAGCCTCTATTGTTAGACACATGCAATGAGTAATTATGTCTTCCTGAGGATTTGTCATTTTAATTATTATGAAGTGTCCCTTTTTATCTCTGGTAATACTCTTTGTCTTGAAGTCTATTTTATCTGATATTAAAATGGCCACTCTAGCCTTCTTGTGTTTGCTGATGGCATGGTATAATTTTTTCATCCTTTTACTTCCAATCTACATACGTCTTTATATTTAAATAAAGTGTGCCTCTGTAGGCAGCATATACTAGGATATTGCTTTTTTATTTACTCTCTCAATCTCTGACTTTTTTTTTTTTTTTTTTTTTTAGAAGGGAGAATTTTTTTTTTTTTTTATAGCTACTTTATTTATTTATTTCTTTATTTTTGGCTGTGTTGGGTCTTCGGTTCGTGCGAGGGCTTTCTCTAGTTACGGCAAGTGGGGGCCACTCTTCATCGCGGTGCAGGGACCGCTCTTCATCGCGGTGCGCGGGCCTTTCACTATCGCGGCCCCTCCCGTTGCGGGGCACAGGCTCCAGACGCGCAGGCTCAGTAGTTGTGGCTCACGGGCCCAGCTGCTCCGTGGCATGTGGGATCTTCCCAGACCAGGGCTCGAACCCGTGTCCCCTGCATTAGCAGGCGGATTCTCAACCACTGCGCCACCAGGGAAGCCCCAATCTCTGACTTTTAACTGGAGTATTTAGACCGTAAACATTTAAATTAATTGCATGATTGGATTTAGGTCTACCATTTAATTATTTGTTCTCTCTACTCTGTTTTTTGTTCCTCTGTACCTTCTTTTGGATTATTTAAATGTTTAGTGTGCCATTTTAATTTATCTATTTGATTTTGGCTCTCTCTCCTACTCCCCCCTCCTTTTTTTTTTCCTTTGAGGGGGTGGTTTGGTAGTGGTTGCTCTAGGAATTACAATATACATACCTACCCTTTCATCATCTACTTAGAGTTAAAATACTACCACTTTGCTTAAATGTAGAAGCCTTAGACCGTATAGATTCCTTTAACCCCCTACCTGCTGACCATTAAATTATAGCTGTCATATATGTTACATCTACATTTATTGAAAACCTTACCAGATAATGTTAAAATTTTGCTTTAAAGAGTTTTTAATATTTACCTGGCTGTTTGCCATTTCTCTTGCTCTTTCTTCATTCTTAAAAATCCAAATTTCTCTCTGGTGTCATTTTTCCTTCAGCTGGAATTATTTCCCTTAGCACTTTTCATAGAGCAGTCTGCTGACAACAAATTTTCTTAGTTTTTCTTCATCTGAAGAAATATTCCTAAAGGCTGTTTTCACTGAATATGGAATTTTGGATTGATAAATCTTTTCTCTCAGGATTTTAAAGATGTTGTTGTGCTGTCTTGTCCTTGGTTTCTGTTGAGAAATTCACGATCATTTGAATCATTGTTCTCCGTATGTAATATGTCATTTTTTTCTACCTGCTTTCTGGATTTTTAAAAAATCTTCAGTTTTAAACAGTTTCATTAAGATATATCTAGGTGTGTTTTTCTATTGAGTGTTTGTTGAGCTCCTTAAATCTGTAAATTTAAGTTTTTCATTAAATTTGGGGGATTTTTCCACCATTATTTTTTTCAAAAATTTTTCCTCAATCTCTCTTTCCTCTTCTTCTGGGACTACAACTACGCTTAAGTTAGATCTTTTGATATTGACACCACAGCTTGTTGGGACTTTGTTGACTGTTTTTCAGTCTTTTGTCCTCTTTGTTCTTCAGATTGGATAATTTCTATTGATCTGTCTTCAAGTTCATAGATTCTTTCCTCTGCCGTCTCCAGTCTATTACTAGCCCATCCAGTGAGTTTTTATTTTCTTTGTTATTTTTTAGTTTTAAAATTAATTTGTTCTTTTTTATGATTTCTATTTTTCTGCTGATAATTCCTACATTTTCCTTCATTTCCAGTGTGTTTTCCTTTCTATCGTGGAGCATAGTTATAATAGCTGCTTTAAAGGCTTTGATAGTTCCAATATCTGCATCATCTTCCAACATCTGTTTATCATCTGTCCTTTGAGAATTGCTCACATTTTCCTGGTTCTTTGTGAATTGCATAATTTTGGAATTTATTCTCAAGATTGTGAATGTTATTTGTGTAGACCGTGGGTCTTTTTAGGATCTTCTGGGGATTGTTGCTGTTTTTATTTTAGCAGGTAACCTGTTTAGGTTCAGACCATAAATTCTGTCCTACTTTCTGAAGGCATTGGTTCAGTGGAACTGAGGTTCCATTCTTTTGAGTCTTTTCTATGATGGTTTAGAGCTCAGGGGTTAGTTTGAGACTTTTTCAGGTTTTTCAAATCTTGTTTCAGTTCTCCAAGCTTTTGATACATTGGTTTGGATCTGTCTCACAATAGTAGCTCAGGGGTTAGGCTGAGACTTGTGTAGTTTGTTTAAATCTATTTCACTTTCAGAGTCTTCGCTAAGCTGGTTTGGGTATGCTCCACACATACATAGCTCAGATTAAGCTGTGATTTGTGTGGATTTGTACACAGAAATATGAGGTCACCTTCTTTGCCTGTCTCTTCTCCATGATTCCCCCACATTCTCTAGTCTATAGAGACCCCTTTTCCTGGTTTCTAAGGCCAGAAAGATGGAGTTTCTATGAGAATTTAGGCTGCCCATGCTGGTCTGTGAGTGGGGGCCACCCTTGTTGCAAAGCTGCATGTGAGAGAAAAAAAAAAACTGGGAAACATACCCCATGTGGCTCACTTCTCCCAGTTTTAACTCTTCTCCACAATCCACCTGCTTTTGTTTACTTTTTGAGGTCCAGAGTTTTTAGTTGTAATCAGCAAGAGGAATGGGCCGTAGTGGGTGTATGCCACTGTGCCGGAACCAGGACATCTCTGTATTAAATTTGTAATGTTGGACCTCAGGTACAGAGCTGAGAATCATTTTTCCCTTTTTGTAGCATACTGACTTTGTAAGTCCCTGTTATTTTTTGTTTTCCCTATCCCCACATCCATCCCCTTCCTCCCAGAGACAACCATACTAACAAGTTTGATATTTGTCCTTAAATATTTATGAGTCCTTATAAAATAGCTAGTGCTGTTTACTTGTGTAATTGTTTTTAATTTACTGAATTGACATTGTACTGTACATCTTGTTCTGTTCTTTTTTTTAATTAAACAGTATGCTTTTTAGTTATGTTCGTATCTCTAGATGTGTAGAAATGGTTTATTGCTTCTAACAACTGCGTAATATTCCTTAGCAGGCATCTATCACATTTTACTTTTATTTATTCCTAAGAATGGTCACCTTTGTTACTTCCAACTACGTGCTACCACAGACCTCTATGTGTAATTGTTACCAACCCTACCTCTAAAGTGTTGTCTTGAATCTGTCAGTTTATCATCTCTACTACGAAACCTTAGTTCAAGTTCAAGCTTTCATCATCTCTTTTTTTTTTTTTTTAATTAATTTATTTATTTATTTATTTATGGCTGTGTTGGGTCTTCGTTTCTGTGCGAGGGCTTTCTCTAGTTGCGGCGAGCGGGGGCCACTCCTCATCGCGGTGCGCGGGCCTCTCACTATCGCGGCCTCTCTTGTTGCGGAGCACAGGCTCCAGATGCGCAGGCTCAGTAGTTGTGGCTCATGGGCCTAGTCGCTCCGCGGCATGTGGGATCTTCCCAGACCAGGGCTCGAACCCATGTCCCCTGCATTGGCAGGCAGATTCTCAACCACTGCGCCACCAGGGAAGCCCTTTCATCATCTCTTATCCATACTGTTGCAATAAGCTGCTAGCTCTTCTCCTTTCTTTCACTCATCCTCCATGGGTCATCTTTCATACAGCATCCAGAGTGACCTTTCTAAACCATAAATCTACGGCAAGCCTCACACAGTTAGTTAGCTGGAAGAGGAATGTCTCAGAGATCCTTGGACTACACTTTGAGAACTGCTGCTCTACCACACTTTGAGCCATCTAGAAGATACTTTGTCACTACTCAGTAATGTTTGTTGACTACATACTGACTTGTCTTAGATTTAGAAATTTGGGTCCAGCCGTATACCAGACTTCTGGCCAGCTTAACTCAGACAAGATAGCGCCCTTCCTTTAGCTATGGGATCTAAGTATCAAGTTGCCTAAGCAAGACAGGGTGCCCTGACATCAAAGTGTAGTGGTTACGGTCCCTCTGCCAGAGAAATAGGGAGGCCTGGACATACCTGCTTACAGATCCAGGGGATCTTCTGAAGGGTCATGGAACACCCTATTTTACTACTTTCTTTTCATTGATGGATTTAGGAAGGAATGCCTACTTGGGCTATAGAATGATCATTTATGTGGACTGCTTATGCTTTCTGATTATAGTGAAGTATAATAATAATTATATGTATTGTACTCGGTCAACTATTTTAATTGTTAGAAAATTACAATCTAAATTGTTTTTATTATCAGGTTTCTTCGTTTTTTGCACAGGTAACCAACTTGATTATCTTCTTACGATGTAATGTAAGTAATAGAAACTTTACTCCAGACCCTCCTTTGTGGTATTTATCTTTGTGTCGTGTTAGTAGCAGGACCCAGTGCTCCATAAAGGATAATAGTTTCCAGTACACTATCCCTCACGATGACTCCTTAAGCGGCTCATCATCTGCTTCTTCTTGTGAACCGGTGAGTGATTTTCCAGCCTCCTTCCGAAAGTCTACCTACTGGATGAAGATGAGAAGGATCAAGCCAGCTGCTACTTCCCATGTTGAAGGTATTAATATCAGTATCTTATTCCAAAGACAGGGAAGTCTCTAAAGTTATATCTGAGGTAGCTGTTGTAAATGGCTCTTCAAGTATTAAGTACCACATATGTGTTCGTTATTAGTGGTTGAATTTTTCTTTTTTTTTTTTTTTGGCCGTGCCACTCGGCTTGTGGTATCTCAGTTCCCCAACCAGGGATTGAACCTGGGCCATGGCAGTGAAAGCACCAAGTCCTAACCAGTGGACCGCCAGGGAAGTCCCCAGAAATTTTTTTTAAGGTGTTAGGCTGTCATATACTGTTAGCTTCATGAACTGTCCCTCTGTTTTACTGAGTG
Source organism: Balaenoptera acutorostrata (assembly GCF_949987535.1). NCBI lineage: Eukaryota > Metazoa > Chordata > Mammalia > Artiodactyla > Balaenopteridae > Balaenoptera > Balaenoptera acutorostrata. The sequence goes on along the minus strand of NC_080075.1, from coordinate 72,565,660 downwards.
AAATTCTGCTGATCTTACTCCTCTAGGTTATATGGTATAGCCTTTCCTCTTCATACGAATTGAACTTTCTTTCCCATTGCTCTAGTTTGATCCTCTGTTGAGGGTTTAGGGGCTAGTGTAATGATTATTCTAAGTGGAATTTATTAGTGGTTATAGTCTGAAAGGTTCTTAGTAGCCCTTTATCTTAAACAGTTAGCCTCAAATCAGGATCAAACAAATCACACTGCCTGAAGGATCTTATTTTTCGTAGGGAACAGTTGATCACTTGGGATGGAGAACAGTACAAAAGGAAAAGGGGGGGCTTCCCTGGTGGCGCAGTGGTTAAGAATCTGCCTGCCAATGCAGGGCACACAGGTTCGAGCCCTGGTCTGGGAAGATCCCACATGTCGCGGAGCAACCGGGCCCGTGAGCCACAGCTACTGAGCCTGTGCGTCTGGAGCCTGTGCTCCACAACGGGAGAGGCCGTGACAGGGAGAGGCCCGCGCACCGCGATGAAGAGTGGCCCCCGCTCTCCGCAACTAGAGAAAGCCCTCGCACAGAAACGAAGACCCAACACAGCAATAAATAAATAAATAAATTTACAAAAGGAAAAGGGGAGGTTGAGTCAGTTAATGAAAAGTTATACCAACTTCCCTAAAAATGTTACAGACACTTCTGTAAGACCTGTGCTTGCTGATAATCTTTCCCTTTGGTGGTCTTGTGATCGATGATTTGAAGGCGGGCGTAGATGTTCTCGTATAAACCATACTGAGATTTTGTTTTGTTTTCCTATGTTATTTCAGGGTCAGGTGGAGTATCAGCCAAAGGAAAAAGGAAGCCCAGGCAGGAAGAAGATGAAGACTATCGAGAATTTCCTCAGAAGAAGCATAAGCTTTATGGTAAGGGAGTAATTTTGCTAATTCTTTTTCACTGCGTGCCTGGGCTTTATTCTCTGAAGGTGAAAGGGAGAGGGACCTTAGATTTTGGCCCTTAAGCACTTTTGAGCCCTTTGAATTTTTTGGCAAGGAATGGCCTCCATCCTGCCTTTTTTTTTTTTTTTTTAATTTTGGCTGCGCTGGATCTTTGTTGCGGCACACGGGCTTCTCTAGTTGTGGCGTACGGGCTCTCTAGTTGTGGCGCACGGGCTTCTCTGGTTGAGGCTCACGGGCTCTAGAGCTTGCAGGCTCAGTAGTTGTAGTGCGCGGGCTCTCTAGTTGCAGCGTGTAGGCTTAGTTGCGGTATGTGGGATCTTAGTTCCCTGACCAGCGATTGAACCCGGGCCCCTTGCATTGGGAGCACGGAGTCTTAACCACTGGATCACCAGGGAAGTCCCCCCATCCTGCCTTATTTTACCGTTTTCTTCTGTCATGATTTAAGGGAGTCATTTGGTTGAGGGAGTGGGGCCTAGGGTGTTGAGAAGAGGAGGAAAGAGATTTTGGTGCTAGAGAGGGGTCAGCAAAGGTGATATGTTGGGCTTCAAGTTTCTGTCTTGCGTCAGGGAGGAAGCAACGGCCTAAAACTCAGCCTAATCCCAAAGCCCAGCCTCGTCGTATTCGGAAGGAACCACCAGCTTATGCAGCAGGTATGCCTTCTGTCGGAAGCTTTGTGAGATCTGGTTCTCTCATTCTGTCTTTTTTGTTGTTGTTGGTAAAGGAATGATGTACCAAAGCATTTTTTTAGGGAGGCACTTATTAAGCGCATGGCTTTGGAGGTCAGTCACGTTTGTTCAAGTTTTGGCTCTTCATTAATTTTTTGACCTGCCTCTTAATTTCTGCAAACTTCAGTTTCCTTGTCTCTAAATAGGAATAATAAAGGCAGTCAGAATTGTTGTGAAAATTAAATGGGATAAAAACATTTAACAAAGTCTCAGGCACATAGGAAACACTTGGCAAACTGATTGTTATATATCTCAGTATCCCATTCTTATATGCTACTATGAAAAATATTACCCATTGACAGTTATACGTCAGTAAAACTGGGAAAAAAATTATTGCTCATTTCTTTAAGCCACTGGGCTTTGGAGTGGTTGTTGGATGGTTTTGATCGTGGGGAATTGAGTAGGAGTTTCAGAAACTCTTCACTGCCTGAAAAAAATTATTTCTGGAAGTTATATATAGCAAGAATCTTTCCCCCAGGAAGAGGAAAAGCCACTTTATGATACTTTTCCTAAAATCTGGGATTGTGCTTTTTGTTTCTGGAGAATACTGCAAATTGTAAGTGTTCCTTTCTCTCCTTTGTAGGCAGTTTAGAGGAGCAGTGGTACTTAGAAATTGTGGATAAAGGCAGTGTCTCCTGTCCTACCTGCCAGGCAGTGGGGAGAAAGACCATAGAGGGCTTAAAGAAACACATGGAAAACTGCAAACAGGTTAGATATTTTGTGGCGTTTCATAACTGTTATGACTTTTTACCCAAACTTTAAACCTCTGGCACTGCGTTGGATATGCTGATTATTGTGGAGAAGAGGCAGCATCGTGTCATAGAGAAAACATAGACTCTGGAGTCTGACAGACTTGGGTTTGAATCTTCATTCAGCTACTTACTAGTTGTGTCATTTAGCTTTCTGTGTGTGGACCTCAGTTTTCTCATTTATAAAGTAGAGATAGTTACTACCTTGTGTAGTCCATGAGAGGATAAAAAAGAAATATTACATGCTAAGTGTCTACCCCATTGCTTGGCAAATACTGGCACTCAGTAAATGGTAGTTCCTATTATTTTGAAAATGAATAGCCTTTACCTCTTTGCCCTTGAGGACATGACAATGAGCTTTTGGGATTTTGAGATTCATTGACTATTATAGAATTTGGGAAATAAAGGAGATACAGACCAGAGCAGTTGAATAGGACTTTGTGACATTCTATTTCTCTGTTGAACAGCCTGGCCCTGAGCAGTATTTTTCCCTTGTAGGAAATGTTCACTTGTCATCATTGTGGGAAACAACTTCGTTCACTGGCAGGGATGAAGTATCATGTCATGGCAAATCATAATAGCTTGGTAAGAGTGTCTTCTGTGCTATATGAGCCTATGTGGTATTTGGATGCCTTTACTTGGACGAGTGTAGATAAATCAGTGGAGATGGCTAAGGCTCTGGGACTTCATGGGGTGTTAAGTAAGAAGACCCTTTAGATAGAAGAGTTACACACAATGAAATTTGGATACATAGGTATTTGTGTTTAGGTTAGCCCAAAGGTTCATATCCTGGGAGGTAGAGGCTTTGAACTCTTAGTTCCTTTACATTCACTCCACTGTTTAGGAGAAGATGGAGAAAACCAGGAGTCAGACAACTTAGACTTCATGGGCATCAGCTTAGGTACTAGTCCAGTCCTTGATTCTCCTATGATAGAATTTTTTTTTTGTATCTGTCTTGTCCATGAGTCATTTGCCTGTTTGCTTCTCTTGCTTTCTAGCCCATCTTGAAGGCTGGAGATGAAATAGATGAGCCAAGTGAGAGGGAACGTCTCCGAACAGTTCTCAAGAGACTGGGAAAGCTGAGGTGTATGCGTGAGGTAAGAGCCCAAAGACAGCAACTCCTTCTGCCTGGAGTCTCAGGTCAATGTCTTTCTGTTATTCGCTTCCATGTCTCCTGCTTCTCCCTTACAGACCTGGTTTTGTGTCATCTTCCAGCATAAGAGCGACTTCTGTTTTTCAGGGTCTCCTGAGCTCATTAACAGTTCTTTATTTTCTTTCTCATCTCCAGAAATTTGTTCTCCCTTTTCCCTTTGTTTGAAGGAGTTTCTTTGTCATCCTTTCTTTAGTGTGATAAAGAGGATTGTAGTAACCTCATGTGAGGAACTTTGATATTGCTGGCTGTTTGATATTGGGGTGGAGTTGGATCATAGACCAAGGAGGAAGCTGTGACACAGACGAGGTATACAGTTCTAGTTTACTGATTGCTGACTAAATTGATTGAATATCATACTTGGTGGTAGATAGGACAGCAGTTGGGCCAGGGACAAGGAAGGGTTGTGCCAATGGGAAATGCTGGAGAGGGTCTAGTGATATCAGAGCGTCTGTTTGTATGATGTGGCTATTTGGAAGTTTAGAAATCATATAAAAATATGTAAGATTATAATATAGGCCTCTCTCCTTTGTTCAGAGTTGCTCTAGTAGCTTCACCAGCATCATGGGATATCTGTATCATGTCAGAAAATGTGGCAAAGGGGCTGCAGAGCTAGAGAAGATGACCCTGAAATGTCACCACTGTGGAAAGCCATATAGATCGAAGGCTGGACTTGCGTATCATCTGAGGTCAGAGCATGGGCCTGTGAGTACTGATTGCTTTCCAGACCCTGTTTGGGGATCTGTTCTGCAGTGACTGCTTGCCCCTGCATCTTTCCTACATCCTTGGTTCTTCATTTGTAGTCCCTTGTAATCTGAATGTTTTTGTTCTCTCTCTTCCTTGTTCTTTTGTGCTCTCCTGTCTGCTGTTTGATCATTATTAGGTTAAAGAAATCAAAGTTCATTGTATAGTCTGGGCAGAAGTAAACTCATTACTATATTTTTAAAGCTTAAGGCATTCTCCCTAAGCGAGAAATTTTGTGGGATTCTATCCAGCCGATTCCTCTATTCCAATTTTTTTGTCTTGACTTTTTCTTTTCCTGATTACATTTCTAGGCTCCCCCACCTCGTTTTTTTTTTTTAGCGTTAAGTTGCAAGATATAACTTACATATGGTAATTAATATTCACTCTTTTTAGTATACAGTTATAAGAGTTTTGACAAAAACATACAGTCATGTAATTACCACCATGATCAAGATATAGAACAATTTGATCATGCCCCCCAGATTCTTTTGTGTCCCTTTGTAGTCAGTTGTTCTTCCCATCCCCAGCCCCTGGCAACCACTGATCTATTTCCTGTCCCTATAGTTTTGCCTTTTTGGAATGTCATATAAATGGAATCATACAGTATATACCCTCTTGAGTCTGGCTTCTTTCACTTAGCATAATGCATTTGTGATTCATCCATGTGTTGCATGGATCATTAGTTTATTCCTTTTTGTTTCAGTCTAGGATTCCATTGTATGGATATTTCACAATTTATCCATTCACCAGTTGAAGAGCATTTGAGTCGTTTCTAGTTTTTGGCAGTTTTGAATAAGCTGCTATAAATATTTACATAAAGGTTTTTGTGTGAAAATAAGTTTTGTTTTTGTTTTTTTTTAAATTAATTAATTTATTTCTTTTGGCTGTGTTGGGTCTTCGTTTCTGTGCGAGGGCTTTCTCTAGTTGTGGCAAGCGGGGGCCACTCTTCATCGCGGTGCACGGGCCTCTCACTATCGCGGCCTCTCTTGTTGCAGAGCACAGGCTCCAGACGCGCAGGCTCAGTAGTTGTGGCTCACGGGCCTAGTTGCTCCGCGGCATGTGGGATCTTCCCAGGCCAGGGCTCGAACCCGTGTCCCCTGCATTGGCAGGCAGATTCTCAACCACTGCGCCACCAGGGAAGCCCTGAAAATAAGTTTTAATTTCTCTTGGGTAAATACTTAGGAATGGGATTGTTAGGTCATATGATAAGTGTATGTTTAACTTTGTAAGAAACTGCCAAACTGTTTTCCTAAGTGTCTGTGCCATTTTGCATTCTCACCAGCAAAGTATGAGAATTCCAGGAGCTTTGCGTCTTTATCAGCACTTGCCCTTGTCATGTTCATTTTTTAAATCCATTCTAATAGGTATGTAGCAGTATTTTACTGCAGTTTAAATTTGCATTTCCCTAATGACTAATGATATTGACCATCTTTTCATCTGCTTATTGGCAATGTCAGTCTTTAGTGAAGTTTCTTCTTTAGTGAAGTGTCTGTTGAAATCCTATGTTCATTTTATTGTTGCAGTTTTTGTTGTCTTGCTATTACGTTTTAAATATATTTTGAGTTTTTTATATATTCTGGACACAAGTCTTTTATTTATTCATTTATTATTATTATTATTTTTTGCTGCACTGTGCGGAATGCAGCATCTGAATTCTCCGACTGGAGATCAAACCCGTGCCCCTTGCATTGGGAGCGCAGAGTCTTAACCACTGGACCAACAGGGAAGTCCCTGGACACGAGTCTTTTAGCAGATACATGTTTGCAAATATTTTCTCCCAGTCTGTAGCTTGTCTTTGCATTTTTTATAGTGTTTTTCAAAGGGCAGAATTCTTAATTTTCATAAAGTTCAGTTTATCTTTTTTTTTCCTTTTATGGATAATGCTTTTGTTGTTGTATCTAAGATATCTTTGCCCAATCCAGTGTATAATTTTCTTTTGCTGCATTATAACAATCACCATAAAATTAATGGCTTAAACAACACAACTGTATTATCTCACAGTTTATTAGGCCAGAAGTCCAGGTTACAGCATGGCTCAGCTGGTTCCCCTCACAAGAGGGGAACCAGAGAGCCATAGAGCCTCACAAGACTGGAATCAAAGTGTCGGTAGGGCTGTTCCTTTCTGGAGGCTCGAGGAGAGGATCTGTTTCCAGGCTCGTTAAGATGGTTCAAGAATTCAGTTCCATTCAGGTATAGGACCTCATTTCCGTGTTTGCTGGGAGATGTGCTCACCTTCTGAAGGTTACCTGCAATCCCTGGCTCATGGTCCATTTATCTTCGAGTCAGCAACAGTATTGAGTCTCTCTCATGCTTGAAATGTCTCCTGCCTCTTTTTTCTGTCACACCTCTCTTACTTAAAGTCAACTGATTATGGACATGTATTAGATTTACAAGAATACCTTCACATCAGCATCTAGATTAATGTTTGGTTGATTAACTGATGACGGTAGCCTCACCAAGTTGACACATCAAAAAACCATCATGCCCAGGATCACAAAACGTTCTCCCTAGGTTTCTTCTAGAATTTTTATACTTTTATGGTTTACATTTACGGCTATGATCCATTTTGAATTAATTTTTGTGTATGGGTTGATGTTTATTTCTTTGTATATGGGTATATCTTGACTTTTAACCACTTTCACTTATTCCAACACAACAGATTTTATCCTGCTAAGAAGCTTTTTTCCAGTAAAATATGCATTAAGATGGTAGAGCTTTATACTAGTGGTTAGCAAGCTAGTAAGTAGCTTTCTTTTCTTTCTTTCTTTTTTTTAAATAGCTCTTTCGATATTGAGAGCAGGAAGGACAGCCTTTAATCACTGGATCTGATGGAAGCCATTTCTCAGGCCTGTGTTGTACTGTGTCTTATTCTTGCAGATATCCTTCTTTCCAGAGTCAGGACAGCCAGAATGCTTGAAGGACATGAGCTTGGAGCCAAAGAGTGGGGGCCGAGTTCAGAGGCGTTCTGCCAAGATAGCTGTATACCACCTGCAGGAGCTGGCCTCTGCTGAACTAGCCAAGGAGTGGCCTAAGAGAAAGGTGCTTCAGGATCTGGTACCTGATGATCGGAAGGTGAGGCAGAAAGTAGTATTAATTTTGAACCATTATGTCTGATACTGGCTTACTACATACAGAAAAGTAAACACACTTGAGTGAGTACATGATAGACAATATTTTGCTCCTTTATCCTTGGAGATGGAGTATATCTGATCCAGCTTCAGTGTTTGGATTCATGTAGGTCCTAGAGTGACAGTCTTTTTCAGAAGTTCTTTAAGGAGCCCTCTTAATTTTAGGCTACTTCCAGGGTGAACCTGAATTCCCAGGTCACTTTTTTGTTTGGTCTTTGCGCAGTATGTTTCCACTTCGTTAGTTCATATGTAGTAGTTTAATATTTAGTTTAGGTAGGTGTTTTCAGTTTGTTTTTATAGCAGTAGGACCCCTTTCCCCACCTACTTTTTTTTCCAAATAATAAAGGCTTATGCAAAACACCATTATATAAAATAACTAAAAATGGAGTTGCTCTGAGTAACTAGGGGTAGTGAGCCCAAAGGCTTGTCTACTTAGCCTTATCCTTGATACTTTTATCATTCCCCTCCATGGCCCCAAATGTACTTCTGAGGGGTGCAGAACCCAGCTTGGAAGCCTTTGGTTTAGAATAAACAGATCATAGAGGGAAGGAGCCCTATCTGGCCAAGAGGAGACAAGGAGTATATGACAGTGGAGTAGTCATGGGAAGGGGTTGGAGGGCTATACAGTAGGGACTAAGATCAGAGTTAAGGGCCTCTTACTCTCCAGGGTGTCAAGAAGAATAGTTTAGATTTGACCTAGTGCTTTGACCCATGTGAGAGGAATGTTATGTGTTACAAGAAAATAGGTCAAATCTAGAAGTTAACACTTTTTCTTATTTGGTCTAAAAATCAGTCCTACTGGTGTCCAAGAAGTTGGATCCTGTTTTTGAATATCAGAACATCCTTTCTTGTTTCAGACTTATTGCCACTTTTTTCATGCCACAGGCTAAAGGACATGGTTATCTAAATTCAGTTTAGATGTGAATTTTGCACAGTGATATATATCTTGTGATATTGCAGTCCATTTGCTTTCATTTTGCATGGTATGTGTTAGAGAATTTGTTAGCTCACTGATAAGTTTTGGTAGTGTTACCTAGCAGATACTTTCTCAAAATCATCAAACAGTTTTATATTTTGACCGTGTATGGGTTTTAAGGCATAATTATTTTTTTTAAACATGAAAACTTAATTTTTTGGATTGTGGTTCAAAAGTCAAAATGATGATAAACATTGAGATATCTCACTCTCATTTGTCTTTTTCCTCTCCTGTATCTATGGTTAACCATTCTTATTAGTTTCTTGTGTGTCCTTCCGGTGTTTATTGATGCAAACACAAGCAATTTGTTTAGGAAAACCTCCTGTGTTTTCCTTTACTCTCACACTACCACACACTCACAATACTTCTGATACCAGATGTGTGGGGTTTTCCCACACTGGCCAATTCTCCAACACCAGCTGGGTATCCTACAATTTAATATAGTTCTGACACTATCTACTTGGAGTTAATATCATATCATATAAGTTAAGGCTCAATCCCACAAGACTGCTTTAACTTCACATTCCAGTCATAAGTCCCAGGTTGTCAACTTGTACTCTGATGGACTGGCTATAAATTGGGATTCCCATGACCCCCTCCTTGGGTTTGATAATTTGCTCAAATGATTCACAGAACTCAGGGAAACACGTTTACTGGTTTATTATAAAGGATGTAATGAAAGGTACAGATGAACAACCAGATGAAGAGATACATAGGGTGAGGTCTGGAAGAGTCCTGAGCATCAGAGCTCTTGTCCTGTGGAGTTGGGGGTGTGTCACTCTCCTGGCACATAGATATGTTCACCAACCCAGAAGTTCTCTGAACCCTGTTACTTGGGGATTTTTATGGAGGGTTCATCACATAGGCATGATTGATTATTAACTCCATTTTCATACCCTCTCTGCTTCCCAGAGAATGGGAGGTGGGCCTGAAAGTTCCAAACTTCTAATCATTGCTTTGTCTTTCTGGTGACCAGCCCCCTTCTAGGAGTCCACCAAGAGTCAACTCATTAGAACAAAAGATGCTTCTGTCACCCACGAAATTCCAAGAGATTTAGGAGCTCTGTGTCAGATATTCCTATAACTGAGGGAATTACAAATTTTAGGACCTCTGTGTCAAGTACCAGGGTCAAAGACTAAGTATTAGCAGGATCTAGGGCGCAGAGACCAATATATATTTCTTACTATTTTACAAATCTGTATTCCTTTTTTAAAAAACCTTTGTATTTTGAAATAATTTTAGACTTACAAAATCATTGCAAAATTAGTACAGAGTTTCCATGTGCTCTTTACCCAGCTTCCTCTAATGCCAACATCTTACATGTAAGTATAACACGATCCCATCAGCATCCCATCAGGATTCCACATTTAATTTTGTTTACTGTGTCTCCTTAGTCTCCTCCAATCTGTTACAGTTCTTTGGGCATTCTTTGTCTTTTGTGTCCTTGACACTTTTGAAGAGACTATCTGGTTATTTTGTAGAATATCCCTAATGTGGGTGTGTCTGGTATTTTCTCAAGATTAGATTGAAGGTTTTATGTTTTTGGCAAAAATGCCTTCAAAGCAATGTTGGCCCTTCACAATATACCATATTAGGAGGTATATGTATCTTTTTACTGATGATAATAACCTTGGTCACTTGATTAGGTGTCCAGTTTTCTCCATGGCAAAATTACAGTTTTCCCCTTTGTAATTAATAAATATTTTGTGGCGAGATTGAGACATTCAACTAATCTGTCTTTTTATACTTCTGCCCACTTACTTTTAGCATCCATCAGTGATTCTTGCCTGCAACAATTATTTCTATTGTGTTTTAGTCTAATGATGATTTTCTGTTTCCATCATTTCTTATTCAATTGTTAATTGGAATTCTACTGTGAGAAAGATCTTTTTCTTCTATTATTTATGTAAGTATGGAGTCATGGATACTTATTTTATTCTAGGGTTATAATCCAATGCTATTATTATTTTGCTGCTCAAATTGTCCCAGATTTGGCCATCAAGGGCTCTTTCAAGTGGGCTCCTGTGTCTTTTCAGCATGTCCCTATCACTTTTTGAACATTTTTAAATTCTCTGACACCATGAGATACTGTAGGTGCATCTTGTATTTTTCTTGCCCCAGCCCTGGAACCAACTGTTTCTCTAAGGAATCCTGCTTTCTTTTATTGGAGAATATATTTAGAAACAAAGATTTGAGTGCTAGGTGTACTCATTCCTACTGGGATGTCATTGCTTCTGGGCCCTCTTGACAGATAGAAATATGACATTTATGTATGAATATTCATGCACACATACACGTACTAGTATTTATTCTATATCTGTCTGTTTAAAGCCATGATTCATCTGCAGTCCAACACTACAAGTTTCATTCGCACCTTCTTTTTTCCTTACTTGTACTCCTTTCTCTAGTAGTGAGAATCCTGGCTGTCACTGTCTACAGTACATTTATTTATTTGCTCAATCCTACTATAACATGAAGTAGTTTCAGAATTGTTAACCCATACCTCAAATTTGTAAAAAACAAATTTACTAACTAGAGACTAATATTTGTATACAGTTTTTTTAATCTTTAGCCTTAGCATATATAGTCAAAGTACTGTTTTCCAAAGTTTCTTAGGTTGGTTCCCACCTCCCCCGCTCCTTTCATTATGTTTCTCATTTGTAATAATTATATTTCTCATTTGAATAAGGTTCATGTGTTACTCTTACTACATTTTGGGTTCCCCCTACATCCTATTTAATTTAAACCATTCATGGGGGAGTAGCCAAGATGGTAGAGTAGTATGACTGTGAGCTCACCTCCTCCCATGGACAAACCTGTTTACAGAGCAACTATCTTTGAGAATGAGGTGAAGACTAGCAGAAAATAGCAGTTATATCCACAACTAAAGATGTAAAGAAGGAACTACAACAAGATGGGTAGGAGGGGCAGAGACATGGTAGTCAAGACCCATATCCCTGGATAGGTGACCCACAAGCAGAAGAATATTCATAACTGCAGCAGTTCTCCCCAGGCTGTGAGGGGTCTGAGCCCCACATCTTACTCCTCCCCAGCCTGGGGGTCCTGCACTGGGAAGATGAGCACCCAGAATGTTTGACTTTGAAGGCCAGCAGGGCTTGCATACAGGAGAGCCAGAGGGCTGTAGGAAACAGAGACTCTCCTCTTAGAGAGCACACCAAAAAACCTCACACACACCAAGACCCAGCACAGAGACAGTAATTGGAAAGAAGCCTGAGTCAGACCCACTTGCTGGTTTTAGAGAGCCTCCCAGAGAGGCAGGAGGCAACTGTGACTCCCCCAGGGGAAACAGTCACTGGTGGCAGCCATTTTGGGGAGCTTGTTTGACTGCGAGGGCACTGGTGCTGGCAAGTGCCATTTTGGAGTCCTCCCTCTAGCCTACGAGCACCAGGGGCTTACCACCCACCAGCCAGTCAGCACCAGTCCCAGGACCGGCTCAGGCTGAGCAGCTACCACACTGGGACCCAGCTCCCTCCACCACTGGCCCAGGACCTGGCCCCACCCACCAGCAGGCCTGCACCAGCCCTGACACCCCCTAGAGCCTGGCCCTGCTCACCAGTGGGCCAGCACCAGCACTAAGAGCCCCAGGCTGCACAGGCAGCTTTTCTGGGACCTGGACCTGCCCAACAGTGGGTTGGCACCAGCCCCAGGACCCCCTGGGCTACACAGCCAGCCTTACTGGACTTGTCCCATCCACCAGCAGGCCAGTATCATCCCTGGGTGCCCCCAATCCTGGTAGCCAGACACCCTAGGACCCAGTTCTGCCCACCAGCAGGTCACCACCAGTCCCAGGACCCCCCGGGGACCTGCTGTCAGCCGCACTGGGACCCAGTCTTGCCCACCAGTGGGCCGGCAGCCACTGCATCAGTCAGGGCCTAGCAGCCAGATGGACCAGGTGCCAGCCCCGCCTACCAGTGTGCCCACAGTAGCCAGCCCCGCCACTAAAGAAGGGCTCACATAGCCCACATAGGGGGAAATCCCTAGAGCATATTGTTCTGGTGACCCGAGGGGAGTGTGCTGCTAGGTGCCACAGGATGTCTCATACATAAGGCCACTTCTCCAAGATGGGGAACTGTAACTGACCTGTCTAATATATGGAAATAAACACAGAGAATTAGGCAAAATGAGGAGAAAGAGGACTATGTTCCAGACAAAGGAACAAGACAAAATCCTGGAAGAAGAACTAAGCAAAGAGTAGATAAGCCTTCTACCTGATAGAGTTCAAGGTGATGCTCATAAAGATACTCAATGAAATCAGGAAAAGAATGGATGAACAATGAGAAGTTTAACAAAGAGTTAAAAAATATAAAGAAGAACCGAAGAACTGAAGAATACAGTAACTGAAATGGATAAATTCCTAGAAACATCCACTCTCCCAAGACTGAATCAGGAAGAAATAGAAAATATGAACAGACCAAATTGAATCAGTAATTTAAAAGCTCCCTACGAACAGAAGTTCAGGACCAGATGGCCTCATAGGTCAATTCTACAAAACATATAAAGAAGAGTGAACACTGGTCCTTCTCAAACTGTTTCAAAAAATTGAAGAGGAAGGAACACTTCTTAACTCATTCTGTGAAGCCAGCATCACCCTGATACCAAAACCTGACAAAGACACCACAAAAAAAGAAAATTACAGGTCAGTATCACTGATGAACATAAAGCAAAATCCTCAACAAAGTATTAGCAAATCTAATTCAACAATACATTAAAAGGATCATACACCATGATCATGTGGGATTTATCTCAGGGATGCAATGATGGTTCAGTATCCACAAATCAGTCAGTGTGATATACCACATTAACAAACGAAAGAATGGAAAGCATGTGGTTATCTGAATAGATACAGAAAAACTTTTGACAAAATGCAATCCATCTATGATAAGAATTCTCAACAAAGTGGTTACAGAGGGAACATACGTCAACGTGATAAAGGCCATCTATTACAAGCCTGCCAGTAACATCCTACTCAATAGTGGAAAGCTAAAAGCATTTCTTCTAAGATCAAGAAGATAAGGATGCCCACTTTTATTAAACATAGTATTGGAAGTCCTAGCAACAGCAATCAGACAAGAAAATAAAATCAATGACATCCAAACTGGAAAGAAGTAAAATTGTCACTGTTTGCAGATGACATAATACAATATAAAGAAAATCCAAAGGATACCACCAAAAGCTAATAGAACTGATCAATGAATTCAGGAAAGTTGCAGGGTACAAAATTAATACACAGAAATCTGTTGTGTTTCTATACACTAAAAACAAGCTATCAGAAATCAGAATTAAAACAATCCCATTAACAATTGCATCAAAAAGAATGAAATACCTAGGAATAAATCTCACAAAGGAGGTAAAAGACCTATACTTAGAAAACTATAAGACACTGATGAAAGAAATTGCAGACAACAGAAACAAATGGAAAAATATACCATGCTCATGGATTGGAAGAATTAATACTATTAAAATGACTAAGAAAGAGGAAATGCTTATAAATAAAACCAGTTTTGTACTGTGATTTACCGAAGGTTCTTTAGGTTACCTTTCTTACTTCCTCCATTAACCTCTGTGGGCTTGGATCTGTTCTTCTGTCTCAGGGAATCAGTTTCCTTTCAGATGCTTCCATTTTTCAAGCAGGAGGACTGTGTATTACCAATGGTGAACTTTGCAAGAACTGTCTCTACAGGTGTTAACTCTTCTGGAAACTAGTTATAGTTGTAAGAAGAGACTAACTGGTGTCAAAGCATGTGAAAGGAAGTGCTAGGAATAATTCTACTTTTGCAGTATAAGCAAAGAATAGATGTTCTATTCCCTGAGTTTTCTCACATTCTTTCAGGTTGAACCTTAATTTTTTTGTGTTAGAATTTTTAAAATATCAAAAATTAACATGATGTCATTGAAGAAAAATGATAAATGCAGATAAGCAGGAAAAAAATGAAAATCACTCAAAATTCTAGCACCCAGAGAATACCACTGTTAACATTTTGATTCATAGCCTTTGACCCATATCCATATATTTCTATTGAATATGTAATATATATATGTTCCTTGAGTATAATATATACATATTATATATAATATAGAGAGAGGGAAAATTTATATTGCTTTCTCTTGTAACAAATATGTTAACTGTATAATGCTCTGTCACTAGCTTTTTTTTTCAACTTTAGATGAAGTGTTATATCTGAAAGTCTCCTGTCCTCTTAAAAATCAAACTATTTTAAGACAGAACAGTAGGCAATTACACTTACGTGTTTCAGGAACTTTAAAGGATCTTACATATTATCATTTTTGTGTATGAAAATATACTTCTGCAACTCTAGAATTATATGAACCTGAAGAGTTATGTAATTCTGTTACTTTTGGAGTATTTTGGTTGAAAGTTGGATTCCTCCAACAAAATGTTGCTTGTCTTTTAGTTAAAATACACTCGTCCTGGGCTACCGACCTTCAGCCAGGAAGTACTACACAAATGGAAGTCAGATATCAAGAAGTATCATCGCATTCAGTGTCCTAACCAGGTGGTTCCTTCTCATTCATTTATTCACTAAATGTTGATCAAGCATCTGCTGTTGTTTCAGTTATTTATTCCTTTGTGACAAAGCACCTGAACTTTAGAGGCTTAAAATATCAATTACCTTGTTAATGATTCTGTAAATCAACAATTCTGTCAAGGCTCAGAGGGCAGTTGTGTATGGTACCAGCCGGAATCATGCATGGCTTGCATTCTGCTGGGAGCTCTGATGGGGCCTGAATACCAGGTGGCTTCAAAGCAGCTACTTCAGCTGGGAGATTGATTGTCCATATGGCCTCTCTCTCTTGCATGGTAGTTGGGTTACCAGTGGGGTACATGGTGACTGAATTCTCAGACAGAGTATTCCAAGAACATAAAAGCAACAGCTCAGATCTCTTAGGCCTAGCTTCAGAATTTGTTCAGCCTCATTTCCATAGCATGCTGTTGGTCAAAAAAAATCACAGACACAGATGTAGAGAACAAACGTATGGACACCAAGGGGGGAAAGCCACAGGGGGGTGGCAGTGGTGGTGTGCTGAATTGGGTGACTGGGATTGATATGTATACACTGATGTGTATAAAATTGATGACTAATAAGAACCTGCTGTATAAAAAAATAAATAAAATAAAATTCAAAAAAAAAAAATTACAGGACTTATCCAGTTTCAAAGGGAGGATAAATGACTCACTTCTTGATGGGAAGAGTGGCAGAGAATTTCCAGGCATCATTAATCTACTACAGCTATATATGCAGTACTTTGGGCAGGAGTAGATATATAAGAAGTAAAAGACACATTTGCACTAAAGAAAGCTGATTTTTGGAAAAATTTGAGCATACAATTTTTTGTATATTTGTAAGTATCAGAAAAGTACCAGGGAACAGAGTGTTTTAAGCTTTTTTAAACAACTTATTTACCTCTTTTTCTTTTACCTTTCCTTGGTTTTCTTTTTGTTCTTTGGCTTACATATTTTTCTGTGTGGTTTGTGGTGCAATTTATTGGGCTTCTTCCCCCCTCCCTCCCCCCCGCAAGGGTACAGTGGGTTAGTGTAAATGGCCAGATTGCTAAGAAAAGGATGCTGTTTGGTGTAGTCTTCACATGATTTCTTTTTCTCTTTTTCAGGGCTGTGAGGCTGTCTACAGTAGTGTATCTGGCCTTAAAGCTCACCTGGGCTCTTGTACATTGGTTTGTAATGTTCTGAACTATTTATCTTAACGTGACCTCTAAAATAGTCTGACATGGAAGAGAATTCAGATTCAGTGAACAGCTAGTTGTCCTGTTTGCTATTATCTATCTTCAAAGGCTGGTTTAGTTTAGTTTAGTTTTTTTTTTTTTTGTCCCAAAGATCCTCGGTCTGTTAATTGGGTGGGATGCCAGGGTATGTCCAAGATGCAGAATGGGCCAAAATAGCCATAAGTCATATCAATGAAAAAATTTGGAGAAAAATATATAGTTCTGAGTCCCTACCAGGGATTTAACTTCTTCCACCTGAGCGTCTACCACACTGGGCCTGCCCTGTCTTATTGGGCCTTCAACTTTCTAGAATCAACCTACATTGTGCTTATCTGGATTGGTGAAGATCCTCAAACCCATCTGAATTATTCTGGCTTCTGGGGATGAGAGGTGTGATCCCTGGGTGTTAGGCTAATAGCCATTCACCTCACTGAATCTTTTCCATGTTGACCCTGGTGCCCTACAACCTACCAGTCATGGGGATTGCTGCCACTTTCCATTCCCATTCAGAAGTATCTCCTCACACAAAATAAGCACCACGGAAACCCGCAGCTTCAGGAGTGGAGAGAAGTCTCAGTCAAGGCAACAAGGGAGTTGGAGGCATCCAAACCAGATCTGTCCAGGAATGCTTAGGAGTTTGTCATCTTGATCCTAGTTTCTGAGTCATTCAGCTAGGTCTTATGGAGGGTACTCTTCTAATTCTGGATTCCTAAGGCACTCTTTGCAGCAGTGGATTGATTCTAGTGGGAAGAATTGCACATTGGTGCCTCATTGAACTTAAGGAGTTTGATCATTTGAGGGGAGGAACCAAGAGAACCTGGAAGTGAAGTGGAAGACATAAGGGAAGATAGAAAAATGTGACATGTTACATAATAAAATTAGGGGAACTTCAGGTTGTGTTGGGGAGGGTCAGTTGGGTCGGTGTTTGGTATAGAATTGCATTAGGATAGGTGTATTATGGTGATAGTACGCCCAAACTTGTTTTCCTAAATATAGTGCTGTTTTGGATTTTCTTCCTTCTTCACTTTGCTGAAGTAGTATCTCCTCTTTTCATCTCTGACAGTCGCTACCCATTGCCCAGGTATGTGTTCCTGAATTTACCATTCTCTTTCTTTCTTTCTTGAAAATAGGGAACCTTTGTGGCTGGAAAATACAAGTGTCTTCTATGTCAAAAAGAATTTGTGTCAGAGAGTGGTGTCAAGTATCACATCAACTCTGTCCACGCTGAGGTGAGGTTTCTCCTTTCCCACGGTGTTTTTATAATCTTGTGGACCCCATGAATATGCCACAAGGGATGTGAATTTTGTGCCTGTTATTATAGGCTAAGACTGTCAGAGAGACTAAAGGGTCTACATTAGAGTTTAAAAACTTCCTAAAATTAGACGTGTAATAGTATTTTTCTGTGAAAGCATTTAAAATCACTGTGGGTGTGAGCATCCCTGACTCTTCTAATTATCTTAAGTCCAATTAAATCAGACATTTGGGAACCAGGCTGCATTTACACCTTTGGAATTCTTGTTTCACAGCAATGTCTATGCTCCTGTTTTCTGGTATTCCAACATCTTTGAGCAACCTGTTTTGAATATTGTTGAAATACCACATAGAAACAATGTAAAAGATGTTATTGAGACAGTTGAGGCAATTTGAATACTAGCTGTACTACTAAGTAATAGTAATGTGTCAATGTTAATATTCCAAAATGTGATAATTGTATTGTAGTTATGCAGGGGAATGCGCTTGTTCTTAGGCAGATACATGATGATGTTTTTAGGGATGAAGTGTCATGTCTGTAGCTAAATTGTGAATGGTTCAGAGGAAGGGAGGGAGGGAGGGAAGAAGGAAGAGAAGGAGGGGAAGAGAGATTAACAATGGTCAATCTAGGTGTTCATTGAACTATTGTAACTTTTCCGGAAAGTTTGTAAATTTTCAAAATTAAAAAATTCTGTTAAAAATGCTTTAAGTTCAGAAGGTCAAGAGTTTTCTCTTGGGGAAAGTTTTTAGGAGTCTAGGTGAACAGAGAAATTGTCTACTATATAATTAAATACCCTTATTGCAAAAGCTCAAGGAGTAGAGTGTACATTCTCTTGGAATATTTTACTGCAGATACTGTTGTTGCCTGGTGAGGAAATATAGCAAGCGCCTGCGGCTGTCCTCTGCCTTCAGATGCAATAGTTCTTAGCAGTGTGGGCTTTAGTTAGTGTCATCCATTGTGGTTTCTGTTGCTTTACTGGTTGAAGCTTTGGGAATCCCTTTCCATATCTGAGATTTCTTCAGGAAGGCAGTCTTTTTTTTTTTTTTTTTTTTTTTTTAATAATATTACCTTTTTATGCTTTGGGAAGTATTTGAAAGATAATTATCTCCTGACAAAATCTGGCCTTTGTATAGTTCACTTGTTTCTCCAGTTTCTGTTTCAAAAGTTAGAACCAACAAATTTCACTTAGTTTGGGACTTGCTCCCAAGTATTTGTTCAATAATTTATGCCTGTATTTATGAAATCCTTGTGGTGTTAAACATGTTTACCTTGTTCCTCCCTTTCTGCCTCACTTTTTTTTTTAATTTTATTTATTTTTTTGGCTGCATTCAGTCTTCGTTGCTGCACGCAGGCTTTCTCTTGTTGCGGAGAGCTGTGTGCGGGCTTCTCATTGTGGTGACTTCTCTCGTTGCGGAGCACGGGCTCTAGGCTCCTGGGCTTTAGTAGTTGTGGCACACGGACTCAGTAGTTGTGGCTCGCGGGCTCTAGGGTGCAGGCTCAGTAGTTGTGGCGCACGGGCTTAGTTGCTCCGCGGCATGTGGGATCTTCCCGGACCAAGGCTCGAACCTATGTCCCCTGCCTTGGCAGGCGGATTCTTAACCACTGCGCCACCAGGGAAGTCCCTAACCCTTAATTTTTTAAACTGAGACTCAGAGAGGTTAAGTAATTTTCTGATGGTCACATGGCTAGAAACAGAGCTAGGATTTGCACCCGGGTGGTCTGGCTGCAAAATTCATGCTCTTAACCACTACACTGTCATGAAATAAAAATCTCCTGTGGCTCAGTGCTTTACATCTCATGAGAAGATTTTTAAAAGGAGAGGAGTGTGGCTTCCCCGGTGGCGCAGTGGTTGAGAATCTGCCTGCCAATGCAGGGGACACGGGTTCGAGCCCTGGTCTGGGAGGATCCCACATGCCATGGAGCAACTGGGCCCCCGTGAGCCACAACTACTGAGCCTGCGCGTCTGGAGCCTGTGCTCCGCAACGAGAGAGCCCGCAATAGTGAGAGGCCCGTGCACCGTGATGAAGAGTGGCCCCCGCTTGCCACCACTAGAGAAAGCCCTTGCACAGAAACGAAGACCCAACACAGCCATAAATAAAATAAATAAATAAAAATTTAAAAAAAAAAAAAGGAGAGGAGTGGGTGGGATCATGCTAAGTAATCAGACTTCCTAGGTCACTTATTGTTGTACCCGAAATCATGTCTTACACAAGAAATGCTTGTAATGACTGCTCTGTACTGAATTTCTCCAGTTTAAAAGACACAGTTCTAAGCTCTGGTTCCATATCTGTTTCCTCTTTACTGTGTTCTGTCCTAATCATGCCTTTAAAAAAAAATCTTCCCATACCACTTCCTAGTGCACTATATTTTCTGTTTTGCCTCTGTAGGATTGGTTTGTTGTAAACCCAGCAACGACAGATGTTTCTGTTTTGCCTCTGTAGGATTGGTTTGTTGTAAACCCAACAACGACCAAAAGCTTTGAGAAGCTGATGAAGATAAAACAGCGACAGCAAGAAGAAGAAAAGCGGAGGCAGCAGCACAGGAGCCGAAGGTCTCTAAGAAGGCGGCAGCAGCCTGGCTTTGAGCTTCCTGAGACAGAGCTGAGTCTTAGAGTAGGGAAGGATCAGAGGAGGAGTCATGAGGAACTGCTCGTGGCAACGTCCTGTAAAGAACCAGAGCAGGAGCCAGTGCCAACACAGTTCCAGAAAGTCAAGCCCCCAAAGACGAATCATAAACGAGGAAAGAAATAGGCAGTCAGTGTGAAAGCACTCCTGGGAGAGTGGATGGGATGCTGTGGTCACAGGGACCTGTGTGGAGAGGCCTGAGTCATGGGGGCCAAGTGAAGAGAAATTTACTCTTTCAGCTGTTTGTGTAAGGCTGTGGCACTCTCAGCTCCTTCTTCCTGTGTAAATTTCAGTGTTTTCCCTACTGATTCACGTGGACCCTCCACCACCCCCATCCCCATCTCCTTTTTGGTAGATTTTCCTGCTATTCTCATTGGAGTCCTCCTGTTTTTCTCTTATCTTGCCCAAAGAGCTCCTCCTTAAGGCCCACTATAGGCCCTTCTTGCCCCGTACGAGACTAAGAAACCTGTTTGATTATCCTTTCCATACTGGGGTGTAGAATGTTCTTGGAAGCTCCATTGATTTCGTAGTCGCTCCGTCATCTTATAAAACAATTCCAAACTAACTTTTTAAAACCATACTGATTTATCATTTTGTATTTGTGATATAACAAGCCTAGAACCTAGAACTGTTGTCACTCCTTTAATAAGGTTCCCCTGTCTGCTTGGGTGACAGAATTTATGGAGGCTGTTTGTTGTCTCAATATGGTTTTAGGATTGAAAGTGAGAAAATAGATTTAGAATAAAAAAAGCTAGACCCTCCGGACACAGGTTTTCCTAGGAAATGCTTTGTTTGTCCGAGGTGGCAGTAAGTACCTAGAGCCACACACATGAAATGCGGCCTTAGGAGGAATGTGTCCCACACATAAAATGACTGGAAAGAAGAAAGTAGCAGCAAAAATGAATACCGCCTCAACTTCCCTGGGTGTGAGGCCTCATCTGTTGCTATGACCAGTGCCCTCCTGCAGCTTGTCTTGCTCCTGAAGTTTTGAGGATTGAGAGAGAAATAAACCCTTTTGCTCCTGATGTTTGACACAGAACCCTAATATTGCTGGTACTCCCGTGAAGATTGGTAGGCAAGGTGCACATTCCTTCTCCCCTGGACTTGACCTGACTTGTTAGTCTGCACTCTGTTAAGTCCTCGTATCTCCCTTTAGCCAAAGTCTGTCTCTTTGAATTTTCTGAGAATATTGTCCTCTACCTTCTTTTTTAGATGTTGTGTTCTGTCCTTTTTATAACCTGAGACTTTGACACCAGGTGTAGATATTTATCTGGAGTTGGAAAGAAAAGTTCTTTTTCTGAACCTCATGCCTACCTGATAGTATCTGTTAGGCTGTTTCTCTTTGAGGCTGGCTTTCCTTGGAGCATTGGTTAGATCAGCTCTGTTGTCGTATTCCTGGATTCTCTTCCCCTTTTCCATAAATATTGGTCTTCTATATTCTTGCCAATTTTTGTGGCTTACGCCACATAAAAAGCCAGGGACCCTTAACCCTAATATGGACCAATACTGCCTTTTCAAATTCTGAAAGGCTGTTACCACTTTTAACTCTGTTCTCTGTGCTCCTCCATATAGCCTTAAAATGTGGGCTTTTGTGAAGACCACTTTCAAACATGGGAGCATTGAAACCTGATTGGGATACTGCCAGAACGGGTAGTTTTGCAACAAGGGAAGGACATGGTCTTTCCACTCAACATTGTCATTGGCAGTTGCTCCCTTAAAGCCCTTTCCGTACATGAGGATTGTCAGGGAGGAAAATGGAGAAGCTCTGTTAATTTCTGGTGCGTAAGACTTGGGGAGTGTTTGGCAATGGCAAGAAAAATAAATGACTCGGTGTTAGAATGATGTTTTCCATTGTTCATTGACTCCAACGTGCTACCTGTCTCCTTGCTGACACAGTGTGTCTGGGGAAGATAACGACTAGAGATGGGAATGAGTTTGGAAGAAGTAACACATACAGTTGTGTCCATAGTTCTTTGGGCCCTGAAATATGCTGGTTCAAATGAATCCACTCATACCTTGCTTTATTGCTCTTCCCTTTACAGATACCGATTTTAATTAAAGTACGTACATTGTTGTTTTAGACATAATGGTATCGCACACTTTAAATAGACTACAATATAATATAAACATACCTTTTATATGCACTGGGAAACTGAAAAATTCATGTGACTTGCTTTATTGTGAAATTTACTTTATTGTGGTGGTCTACACCCAAACCCCCAATAACAGATGTGTGCCTGTAATTGGTGTGAGATTAAACTTGTCCAGTCTCATCCAGGGCCCTCGCAGGTGATCCTTTTTCCTATCTGAGCCAGGGATCAGCAGGACTCACTAGAGATTATACTAAATATATTAATTGAATTTTTAAGTTTTTTAACCAAATTCATTAGAATAATATTTATTGACGTTGAATGGTATCAGGTCTAGCTAGATTTTGGAGCAATGTGAACTCCCTGCACTTTGGAATGGACATTGGTACAATCAATTTAAAAACTAATTGGCAGGATCTCTTAAAATTGAAGATATGCCCTGAGACTCAGTAATTTCACTTCTACGGCTATACAAACTACTCCTGGTCAGGTGTTCTACTAGACATCTACAAGAATGATGTTGCAGTCTAATTTCCAATATGTACTGGAAACATCCTGTACCAGAGACTACTGGCTGTCCAGCAAAATTGGCTTTACCTTGCAGAGTTATAGGATTATAGGAGAAATGGCTAGACTACATTTCCAGCCCTCCAGCCAATTCCCCTGTAGTGATGGGGTAGCCAACTAACTTCTCTGTGGTGGAATGTGAGTGCAAGTGATGTGTGTCAGTTCCGTGCCAGGACTTTTAAGAGAGCGAGTGTACCTCCATGCTTTCTTTCCCCTTCTTCTGGCTAGATGCAGTTGATAAGGCAGCTCTAGGGCATGGTAGACCATAACATGGAAGATATTGATTCCCTGAATGACCCCAAGAAAGACTATTTGCCAATCAGGATGATCTATCTATCTGAGACTATTGTATGAGCAAAAAATAAATGTCTTTTCTTTGAGTCATGATATAATCTTGGGTCTCTTCATGAGCCTAGTCTCCTACATAACCTACTTGTCCATTATCAGGAGAAAATGGGTAAGTTGTGGTAGTCATCCTAAGGAACACTATACAGCTGTCAAAAGAACCAGGTCTTCTTTAAAAAAAAATTAGCATTTGTTTTATAGCAGGTTTTAAAGCACTTTTTTCCTCACATCTCTTTAAAACAACTGATTCATTCAACCAAGAGACACAGAAAACCTTTACGTGACTCAGTGGGTAAGTCATTGGGGGAGAGGATCTGGTTCTCTGCATGCCACTCGAGGTAGTGGATTTCTTCCTAAGGCAACGGGGACAGCTAGGGGAGTGTCAGGTGGGGGGTGATACCACCAGATGTGAACTGAGATGCTGGATGGGGCTGCCCCTCTGCAGCACCATGCGGGACGGGCTGGATTTTCCATTTCAGTCAGGTAACCTTACCCCTTTAACACTATCCCAAGAACCAGGTCTTCTTGTATCATCATGAATACAGCTCCAAAATAAACTCTGGGAAAAGCAAGTTATAGAATACATCAAGAGTCCCATCTGTGGAAGGTTTAAAAACATGGAAAAACAATGCTCTATTGTTTATGGATATATAGAAATAAAAGTATATAGACTATATAAATATAGTACCTATGAATATATTTTAATAAAATATAGAAAAGATAGCAGGAAAACATGCACAGGCATGATAAACATCAACTTTAGATAGTGCTTCAGGGATCCGGAGGGACAAGTGAATGGTAAGTTCTTATTTTTTCAAATCGATAGTTTGTTATACTTTTCTATATTTTTTGCTATGTCTGAAGTGCTTCATTTTGAAAATCAGTTCAGGCATGTCCCTGGTGGTCCAGTGGTTAAGACTCCATGCTTCCACTGCAGGGGGCATGGGTTCAATCCATGGTCTGGGAAGAAAGATCCTGCAAGCCGCATGTTGTGGCCAAAAAGAAAAAGTTCACGCAAACAAGAAAGAAAAAATACTCTGCCCACCTCCTTCTTCAAAAAGAACAGTTTAGGAATTTTACTTCTGCTTCCTCTTCCCCTCACACTAAGAATCAGCTCTCCCCCATGTCTTCTGTTCACCTCCATGTTTGCCATTCCATTCGGAACAGTCATCACCTCTTGCCTTTTCAAGAGCTTCCTAACTGGATTCCTTCTGCTTTTCACTGGCTTGGTACACTCCGCATACTGCTGTAGTGAGTTTTTATACTGTAAATCAACCTCGTTCACTTGCTTAAAGCCTAGTGATTTCCCAGTGCACTTAGAATAAAAGTCATCCCCTTTACCTTGTCCTACAAGGCCTGCCTGCTCTATTAACCTTTTTAGCCTCATCTGCCTCTGCTCTGTCCGTGTTCGCTGCCATTCCCCAACTACACTTAGCCACACTGACTCTTCTGTTCCTTAATCCTACTAAACTCCTTCCCATCTTAGGGCCTTTGCATTCACTGTTCCCTCTGTCTGGAATGTCTTCCCCAATTTTTGTACATCAGGCTTCATGTCATCGTTCAAGTCTTAACCTAAATTTCACCTCAGAGGTCTTTTCCATCTAAATGCACTTTCTGTAACATCACCCTCTTTCCTTTCCAGCATAGGAAAGCAGACAAAAAGTAGACTGAGATCCTAGTTGGCCAACCTACTGCTGGCTTGCTGACAGGAATTTCTAAGGGCCTTTATCAACAGGAGTCCCCAACCCCTGGGCTGCAGACCGGTCCATGGCCTGTTAGGAACCCAGCCGCACAGCAGGAGGTGAGCAGCGGGCGAGCGAGTGAAGCTTCATCTGCCGCTCCCCATTACTCCCCATAGCTCGCAGTACCGCCTGAACCATCCCCAACCCCAGTCCGTGGAAAAATTGTCTTCCACGAAACCGGTCCCTCGTGCCAAAAAGGTTGGTGACCGCTGCTTTATCAGATGACTCACCCTTTAAAGTCTTCAAGCCCTCAGAGGCCTCACAAAGGGACAGCCAGAAGCAGTACACCAGATCAGATCCATTATCTGGGATGAGGAATTCAAAATAAACTGAGACGGTGGAAGTTATTCACTCCTGAATTAATTCATTGGGACAGCACTGGCAGGAGGGGTAATTAACAGCAGAATAATAAGATTACCCATCCCTCTTGCTTTCCAGCTCCTTATCCTTAGTTTTATATCTTCCTATGGTTTTGCATCGACAGAGAATAACGGTTTCAAATGCGTCTTGGATACCATGTTTTTAAACAGGCTCTCTGTATTTTCAGCTCCACTGAATAGAACTATTCAGGTTAAGGCAACTGTGTGCTACCTAACATTCTACTTTGTGCACTAAAACTGCATTTTTATTATGTGCACACTAGTATGAAGAAGACATGCAGAGTTGGTAAGACATGAGAAGAGGTAAGTAGAAGGTACATTACATTGGAACAATAATGAAATCAGTGGGTATATTATAAGCTGAGTTTATTTTCAATAACAACAAAATTTTAAGAACCGAGACATTACACATTTAAACAGAAAAGTTGTTAAAGCTAGAAGTTAAGGCACATTGAGGCAGAATCCTTTTCTGAATCTAATTGTACAAGAATTCATTTTACATATGAATAAAACTGAAATCTGGGAAAACCATTATGAACTTTTTCATCACTGACAATTGAAAACATTAAGTTGATTCTGTTTTTCCATAAAGGAGCAACATTAAAATATGAGGCTGTATTTCTGTACCAGGATTCAGCATTCAAAGAAATCCCCGATCTAACCATCAGTATGTCCTAAGTGCCAAAAATATAACTACCCTAAAAGTCTATATTAATTTAAAATACTATTCCTAGTTCTACTGAAGGGGCATAAATAGGGTACACATGAATAACAAAACGCATTTCAAGGACAAAACACATTTCAAGTGCTTATGCAGTAAAAACGTAGTAAGTGACCTAAAGCTAAAGTGCTCACTCTATCGAAACTTCAGTCATCTTTGTCATCTTAGAAATTGAGGATGTTGCCAGGGAAAGAGATGGCAAAAGACTCTTTAGAAAGTTCTCCAAATATATGAAAACTTTCTGTTGATACATTTTCCTAAAACAGGCAGAAGCATTCAGTCACCTCATTCAGGCTAGAGGTATTTCTCCACAGAAAAGTGACCAGGTATACATACCCTCTAGCTTCTCTTCCCTTCACACAGTTTACACAAAGCAAAAATGGTATGGGCTGAGCATCAGAAGGTTACTCTGCCTAAGGCTTATTACACTTGCTGTTAAGAGTTTTTCAATCATGAGAAAACTGTAGAAACAGCTACCTGATCACCAGCACAAACTTTACAAAGAGCTTAAAAACACTGTGTGCTAAGGTGGCCAAAGAAGTGAGGATACATGGACACTGGTTGTTTACAGAGCAGAAAACAGAATATAACAATCTGAAATGCTATTCTTCAGGGGGCTTTTTCTATAAAGAAACCTAACTTAGCTAGGTGAAACACACCACACAACTATTTTCCTGTCACTTCCTCAAGGTGGTTTTCTTGAGGTAGTTTCACATCTGGGTTTTTGGCAAATGGTACTGGGTTATCAGGGGGTGTGAGGAACAGCCCATTTATTACCAAGAGCTAATTAAAGAAAAACCTAACTTTAAGGGAAGCCAGTCCCACAAATAATCTAGCAGTACTGCTGGAGAAAAGCACCTAATCCTTCACACTAACACATCATGATGGATATTTAACCACAGCACCCTGAGATCCCAAAGCCTTCCTAACCTGGTTTATGTTACGTAGCACCTAAGAACCCTTGCTCCCATTCCTGACTTCGTGTTATTTTAGGAATTACTTTGGATGCGTCCTTGATTTGGTGCCTAGGGCAGGGTTCAGTGTGGTCTTTGGAGCACTTTGTCCTTTTGGGCATGGATTACGCCTTTCTTGCAGCCGTTGCCTCCCCCGGCTTAAGCACTGTAGGTACCACTGCTCCTGCTGCAGCTGCTGCTGCTTCTTTTTTAAACGGCTGTGAGTAACCTCCAACTTCTGGCATTTCTGAATTAGCTGTGGTAGTTCCTTCTGTAACTGCTGGTGCTGTCTGTCGATGCTATTGTGGAACTCGGAAGTGTACTGCTTTGCGGCCCTCTCCAAGGCCTCGTTCTTGCTGTTCAGCTCCTTTGTTGGTCTCTTTCCCAACTGCCTTGCATCTAGCTCACTCAGTTGTGCCTCCAGTAATGCTTTATCCTGGAAGAACTTGACCAGCATGGCCTGTTTCTTTGCAGCTGTCTCAGCGTGGGTTTTCTTTATCTCCTGCTGTAGTGTCTGAATTTCTCTCTCCTGTTTCTCCTTTACTATCGAAACGTCCCTCATTGCCTCCAACTGCTTATTCAAATTGGATAGGATCTTTTCTTTCTGCAAGAGCTCTGTTTTAAGCGCTGAATTTTTTTCCGCATATTTGGAGGTTAATTCTTGTCTCCTTTGTTCGATCTGCCCACTTTGTTGTAAATAGTAGTTCCACAGCTTCTCGGTTCGCTGTCTAGACTCCTCTGTTTGCTTGGTCAGGTATTCCCGAAAGAACTGGTTTTCCTCCTCGACACGTACGTTTTCCGCCAGCAGCTGCCTGGATTCCTCCACTAACGGTTCTAGTCGGATTTGAGTTTCTTTGATTTGCTTGTCTAGCTTCATCATTTCCACTACTGCCTTTTCTTTAAACCTCTTCTCTGCCTTTGTTAGCTTCTCTGGCTTGAGAAAATTATTTATGAAACTAAGATCCGGTTGAAGGGAATTACTGGAGTCCTCAGCCAACCTGAAGGAAGAACAAGAGAGACATTCCCCCATGTTTTTCACGAAAAATTAGGAAATAATTTTTAAAATGCACACGTAACTTTAATTCATATCCCAAATATTCGGGAGCACCTACGATGTTCCTCACACAAGGCACGGGGGACAGAGCGGTAAAGACGAGGGAGTGTAGTTTACAACTGACAATATGCCGTCTCTGCAACCCTGCGAGGTAGTATCTCGAGGGTAAAGAGGAGAAAACAGGTTCAGAGAACTGAAGTGACTTGGCCACGATGTACACCGCCAGCGGGTGGTAGAGCCTGGGCGTAAAACCCAGATCTCACGGCTTACTGAACACTACAGCTGCTGCAAAGGGCCACCGCAGCCAACTGGGGGGTCGGGAGTAGGAGTGTATACATGGCTCGGCTCTTTCACCACCTTTCCGGGTACCGAGGGCGCCTGGGTGGAGAGAAGCGCCCCCTCAGTACCTACTTGACAAATTCGGCAACCAAACGTTCCTTCTCAAAGTCACGGTGCACCTTTGCGGAGACCGCCAGGGAGAGAGCCCTACGGTCGCGGGCTGGCGACACGCGGAAACGGCGTCCCAGTGCGGAGGGTTTTTCCAGTTTCTCCGGGCTGGTCTCTGCGGCTCTTGGCGCGGCCCAGCAACTCCGGGGCTCGCATCCCGCCCGGGTCCCGGCACGTCCAGCCCTGAGCCGCTTAACCTCCTCGGCCGCCGGACGAGCCCTAGCGGCCGGTTCTCCGGCGGCTCGGTTCCCCGCTCTCGGGGGGCCGACAGGAAAAGGCACTCTCTTCACTTTCGCAGTGTGGGAGCCCGGGGGTCCCTTGTCGTCCCGCCCGCCCGGGGTCCAGAGGTTTGCCCTTCCCAGGCCCTGCCCGACGACGATGAGCGGCTCTTTAGGTGGCCTACTCCAATCGTCCTCCCAGTGCCTCCACTTCCCCGCCTCTGTCCCTAGTTGGGCCCCCATCCGGGTCAGGAACGGACAGAGCTAAGGCGCACGCCTAGCCCGTTGGCCCTGCCCTCTCTGGCCGGTTTGGTTCGGTTCGGTTTGGTTTGCTCTGTTCTAGTCTCATTCAGAGTTCCGAACGTCGCGGGAGCCTCTCTAGCTACGAGCGTCTCTATGGTTGAGTGGGCGGAGTCAGGAGCAAGATGGCCGCGCTCGCAGCTGCCCCGGAGCCGCAAGCTTCCGGGGGTCCTCGGCCGCCAGTGTGTCTGTTGGTGTTGGGAATGGCGGGGTCTGGGAAAACCACCTTTGTACAGGTGACCTACACGGCGCGGGCGTAGTAGGACCGCGCGAGAAGTTGTCTGTGGCAGGCGTAAGGCCAGGGGAGAAAGGGAGGTCTCTCTGGGGAGTTGGAGGGTACCGGCGCCTGGCTTTCAGGGACTTGCCAGCAACCCCTGTTTCTTCCTCCGCGAAGCCGTCTCAGATCCTAGCCTGGGTTCATTCAGCCTCTCTTCTGCGCACCCTCAGTGCCTATTTGTGACGACCGTACTTGGTATTGGAATTGCCTTGTTAGTGCCAACTCCTCGAAGGCAGAGGCTTAACAAGTAATTCTGGCGGTTAATAGAGTGCTAGCACACAGGCTTTCGGTGTAGATTCCTAAAGAATTCCTTCTCGGGTGCCTACCATGTTTCAGGTACTGGGAATATAGTGGAAATGACAAGGTTCCTGCTTAAATGGAGCTAATGTTTTGTGGGGGAGATAGAAACCCCCGCTCCCCCCCACCCCCCAAGTCAATAAGTGATGGAGAGTAGAGGAGGCTCTGTTGGATGTGTGATGAAGAAAGGTAGCATTTCAACTGAGAGTGAATGTTGGAGGTGGAGATCAGAAACGAATATTTAAGGTAGAGGGAAATGGAAGTGCAGAATTCTGGTAAGTTGGATTAAGGGGTGGAAGTTCTCTCTTTTTCCATTATCATGCCTCTTGGTCTCAGTCCATCCTTCTCCCCGTATGTCTGCAGAGGCTCACAGGATATCTGCATAGTCAAGGGTGTCCACCTTATGTGATCAACCTGGACCCAGCTGTGCATGAAGTTCCCTTTCCTGCCAATATTGGTGAGTAAACTGTGCCAGAACTTGTGTGAAGTTTCTCAGAGAATGGAAAGCTGTCAGCCTATCCTATGAGTCTTCAGTGCTTCCATTTTTAATGTTTTCTAAACTGCCTAATTTCGTTTCCCTTGGATTTGCTAGCATCCTGAAACAGGCTTCTTCCTGATTCCCTTTTTCTCTTTGTTTACTCCTTCCCTCTTCCTAAATTTCCTTTTTTTCCTTACCACTACCATTCTCTCTACCTCTTTTGACCCTAGGGTGTCAGACTATGGTTCTTTGGGGAAATGAAGTGACAGAAAGTCAGTCCTCTGGCTTCTAAGCCATAAATCCTTCAGCAGGCTCTGATACATAAACTTTGTTTATATAGTTTCTTTTCTTCAAGTTAAGAGCATGTGGGTTTTGTGCAGAGTTTGCTTACTGATCTGTAGGAATCTTGCAAAGTTACATGGGAAAATGTGTGTATATATGCCTGTGTGCATTGTCTTGGTGAGAGGTTCCTTCCCTCTTATCATCAGACTTGTAGAGGAGTCCCCAGACTACTGTATAAAAAAGATTAAGAATGGATGGGATCCAGTGTCCTGCTTCTTGATAGGATCTAGGCTTCCTGATTTTCAGACTATTCCTTGATGTTAGTCTTTTCCCTCCTGGTCTCTTTTTAATCCTATTAAGCTTGTACTCCAAACATTACTAATTAAGGAAGACCTTGTATTAAGAAGCAGAAATCATTATGGGAAGAATTTTGAAAAAAAAAAAATTTCCGTCTTTTCACTTAAAGGCTGGAACTCTAATAGTTGATGGGATATAAGTCTACTGACTGCTAGATAGGTTTAGTTAGATATTACTGGACAGACCAATTTCCTTTTTATTTAAAATTCCATCCAAATAATTTTTTTTCTAGTTTTATTGAGATATAATTGACATACAGCATTGTATATGATTAAGTTGTATAGCATAATGATTTGATTTACAAACTCATGAAATGATTACCACAAGTAAGTTTAGTGAACATCTATCATCTCACATAGATACAAAATTAAAGAAATAGAAAAAATTTTTTTCCTTGTTATGAGAACTCTCAACTTTCACATATAACGTGTAGCAGTGCTCATTACATTTATAATGTTGTATATTACATCCCTAGTATTTATTCACTGGAAGTTAGTACCTTTTGACTACCTTCATCCAATTGTCCCTCCCTCCACACCCTCTACCGATTTGTAGATCGGTAACTACAAATCCAATCTCTTTTTCTGTGGGTTTGTCTGTTTGTCTTGCAGTGTAAGTGACCTGCCACAGTATTTAGTTCCTGGTATACAACATAGTAATTTGAAATACCTGTACATTTCAAAATGATCACTATGATGAGTCTAGTTAATATCTGTCACCATAAAATGGTATTATATAATTTTTGACTGTATTCCCCACACTGTACATCTCACCCCATGACTCATTTATTTTGTAACTGAAAATTTGTACCTCTTAATCTCCATCACTTATTTCTCTCCCCCCCATCCACTTCCCAAGTTAATGCCTTTATAAAAATGTTATCTGCATTACCTTTGTTACCAGTAAGCAAGGAGTAAGAAATAAACCTTTTTTCTTCATTTAGCTCCCTTTTTCTATGTATATGGTCACTGAGAAGGTATTTAAGTTGTATCGAACTTTTCTCTTTGTCTCAGACATCCCTACCATAACTTGAGAGCTCCTAGAAGCCTCAAAAGCTAGTTTCAGTTTCTTGCTGGGAGGGAAGGTACTTACAGGGTACCTTTTGTCCTCCTAGTCTCTTCCTGAACTTGCTTCTTTTGCTGTTGCAATTCAGTGATCTTAGCTTGAAAATTTAGAAAACAGATTTGAAAAGTACCTTGGATGCTAAGAGAGAAACTGATTTGTTTGCTCAGAGGAAGCAGAGATGACTTGAGAGGTCTGTTGGCTTAGATATTATAGGTGGAGATTCTCAAACTGTATTGTTTCTTACATGTTAAATTTCATTTCATTCTCTCTTTTTTTCCCTCCAGATATTCGTGACACTGTGAAGTATAAAGAAGTCATGAAACAGTATCCTTTTTCACATCTACTTTGGTTGTTGGCTCATCCCTGGCTACCTACTGTCTGTGTATTGTGTAGCTTTGAAAAAACTGTTTGTGCCTTCCCTTGTGAAATACACTAGCAAAAGCATTCGATTGCTTTCTGGTAATTTTATGAAGAAGAGGGAAGATGAATGTGGGGAGAAGCATTATAGGTGATTAGAAATCCTATTTCAGCTTGTGAATTCCGTTTTCTCCCTTTGTCCTGAACTGCAGGCTGTTGTAATTAGCACAGAGAAGGAGAGGCTAGGTGGTGGCGTGCCTGGGTCCCACAAGGGAGTATTGCCTTGGTGGATGCATCCATTGATCACCATCCCCTTAGACTGGGAAACTCAAAGATTAGTAAGATCAACTCTTAGTACATTGCTGTGTGAAATGTGTACTTTCCCTATAGGTAAGTCTAGGTAGGAAGACTAATTCTAATCCTCAGGTGGCTTGATGAGTGAGGATCAGAGCAAAGAGTGGTATATAAATGATCTTCATGGCTAATGCCATCAGGCCGTCAATGCCTGATACATCTGTCTGTTCCATTTTGGCCCCATTTCGCCTGGCCATTTCTAAACGATGAATGAGGTAGACATCGATAGTGAATGTTTCCCTATGAGGTTAAGATTGTGTGATACATACTAGTCAATGGAACACTAATGTTATGCTGTTTTTGTGAGGGATTCTCTAGATAATAAACTTTATCGTCTAAATTGATCTATAAGCAATTTAAATCCTCAACTTAGTGTCTAGGTATGGACTTGGACCCAATGGTGGCATAGTGACCTCACTCAATCTCTTTGCTACCAGATTTGATCAGGTATGTCTGTCTCTATTTACATAGACATGGCTGTGTCAAAACCTGTGACTCTTAAATGCCTTAGCTTGATCACATTGGGAAAGAAGGGCAATCAACCTGAATGTCAATACAGAATATAAGGAGGCGTTTTGGTGGACAAAGAAGTAGGCTATGAGAGGATGATCAACATGGTGAGAGACTTCACATTGAACGTTGTGGCGGCCAATAAAACAAAGACCTAAGAGACCTGGGTTCTCTTCTTGATCTGTTGTTGGCTTGCACTGTTACCCTGAGGATGGGATGGAGGGATGGGGAGTGGGA
The DNA here is from genome assembly GCF_949987535.1 of Balaenoptera acutorostrata. Taxonomy (NCBI): domain Eukaryota; kingdom Metazoa; phylum Chordata; class Mammalia; order Artiodactyla; family Balaenopteridae; genus Balaenoptera; species Balaenoptera acutorostrata. The sequence continues at coordinate 72,532,609 of NC_080075.1, read as the reverse complement.
TGGGCTACCAGGCAGGGAATGGAACAATTATGGGGCTTTTCACTTGTGACAAATTGTTGTCATCTGTTATGTTTTCTTTGTCACATTCCACTTCCTTAAGAGTGTTTGGCAATCACTGATTTTTTACCCCGATTTCACTCAATGATTCACGCTGTTAACGCTTTACTGAAGCACCGAGAGAGACTTGGCAGTGACAGATCAAGTCTTCAGCTCCTTAGGCCTTGCCCTGTGCTCCAGGGTGTTGTGGTGCGGCAGGTGTGGCTATTGTTTCTTTGGTTCCATGAGCATGTTAGTTGGTGTCCTCAGACAGAGAACATAGAGATTCAGTTGTTAATGGTGCCTGCGAGGTGGGCCACTCTCGAGAGGGCCCTGTGATTTTTTTTGTTGAACTTGGATTCTGTTGTAATTGGCGTCTTTTTCTTTTAGGTGATGAAATTTATTGAGAAGGCCCAGAACATGTCTAAGTAAGTGATTTCAGTCTAATGCCTATTTATTACTCTGTAGTTGACATGTTTCTAGGTTTTTTGAAGGATTTTGGGTTACTATCAAGTTCTGAGAGGGTGTAGTTTGAGATGAAACCATGATAAGTGAAAAAATTGTTGGAAAGAAGACAGTCATTAAGATGCTCTATGTGGTTGGGGAACTAAGATCCCACAAGCCATGGCGCAGCCAAAAAACAACAACAACAACAACAAGATGCTCTACAGTGTAGAGCTCAATTTAATAGTATTCCACCCCCAATCACTTTGGTATATGTTCCCAGCTTCTTAGGAGGTATTTTGAGAATTTGAGTCCACATTCACTTGTCCACTTGCCTTCTCTTGCTTGTTGACATTAAAGTCTATGAAATACCTTTCTAATCCTTGTTTAAATTAATATAATTTACATGATTCAGAGGGAATATTTTTTAATTTAAAAAGTATCAAAATGTAAAATAGGATATTCTTATTATATTACCCATAATGAACTGTTGTTAAATTTTTAATAGGTTTGCTTTTTTAAAAGAAAGGAAGATAATTTATTATTTTTGTAAAAAGGATATAGGCTTATTACTATAAATAATTCCTACCATGCGTAGTATTTAAAAGATGAAACTATCACCCTTCTTGTCACTAGAAATAGCTATCATTATTATCATTATTGCTATCAGTGACTGTCATCCCAAGCATTTCTATTCATGTGTACATAGATAGAAGGATGGATGGATAAGGTGTTTTTACAAAAATAGGATCATACTAGAGTAGTTTTTTAAAGTAACAGCTTTATTGCAATATGAATTCACAGACCATGAAGTGCACTCTTTGAAAGTATACAGTTTAGTGGTTTTTAGTATATTCACAAAGTTGTGCATTGACCAGAAGTACCTAATTTCAGGGACTTCCCTGGTGGTCCAGTGCTAAAGAATCCGCCTTACAATGCAGGGGATGTGGGTTCGATCCCTGGTCAGGGAACTAAGATCCCACATGCCACGGGGCAACTAAGCTCGTGAGCCACAACTGCTGAGCTCTCGCGCCTCAGCTAGAGAGCCCGCACCACAACTAGAGAACAGAAAACCCGTTCGCGACGGCTAGAGAGAATCCCGTGTGCTGCAAACTACAGAACCTGTGCCACAATTAGAGAAGAGAAAACCCGTTCGCCATGGCTAGAGAGAATCCTGCGTGCCACAACGAAAGATCACTCATGCCTCAACGAAGATCCCGCGGTGCCGCAACTAAGACCCGGTGCAGCCAAAAATAGATAAATAAAAAAAAAATCTTAAAAAAAAAAAAAAAAAGAACTACCTAATTTCAGAACATTTTCATCTCCAAACGAAACCCCATACTCATTAGCAGTCACTCTATTCCCCATTCCTCCAAGCTCCTGCTGGCTTCACGCACCATTTTACATTCTCACCAGCAATGTGTGGAGGGTTCCATTTTCTGTACATCCTGGTCACTACTTGTAACTGTTTTTGTTTTAATAAATTTATTTATTTATTTTTTGGCTGCGTTGGATCTTCGTTTGCTGTGTACGGGCTTTTTCTAGTTGTGGCGCTTGGGCTTCTCATTGCGGTTGCTTCTCTTTGTTGCAGAGCACAGGCTCTAGGCACACGGGCTGCAGTAGTTGTGGCATGTAGGCTCAGTAGTTGTGGCTCGCGGGCTCTGGAGCTCAGGCTCAGTAGTTGTGGTGCATGGGCTTAGTTGCTCCTCAGCATGTGGGATCTTCCCAGACCAGGGCTCGAACCCGTGTCCCCTGCATTGGCAGGCGGATTCTTAACCACTGCACCACCAGGAAGTCCAGATGTTGAGCATCTTTTAGTGTACTTCTTGGCCATTGGTATATATTTGGAGAAATGTCTATTCAAATTTTTTACTTTTTTAAAAAGTTTCAGGTATGCATTATAATTTAACATGTGTACACTGCAAGGTGATCACCCCCCAAAAGTCCAGTTACCATCTGTCACCATACAATCGATCCCCTTCACCCCTTTTGCCCACCCACAACCCCTTTTTCCTCTGGTAACCACTGATTTGTTCTCTGTATCTGTGAGCTTGCTTTTGGTTGGTTGGTTTCCTTCCCTTCCCCTTCCCTTTCCCTTCACTTTCTCTTCCCTTTCCCTTCCCCTCCCTCCCTCCCCTCCTTCCTTCCTTCCTTCCTCCAGATTATTCCACATGTGAGTGAAATCGTATGGTAGTTGTCTTTCTCCTTCTGACTTATTTTACTTAGCATAGTACCCTCATGTTGTTCATCCATGTTGTCACAAATGGCAAGATTTCATTCTTTTTTTATGGCTGAATAGTATTCCACTGTGTATATACCACATCTTCTTTATCCATTCATCCATTGGTGGACACTTAGGTTGCTTCCATATCTTGGCTATTGTACATAATGCTGCAATGAACATAAGGGTGCATATATTTTTTCTAATTAGTGTTTTTATATTCTTTGGATAAATACCCAGAAGTGGAATCACTGGATCATATGGTTAGCTCTATCCTTCATTTTTTGAGGAATCTTTCTACTGTTTTTCACAGTAGCTGCACCAGTTTATATTCCCACCAACAGTTTACGAGGGTTTCCTCTTCTCTACATCCTCTTCAGCACTTGTTATCTATTTGATAAGAGCCATTCTAACAGGTGTGAGGTGATACTTCATTGTGGTTTTGATTTGCATTTCCCTAATAATCAGTGATGTTGAACATCTTCTCATGTGCCTTTTGGCCATCTGTGTGTCTTTGGAGAAATGTCTACGTAATCGGATCCTCTGCCCATTTTTGAATCGGGTTGTTTATTTGTTTTGGGGTTGTATGTGTTCTTTATATATTTTGGATACCAATCCCTAATCAGAGATATGATTTGCAATTTCTGCTGTTCAGTAGCTTGCCTTTTAGTTTTTTGTTTTTGGCAATGCCCGGCAGCTTGTGGGATCTTAGTTCCCCTACCAGGGATTGAAGCTGGGCCACTGCAGTGGAAGCGCTGAGTCCTAACCACTGGACCACCAGGGAATTCCCACCTTTTATTTATTTATTTATTTATTTATTTTTGGCTGTGTTGGGTCTTCGGTTCGTGCGAGGGCTTTCTCCAGTTGCGGCAAGCGGGGGCCACTCTTCATCGCGGTGCGAGGACCGCTCTTCATCGCGGTGCGCGGGCCTTTCTCTATCGCGGCCCCTCCCGTCGCGGGGCACAGGCTCCAGACGCGCAGGCTCAGCAATTGTGGCTCACGGGCCCAGCTGCTCCGTGGCATGTGGGATCTTCCCAGACCAGGGCTCGAACCCGTGTCCCCTGCATTAGCAGGCAGATTCTCAACCACTGCGCCACCAGGGAAGCCCGGGAATTCCCACCTTTTAGTTTTGATGATGTTTTCCTTTGCTGTGCAGAAGCTTTTTAGTTTGATGTAGTCTCATTTGTTTATTATTGCTTTTGATTTCCTTGCCTTTGGAGCCAGATCCACAGAAACTTCACTAAGACAGATGTCAGTGAGGTTACTGCCTATGTTTTCCTTCAGGGATTTATTTAATGTTTTCAGGTGTTACATTCAAGTCTTTCATCCATTTTGAGTTAATTTTTGTGTATGGAGTGGTCTAGTTTCATTCTCTTGCATGTGACTGTTTTTCCCAACACCATTTCTTGAAGAGACTTTCCTTTCTCCTTTGTATGTTCTTGGCTCCTTTGTTGTCAATTAATTGTCCATGTACGTGTGGATCTTTGCTTTTTTAAAAACAGCTTTATTGGGCTTCCCTGGTGGCGCAGTGGTTGAGAACCTGCCTGCTGATGCAGGAGACGCGGGTTCGGGCCCTGGCCTGGGAGGATCCCGCGTGCCGCGGAGCGGCTGGGCCCGTGGGCCACGGTTGCTGAGCCTGCGCGTCTGGAGCCTGTGCTCCGCGGCGGGAGGGGCCGCGATGGTGAGAGGCCTGCGCAGCGCGATGAAGAGTGGCCCCTGCTTGCCGCAACTGGAGAAAGCCCTCGCACAGAAACGAAGACCCAACACAGCCAAAAATAAATAAATAAATAAATTAATTAAAAAAAAAAAAACAGCTTTATTGAGATATAGTTCATAGGCCATACAGTTTACCCATTTAAATTGTACAATTCTGTGGCTTTTAGTGTAGTTACAGAATTGTACAGCCATCACCACAATCAATTTTAGAACGTTTCATCCCCTCAAGAAGAGATGCTCTTCTTTAGTTATCACTTTCTTATTCTTTTTCTCCCTCCCTCCATTTTCCTCCAACCCCACCCATAAGTAACTAGATGGTTTCCCAAGAGATTTACACTCTGGTTTTGCTTATCTCTCATTTTTAATGCAGTGTGTTTCTAAAACTGTCAGTTTTCTCTGTGACCATTTGCAGCAGTGATGTATTGCTGCTCCTGCCAATGAGCCTGAATACTGGACATTGAACAAAACCCCGGGGAATGTGGTATGCACTTTAAGGGCAATGGGAAGAAGTGAGACTTGGAAGTGTGAAGGGGTTATTTCAGTCTTGAGTAACCAGATGTTAATGTTTTGTGGGATGGAATATCTTTCAGAATGCATAAGTAAAAACTTCTCCAATGGTCTTTTTTGACATAGGTATGTCTTGATTGACACACCTGGACAGATTGAGGTATTCACCTGGTCAGCTTCTGGGACAATCATCACTGAGGCCCTGGTGAGTATTCTAGGACTTGTTACTCAGGGTAAGTAGAGAGCCAGACAAGAAAAGCTTCTTATTGCTTGGGATCTTATGTGGGATAGAGTCATAGAGCTCTGCACACCTGCCTAAAGTGGTTCTTCCTTGCCACAAAAGGTAGGAGAAGAGTTTGGGGACAGGTCAAGAACCCTCTGACTAAAGCTTTGATTATTTTGTGGCTTTAGGCATCCTCGTTTCCAACGATTGTCATTTATGTAATGGACACATCTCGAAGTATCAACCCAGTGACCTTCATGTCCAATATGCTCTATGCCTGCAGGTAATGCGTTATTGTTGGGCATAGTATTATGTCAAGGTATGAAGTCTCCACTTCTTTTCCATCATTTTTGAGTCCTGAGTGCTTACCCCTAGGTTTTCATTCAGGCTTGCCACTCACTTTAGTGGCTCTGGGTTAGGGCCGGAAAAGAAGCACATATACTGTTGGCATTCTCTATCAGCCACTTCTCATCTTCCTCCCTTGCTTGTTACAGAATAGGTGATGAATGAATATGCACCTTCTGGCAGTTGCCCCAAGTTGAATGAAATCCAATTCTGAATAGAATAGAGCCCCTGGTCTAAATGCCTTTCTTCTGTGTTGTGATAGGAAGCGTGAAATTATAACATGAGGAGAGACTGAATAAAAAGATTCATCCATGATTCAAATGCACATGTTTTCCCAAGTGTGGTGCCATTAGGAGAGGAAGGACGTGCCTCACTAGGCTATATTAGTGCCTTAGACCTGGGAGCAAGGCGGACCATTATTAATGCAGAATTTTATTTTGGGCGTATGCAAAAAACAATCACCCCTATTTGTCTCTTCCATTATGACTAGGGATGTCCCTTCCTGTTAAACACAAGAAATCCTAGTCCAAATAGAAATCTGATGTTTGATAGCATGATTTTGTCTTCATATTAATTGTTTAAAAGACAGTTAATTTGGTGAAACACACACACACACACACACAACCAGGATCAGTACCAAAGCATTATTACTCTAAGAAAAGGAGAGAGTGTGTATGTGTGTTGTTTGCTTGTTGGTAGTGGTGGTTTCCTGCTTGGGAGGGGAGAATATGTGAGTGCTGTGTAAGAATGGATACCTATATTTAGAGTCTGAACCCATCTCCCTTTTTATTACTCAGTTCCATCAGATAACAGGCAAGCAGGCGCTTAAGTGCTTTTACTAATAATGCCTCAATGTTTGATTTTCAGCATCTTGTACAAAACCAAGCTGCCTTTTATTGTGGTCATGAATAAAGTAAGTGGATTCTTCCTGTTGTGATTGAATATTTCCTTTTCATCAGAACCTTGTGTTTGGGTAGGTGAGAAGGATTATTTTAGATGCTGGAGAGCAGATTTAAGCTAACCTGAAGCAAAGTCATGAGCACTTCTAGGAAATGGATTCAGTCAAATTGAATGAATATATATCGCTGATTCTTTTCCAAAGTTTTTTTAGGCTAGGTAGAGTAGCCCCTGGTCCACAGCGTATGGGTTATCCCTCAGGATCGGGACTGTGTAAATGGGGGAGGGACTGCTAGTCTATTGGAAGTGGCAGTTAAACAAAACCAAAACTTCTCTGTTGTTGGCTAGGATGCAAGAGGCTATGTACTTGACTTCAGAGCCTGGAGGGTGCTGGCCTCCACTGTGGCCATGGTCACTTGGCAGTGGATAGTGAAGGGTCTGTTCTAACCTGGAATATACAGATCTTCATTTAATTATTTATACTGCACAGCAGTCTTGGCTCTTTGTGGCTTGTTGCAGTGGAGGAGGAAATGGGGGAAGCAGAGAAAGAAAATGCATGAATTATTGCTCTTTGCTATCATCACTTAATTAAAAAAATTTTTTTGCCACTGTTTGATGTCTGACCTCGTCTCTGGTTGCTGATAGTTGACTTCTCTCTGGTACAGACTGACATCATTGATCACAGCTTTGCAGTGGAATGGATGCAGGATTTTGAGGCTTTCCAAGATGCCTTGAATCAAGAGACTACATACGTCAGTAACCTGACTCGTTCAATGAGCCTGGTGTTAGATGAGTTTTACAGCTCCCTCAGGGTAAACTTTCTCTCTTGTTTATGCTGTTGGTCTCTCCAGATAACCTCATAACCCAAAGGGCTGGCTTTGAACCTGTTTTGGAAAGGAAGTTCATTACCTTCTGAAAAGTAATTTTTAAGGCATAGCTTTTTAAAAACTGGAGACTTAAAAGATAAATATGATACGGACCCTACCCTCAGAGAGTTTATGTTCTAGTTAGGAGAGAAGGCTAAACACAGAGTTGAAACATGATGTATTATAGTAACTTATATTGTGATATCTTAAGAAAGATTAAAAGTTGGGCCTGATAGTGGTGAGGGGGTAGATCACTTTTGAAATGAGAGATTTTTGGAGGATATAGCCAATATAGGTGTGCTTTGAAGGATGGGTAAGATTTGTGTAAGCAAAAGTGGGTGTGGGTAGCAGCAAGTATGTTAATTGCCCAAGCAAAGACATTGAGATACTAATTTTTATAGAGAACAGACTGTGGTTTGATTTGATAGGGAATAGATGAACTGCTGCTTGTTTGATCCTAATTATCTTTCTCAGTTCTCTATTTTCCATAGACTTATTTCCATCACTTTTGAGTAGGTATGCCGTTTTGTCTTGTTTTAGCTTCATTCTTTGCCAGAGACTTCTTAAAGTAGCCAAACCTCTTCTATGAAGATTTTATGAAATTTGAGCCAAACAATGTATGCCATTTAAAAGTATACAGTTGTTTCCTCAGTGGCATTAATGATGCTTTTGGCAGGTGGTGGGTGTGTCTGCTGTTCTGGGTACAGGCTTAGATGAACTCTTCGTGCAAGTTGCCAGTGCCGCAGAAGAATATGAAAGGTGAGGATAAAGGAACATTCTATTGATGGCACTCTTAGTTACCCACAAGTCTGATATGATAGCTGTTTAGCCAGGCAAAACATTTTGGTTTTCATAGTGTTTGTATTATATTTGCCATGCAGATGTGTACTGGATCTGACCACACTTAGGGTTAACAAGTAGCTGTTAACTTTTTTAAAAAAAGAATAGGAGTATAAAATCTTCACTGTATTGAATGATGAAGAACAGGTGTCATCAGACATTGTAAAAAGCCAGATGTTAAATACTTTAGGCTTTGTGGGTAGTATTATCTGTTGAAACTCCTCAACTCTCATTGTGGTGCAAAAGCAGCCATAGACAATTCCTAAACAAATGGGCGTGGCTGTGTTCCAATAAAACTTTATTTATAAAAATAGGCAGTGGGCTGGATTTGTCCTGTTTGCCACATTGGTTGACCCCTGATGAAGAACATAGACTTTGGAGTCAGATAGACATGGGTTAGATTTCTTTTTCCTCCAGTTAATAAGTGTGTAACCTTAGCAAATTTTCCTCATTTATAGATGAGGGATAATAGCATTTATTGTTAAGATCGTTGTGGCGATTATTTGAGATAATATATCTAAAGCACCTAACACAATTGCTGACATGTAGTAAGCATATTTCTTAATAAATGATTGTTATAACTATTTTCTTGGTTAATACTGGAGTTCCATTTATCTAAAGGAAAGTGGAGTCATAGCACCTATACACTTTCCTTAGGCCTGATAATTGGCTGCTTTCTAGCAAGCTTCATACTTAGCAAGAGCCTAATAGCCACATTGTGGTTTTCAGAAACATTATTTTGATTTTTATTCATCAGACGAGGTTTGTTTTTTGTTTGTTTTGTTTTGTTTTTTTGCATGTGTTATCAAAGCCTCAGGATAGACTCTTTTCTGTATCCTTTCATGGTTGCCCAGATAAACGACATAATTATATATTGGGCTTCCTGAGCCCAGTAGGCCTAGCTTCTTTTACTCATCATTTAAACATCTTTTACTCATGTTTATCCAAGTGAGTGGTGAAGTCATCGGTCATGGTCTCCCCAGAGTTGATCTTCCCAGATCAGCAGTCAGTCTTTTGTCTTGTTGCTGATTTCAGGGTGGGGACAGGCACCTTGGCTTTTAATTCCTTAGGGATAGAATCTCAGTGACTAAGACTTGTTACATCTGATGTATGGTGACATAAGATCTTTTGTTATTATCAAAGTACTAGGAAAATAGAAGTGATGTGGACGGGGGGACAGGATAGATTATTAATCAAAGGGATTTAGAAAGTGTTTCTCTTTCCAGAGAGTATCGTCCTGAATATGAACGTCTGAAGAAATCGCTGGTAAGAAAAGAGGCTGTTTGTGTATTTTAGGGCCACTGAATAAACAATCTCAAACTATGTACTAATCCTTCTGCCATAAATGCTTTTGTTTTGGTTCTCAGTATATCCTTTAGATACTTGTTAATTTAAACCTGTAAATTTGTATGTATGCTGTCTGGATGCAGAAAGGCCCCTTAAGTAGTTTTCTTCTCTATACTTGAAGTAATAAAAATCAGTAATCTTTCCTTTTATGTATGCTGAGCCCTTCTTGTGCCATACCTCCACCCCTACTCCAAGGTCCATTTAAAGGCTACTTGTAGAATTTTGTTTAAGAACAGAGAGGTAGTTCACAACTCTTATCCCAAATGATCAAGTGCCCTGTCCCCATCGGCTACATTGGACATCTTATCACTGAGCCTTCCTGCTGTGTCTGTTTGAAGGTTCTTTTGATGATTTTGTGTCCAATTTCTGAAGCCTCTAATACAGTCTGCAGAGCCCTCTGGAATGAGCTTCTGCTGATCTGGGCCCACACTGCTCAGCGTTTCTGTCATCAGCCATCCCTTATCTGCCTCGAGTATTTGTATAATTTGTCATCTCCAGTTAGAAGTCTGGCATCTAACTTGGGCCTCCTTTTTTAATATGACAACATTTTCCTGTGTGTATATAGGCCAGTGCACAGAGCCAGCAGCAGAAAGAACAACTGGAACGACTTCGGAAAGATATGGGCTCTATAGCCTTGGACACCGGGACTGCCACAGGTACTGGAGGGTCTTCTGGTGTTAGGAACTAAGAGCGGGGTACACTTATCTCCACTTAGTAGGTAGGTATTTATGTTCAAGGGAGAGAAAGAGAAAAGGATAAAGTAAATGTTGTTTAGTGTATCTATCTGTCTGTTACTCAGTCAATTTAGATAAATCCTAGATCTGCATTGTGTTTAGTTGTCTCTTAGTCTGCTTTAATCGTGAATGGATCCTTTGCTTTTGTATTTCATGACATTGACATTTTTGAAGTGTACAGATGTAGATGTATACCTACGGACATACCTATATCTAACATCTATGTTAAAGAGGAATCCACTGTTTATGTCTCTCATACCACATTTATCTTATCTGTGTTTATATTTTTATACATATGTATATGATGATTCTCTTCAGGTAGTTTTTGGTTTACTTTGGCAAGATACTTGATGTCTACTTTTTTTTTTTAATTACTTTTTAATGCTCCCCCTCTTTTACTGTTTATTTTGACCTAATTTTAGATTCACAGAAAAGTTTCATGAATTGCAAAGAATTGCTATATACCCTTCAGCTAGATTCGCCAAATGTTAACATTTTACCACATTTACTTTATTCTTTCTGTTATATATGTTTGGCTTTACATTTTATATAAATATATAAGTATACTTATAAAATATTTGTATATTATATATAACTTTCTTCTGAATCATTTAAGAGTAAGTTGCAGACATGATGCACCTTTACCCTTGAGTTTTTCTTAAAAATAGGGGCATTATTTTATATACCCTCATTGTAGTTATCAAAAACTAGGAAATTAACATTGACACATGACACATTCCTATGATCTAATGTATAGACCTTATTTAGATGTAGCCATTTGCCCTTTATAGCAGGAGAAGATTCTGGATCTGTGTTGCATTTAGTTGTCACGTCTCTTATTTTCCTTTAATCTGGAATGGCTCCTTAGTCTTTCTTTGCATTTCATGACATTGATATTTTTGAAGTGTATGGTACTTATATTTTTGTAGAATTTTCTTCAATTTGGGTTTGATGTTTCCTCATGGTTCGATTTAGGTGGCTCCTTTTTAGCAGAAGTTAACAGATGTGAAGTGTTTTTTCCATGTATCATATCACAAGGTACATGATGATGAGTTGTCTTTGATCACTTACTTAAAGTGGTGTCTGCCAGGTTTTTCCATCATAAAGTTATTTTTCCCTTCATAATAAGTATTTTGTGGGGTGATGCTTTAGTTAGATAAATGTACTTTTAATTTTCAAATGTTCACCCACTAGTTTTAATATACATTAATCTAGGTAGGGATAGTCTTCATTTTCCTGTGATACATGTTGCAGATATTTTCTCCCTGTTTGTCAGTTGCCCTTTGACTTTGTTCATGGTGTTATTTTGCCATGCAAAAGTTTCTGTTTTGTTTTGTATAAATTTGATGTAGTCAAATTTATTGATCTTTTATTGCACCTGGTTTTGAGTCATAGTTGGGAATCCTTTACCTGCACCTGTGTTAAAGAGGCATTCACTCATGTTTTACTGTAGTACTTGTATGGTTTTATTTTCTACATTTGGAACCCTGATCCATTTAGGGTTTACTCCTGGGTATGGTGTGAGGTATAGGTCTGTGTTACCTTTTTCATAAATAGTTGTACCCACATGATTTATTAAAAAGTCTACCTTTGTCCCAGTGATGAGATGCTACCTGTATCATATACTAAAGTTTCATGTGTACTTGGATGTATTTCTGGATTACCTATTTTATTCCTCTAGGCTGTGTGCCTGTACTGTGTGGCTTTAATTACATATAGAGGCTTTATAGTATGTTTTAATATCTGCTAGGGCTAGTCCTCCTCAAAGTTTTCTTTTTTAGTGTTTGCCTGACTATTCTTGCATGTTTATTTTCCCAAATGACCTTTAGTATCAACTTAATGTAGCTTGCTAAAAAAGCTCTTTGATATTTTTATTGGGATTGTGTTATATTAATTAATTAATTAATTGACATCTCTTTGATGTTGCTCTTCCTGTCTAAGAACAAGGAATGTGTTTATATTTGTCAAGTCTACTTTTGTGTCTTCCAGGAGTGTTTTCCTCCTGTAGGTTTTGTTAAATTTGTTAAATTTTTCCCAAGGATTGATTCTTCGTTAGTGTTGAAAATGGGATTTTTCTTCTAACTGGTTATGTTTGTGTTTATGAAGACTTTTCATTTCTGTATTTTAGTCTTTTTATTCTGCTACTTTACTGACATTTTTTATTGTTTGAGTTAGTTTTGTCATTAATTCTCTAGGGGTTCCTGGGTTGGTGCTCAAATTTAAATATATACACACTCACCCACCCACACTCATTGGTGGACTGGCCTTTAAAGGAGTAAAGTTCTGTTCATGACAGCTATTGCTATAGGTCTAGTAGAGAACAGCAAAGCCACTTGGTGGAGGAGGTGCTGGAACCTGGCTGGGTTTACCAGTTAAGTGAGCTCCACGCTCCAGACTTTTACTCTTGACTCACCAGCACACTGGATCTGCTCAAATGTCTTTAGCCTTCATAGGAAAAACCATAGCCTCTTCCAAGCTGAGAGCTAGTACAAACAAATGACATTACTATTACTATTAAGACAAGCTACTTGAGAGTTATTTTCCTCAACTTAAAAATGAGACCTCTTGGGTTACTGGCCTCATGAAAGCACTTTGTGAAATAAACTAGTGTAGAAATGTTAAGTGGTATTAACTGTACATTTAGAAGAGATAAGATCCTGCATTTTATCATGATCACTTTCATCCTGCCAATTTTTAATCGTAGTTACTTATTGATTCAAAATCACTTTTTTGAGGAGGCCTTTGTTCATGACATGCTACTGATAGATGTTTTCTATGTAGGCAGCTTATCTCCTGTGCTGGACCCTTCTGACTTGATCCTGACTCGGGGAACCTTGGATGAAGAGGATGAGGAAGCAGACAGTGATACTGAAGATATTGACCACAGAGGTGAGAGGTGGCTGGGGTGGCTCATGAAAACAGAACAACTGCTTATTCTTTCATTGTTTGCCCGGGAGCTTCCTGTTATTGAGAGAAGACCTTAAGCATGTAGCCAGTAACAGGGGAGAGAGGAAATGCTAAAGGATACAGCACCAGGAAGGAGTTCCATATATTGAAAGTTCCTGGCCTTCCTACTGAATGGTTAATATTGAGCTTGATTACGGCCTTTTATTAGTCTTGTGTCTTCTCATCTTTAGGTCCTAACTCAATTTTGAGGAATCCAAGATTGTTTATTGTAATTGTTGTTTTAAGAATACAGAAGGAGGCCTCAGCAGACCTAAACCAGTCAGAAGGGACTGTAGCATTGAAGATAGAATGGCTCTGGAAACCCAAAAGTGTTCCACTTTGCATAGTTTTATGGACTGTGGACAGAATCTATTTCTTGAAACAACGCTTTTAGGTCCTAGCTGTGCCCAAGAGCAAACTTCTCTTTATTCCAGTGTGCTGGATGCTAACATGTAAATTGCATCATTTAATAAGATTTATTGAGGTATAATTTACAAACTATAAATCCCACCCTTTTATTAAAGTGTATAGCTTGATGAATTTTAATACATATATATAGTCTTGTAATTACCATTATAATCAAGAAACAGAACACTTCCGTCACCCTAAAAGTTCGCTCATGCTCGTTTTTATTCAGTCCCTTCCCCCACACCAGTTCCTGGCAACCACTTATCTGATTTTTGTTCCTATAATTTTGCCTTTTCCAGAACGTTGTGTAAGTGGAATCACAGTATTTAACTTGCATTTGACTTTTTTCATTCAGTGTAATGCTTTTGTGATCCATTCATGTTATTGCATGTATCAGTAATATGTTCTTTTTTATTGCTGAGTAATAGTTCTTTTATGTGGATGTACCTTTGTTTATCCATTCACCAGCTGATTGACATTGGGGTTGTTGTCAGGTTTTAGCTGTCGTGAATAAAGCTGCTCTAAACATTCATTAACAGGTCTTTGTGGACAGAGGTTTTCATTTCTCTCAGTTAAAAATATGTAGGAGTGGGACCTCATTTTAGTTACTTTATGAAGGAGGTATTCTCCCCACTTACAGGTCAAAGAAATTGTACATTTTGGGCAACATGATAAATAGAGCCTGCTTCTAGGAGATATTTCTTTATTGGGAGAAGTGAACATACAGTGTCTTAGAAATAGAGTATAGTTGACTCTTCAACAACTTGGAGACTAGGGGTACCCACCCTCCTTGCAGTTTAAAATCCCCATATAACTAGCTTATAGTTGGCCCTCCGTATCTGTGGTTCCACGTTCGTGGATTTCACCACCTGTGGATCGTGTGGTACTGTAGTATTTACGATTGAAAAAAATTCGTGTATACATGGACCTACGCAGTTCAAACCCGTGTTGTTCAAGGGTCAAAGGTACTATTTCTGATGGATGGGTGACAGCAGCTCTAATCCACCTGTCTAATGGGAGAGTTTAAAAAGAATTAACCTTCTTTTTTCCTTGCAGTTACGGAGGAAAGCCGTGAAGAGCCAGCATTCCAGAATTTTATGCAAGAATCAATGGCACAGTACTGGAAGAGAAACAACAAATAGTTTCTAAAGTCCAAAATTTTGGAACTCTGTGTGAAGGGACTATCCTTATCTCTGATTGGGGGCTACTATAAAGGACAATTTTGTTCAGGATAGCAGTTTCTCTTATTAGTGAAATCTCCTGACTCAGATGAAGCCAGGGATAGAATACATTTGGACCTGGCAGGTAGATGCTGATTCCCCTTGGCATTTTCCTTGGATTTATGCAAGGAAGGATATTCTGTTTTTGGATGCTGATATCCCTTCAAGCCTAAAACTGCAAGTTTTATCATTTGAATGCACATACTTTTGCTGCTGATGGACAGAACAGAGAGAGAACTTAGTAGGCTGGATCTGTAGCCTCTACTTCTCCAGCATCTTGCCTTTGAACCTGTACCACAAGTTCCCCTCCTTTTAGCAGAAAGAGAGAGGGGAAACAGGAGCTTGTCCAGAGTGGCAGTGGAGTCTCCTTGGCAACCAATCAATCTTGGTATGAAATGTGCCTCACACTGGGTAGCTCATTGTAGAACACCAGGTTCATTGAAGAAAGTGGGCAAAACATTGTTAACAAATAAGAATTCTACTTTAGAGGGTGACTTGGATAAAGAGTTTTTAATCTTAACTTTGTTGTAAGCCTGCTTGTCATAATTTCAAATAAGAAAATAATTATCACAAATAGTGACTGCAGTTCAGAAGAGAGGTTTAAAGCCACATGATGTTTACTAAAGTTCCATGTACATACCACACCTAGTAACCAGGTACAAAGCCAGGCCCTGTTTGTTTTGTACTTTAACTTAATGCAGTGTATCCTTAGTGATTTACTCAAAGGCCACGGATTTGGGTCAGTTGCACATTCCATATATAACAGCCCTGGTAAGGGTTTGCTTTGCCTCCACATTCTTCACAGTATCTTAAAACATTATACATTTCTCTTAAGGAATTTTATTCCTGCCTAACCTGTATTCCAGATCACTGGTTCTCAAAGTGTGGTCTCTGGACCAGAAGCAGCAGCAGCATCTGGGAAGTTACTAAAAATGGGACGTTCAAGACCTAAATCAGAAACTGGGGGGGTGGGGGTGGGGCCTAGCAGTCCGTTTTACTAAGGCCTCCAGGGGATTCTGATGCATGCTAAGTTCAGAACAATATTCTAACTCAAACAGCCTATGATGTAATTCTAGGCCAGGTGAATCTCAGATATCAAAGTGCTTATGACCTGCTTTATCACAGTACCCCTACCTTGACCATCTGGTGCCTATTCTCTAACATTCTAAAAATAAAAGTGTTTTGTTTTACATGAAGAATTAATTTCAGTATTCTACAACTAATGGGAAGCACTGGTCTAAAAACTTGAACCTGTTCTTTAAGAGGAAACCATTTGCACAGCAAAACTCTGAACATACCTGATTTTTTCCCTTAGTGCCTTTGTATACTTTTTCCTTAAAGAGGAACTTGTCTGGCCTATGCTATAAGCTCCATAAGGGCAGAGACGGTCTTACTCATCTGTGTATTCCTTGCAGAGGACCCAGTACATAATAGGTACTCAATAAATGTTTGCTAAGTGAATGAATTAAATACTAGGTGGCTACTTTATGGAAACTGACCACCTGATGTGTACTTTCATCAATAAATAAGGGAAAATGAAGCTAAGCCTGGAACAGGAAGGGTTTAGATAAATGTGCCAAGGATGTACAATTAGCAAACTTATAAATGATCTGGTAACAGTTTAAATTATAACCTCATTTTGTTGCTATTGCATTCATATTTATTCTCAGTGCTGGACATTTAAGGCACTCAATGATGTGGGCCTTGATTTCTGGTCTCCACTAAAGGAGTGCTCTAACTTTCACAAGACTTGTATTCTGCACCCCCAAACCAAACTTCAGCAGTGTTTAACATGCACACATTTGCTAATTACTCCTGATTATTCCAGTGCTACATCATTTACTTAATAAATACTGATTGAGACTATCGGATGCCAAGCAGGGCAGATACTGCTATGGATGAGTAACAGCAGTAAAGTTGTTCAAGACATGATGTAAAGCAGAAAGGTGCATACTGTTATCCTTTTAGAGGCTGCCCATCCAGTAGAAACACAATGTGCAGAGAATTCTGGCAAAGGAATGGACTGTTCTCTGATGGCCAAGCAGATGCAACAAATGAAACAGGCATAAGCCTGTCCTTGGACAGGTCCTGTTTGCTTCATTCACAAAGGAGAAAAATGAAAGGAGCTATCAAAAAGTGTACGTGGTGAAAATAAAAAAAAAATCTGAATGGAAATAAGAAAATAAAGATGGTGGAAATACATGGAATAAGTCTAGACAAGGAAGAAGAAAATATGTGGCTGAGATAGTAGAGGGCTGTCTGAATAAGCAAAAAGGCTGTTTACCACAGACCGCTCTGACTTTATAGGCGACCTCATGGGCAGCAAAAACAGTTTGAAAAAAAGACTACTAATAAGCTATGCAATGTTTAGCTATTTCCTATTAGGTATTAGCACTGGATTCCCAGGGACTTGGACCAAAAATGAAGCAAGTTAAAAAAAAATTGACATCTGATACCAGCATATATTTACTTGTGAGTCTATTCAAGCACAGCTTTGAGGCTTAACATCTCCATCGTCATAATATCTCTGCAAGGTAGGTCAAGCAGTATGATTCTTCTCAGTTGTGCAAGAGAAACAGCTCTAGAGAAGCTAAGTCACTTGTCCAGTCACACAGTAGATGTCAGGGACAGTGCTTTGGTCTCTGGATTACCATCCCAGTGTCATGATGTCTGTGAAAGGTAGCTTGGTTGTTGTGGAAAACTACAAAAACTGGATGCAAAAGGAAAAAGCAGACTGACTTATTTGGTTAAATCCAGTTCCACTGATACCAGGAAAACCCACTGTGTTTAAGAATAAAAGTCAAATCACTGTTTATGGAAACGAATTAGAATACATCAAGGTTTTCTGTTGGGTCTTGTAGGTCTGAAGAGAAACTCTCCCTCTCTGCCTTATATTTTCCTCATCCTCTTTTTACAGCGCTGGTTGAAAACGGGGGAGGACCCCATGAGGCTGTCAGTGGAGTGGGAGCCGTAGCTGCTGTCTGAGTCATCAGGGCTCTGGGGGATCCCAGCTTCACTCATGCCTGACATGGGCTCCTCGAACACATCGCTGCCCAGCACGCCATGCCCAGAGACGTTGCCTTCTTCACTCTCTTGCGGCTCCATTTTCACGTGGGCCAAGTTCCAAAGGGGGGAAGCATTTACTTCTGTACCTGGGAATGGAAGAAGAACGTAGAACTAACTAGCAGTAAGAAAGGCTGGAACAGGGCTTCCCTGGTGGCGCAGTGGTTAAGAATCCGCCTGCCAGCGCAGGGGACATGGGTTCGAGCCCTGGTCCGGGAAGATCCCACATGCCACGGAGCAACTGAGCCCATGCGCCACTACTGAGCCTGCGCTCTAGAGCCCATGCTCCGCAACAAGAGAAGCCACCGCAATGAGAAGCCCGCGCACCACACCAGGAGTAACCCCCCACTCGCCGCAACTAAAGAAAGCCTGCACGCAGCAACGAAGACCCAATGCAGCCAAAAATAAACAAATAAATAAAATAAATTTGTTTAAAAAAACTATATATATATTAAAAAAAGGCTGTAACAAAGTAGGAGGCATGCACCACCCAGGGCCGACTGATGACCTTTGAGATCAGTTTTCACTCTGATTCTCTACTTGGCTGGAGAATATGGTTGTTATTCTCTGCTCAGTTACCAACTCTAAATATCTTCTTTTCCACTTCCTCACTCTCCTTTACCCCACCTCATCCACCTCCATTTTCCCTAAACCAGGGAAGTAAAACTGCACGTGGAAAGATTCATGGTTCAAGGGCAGGCACAACCATGGGCTCTTGGTCAGGTGTTACATTGGCCTGTCCTTTCATGGGGCTGTCTTGTTTTCCTGCCTTGTGTTTGGGTCCCTGGTCCTCTCTCACATTATGAAAAGTTAATGACCAGTACGAAATGCTGGCAGCTGTTCCCAGACTGCTGAAAAGAGACATGACCCCTACATCTGCAACAATTTCTTTTTGGCTCTCCTGCCTCTGTGTCTTCTGGCAACACTGTTCTGTGGTTATTACGTCTTCCATGGTGAAAGACTCTCTGCCCAATACTTTAAAAAATGCAGCCTAATTCTGTTTAGGCCACACTGGAGGACTGGCTATTTGCATCATTTGTGCATTGATGACATGACAATTTATATTTGTAAAGAACTGAGTGTCTAGACTAATTTGCAATCTAACTGACTTAGGGATCAAGTCATCTGGTTCTGAAGGTAATCACAGGGTCTATCTGGAAGAAGAGGCCAGCTGCCTGTAACTGGGTTGCCCTATTTCAATTCCTTTCAGTTCCAACTTGTTGGGGGTACTTTAGCAAGGAACCCCAACTATTCAAACATCCCTGAGCAATTAACATTACTCCATCTATCTGGAAGTTGCCTTAATCAATTCAGTACAAGCATCAGGAAAGACCAGAATACAGAGAACAGGAGGCCATCTGCCCACCCAGCTGGGTCAGCTGAATTAACTCTGGTAATCACTTATTGCATCTACATCCTAACTAGAAATAATTTTAAAGAATGTCTGTAAAGCTCTGCTAGTCCTTTCTTCCTTAATTACAAAGAGAATGTTGGTATCTGTAGATCAGTGAAGCTGTATTTGTTTTCAGACTTTCTATTCTCCTGCCCATCCCCACTTTTGTTCTACCATCTCCAGAGTTTGAGTCCAAAACGCAAGAAGTACTGAGATTGGCAGATCTCCCAGAATCAAAATGCGTAAGTTGTTTTCTCTTACTTGACGCCTGTGGTGAAGCCTCGACCTCCAGGTTAGATGGGAAGCGTTCACTCTGAGCCCCAAGGACTCCCATGGGCAGTGACTGGTCTCCAGAAGCAAGGTCAGCCTCCAGTTCCTCACTGACAGGGAAGGTGATGTCGCTCACAGGTTCCTCCTTGATCTTTACAGGCTTAGTGTCCTCTGTGGCCTTCTCAGGATTGACAATCCTTTCATACTCTTCAGAGAGCTGCTTACTAATCTGTTGGCAAGCAAGAGTCAGTTTTCCAAGTTAAAAGCAAGTTGGATAGTCAGCTTGTGGCATCCCATGGAAAAGCTAACAGAATATGAATATGCATAAAGCATCACTGCCAAAGGAAGGAATGTGAGTTTGAAATTCGTAAATGACAGAGACATGTAAAGAATATGTTTAGCAGAGAATGTGCATGTCATTAATTAAAAGGTACATAAAGGTGAAAAATATTTAGACTGTATTATTATATCAGAACTGGGACAAAAGATCACATTTTTAGCTATAAAAACTAACATTTGACATAGGTACCACAGGTAGATAATGAACACTGTAGGAAATCTGGATCGCTTAGCAAAGACGATTGGGTGTTAAGAATTCCACCATATTTTAGATTTGGGGAAACCGAAACAGTGAACAAAATGCCTCAGGGTTTCAACAAGGGTTGAAGAGCTCAGATACTTCTGTTTCTAACAAAAAATGGTGTCTCCCCCACCACACTGCACCCTTGGGCAGCGTCACCTCACTCTGTCTTGTTTCTTCCTCACAGCACTTAACGCCATCTGAAGTTATTTTGATCATTATTTGTTTACTTGTTTTAGTTTCCCTTTCAACAAGAGTGCAAGCTCAAGGAACTTGTTAACTGCTGAATCCCATAGTGCCTGACTCACAATAGGCACTCAATAAATATTCGTTGAATAAAAGCATGCTAACCACATGCTATAATTTCACTGACTAAAGGAGACCCCTGAGTCTGGCCAGGTCAGTGATGAGGCCAGTGGAACAGTCAGGGCCGAGAGGAAAGCAGGATAAGTCCACTCTGTTCCAAGACCCTGTGCTCTGCACCCTAGAGCAAGTGTTAGGGATCCTGCTGGACACCCCTAGATTACACATCTTTACCCACTTCTCCTCAGGGTCCTCTCACCTGCAGCATGTAACTGTGATAGTCCTTGATGCGGTGCTGCCAGAACTTCTGGAGGGAGAGCACGCTGCCAATGCCCACTTCATGGAAAACCTGCTCCATCACGTCGGGGAAGGGAGTCTGCCCCAGCCGGGCCTCCTGATCCACAGCAAAGCGCAGCAACTTGGTGAACTTAAGACAATACTCGTGTGCCACATCAGTTAGGGTCTCCAGGACACTTTCGTTAGCACACTCAAAGCCTGCGTGGGCTAGGATTGTGGCCACTGCCTGGTAGAGGAGCTGCCGGCAGGAGTGCCAGCTGAGTTCAGTCACAGGTTCCCCTTTCCCACTGAAAGTGGAGACATGCTAGTGTTATTAGTGCTCTTGCAAAGGGGTGACCTGTCCTGTCTCCCTAGGAGGTTTACAACCCCAATCAAACCACCGGCTCAGCTTTCCAGGGGAATTCTAGGCAGGTTACATAGCCCAGTGTCATCTTGTTGCTGTCAGGGCATGTCTCAACAACCCACAGTCATATCCCTGAGCTGCTCCAATTACATAAAGTTAGAACAGGCAATAGATGCCTGTAGTAAACAGTATAAAAGCGTATCTAGTGAAAAGGAAGTTTCCTTCTCCTTATATCAACTGCTGGATTTTGATCACTCTTAGGATCTGATTAATTGTAAGAGTACAACTCAGATACTGCTCAGTGGTGCTCTATTTCACCAGAACATAGGTTCCTCACATGCTGGGCAATATATGGACTTCTAGAAATTCACAGTCCCAATTAGGAGATTCTTATTTAACTATAACAGACCATTTGTAAAGCTGGGAAAGGAACTCAATTTTATAAAAGCAATTTAAAACATATATAGCTTACAAAGCATTTTTATCCTGTTTTATGCTGTGAAGTGGGTAGGGGTCCATATTTCTTCACATTCCTATCCGGCAGGTGAAGAAACTGAAGTTCAGAGGGGCTGACTTGCCAAAAGATTTTTGGTATTATTAAGTGATAGAGCTTCTGCCTTTAGACCCCATGTTCTTAATAATACACTGTTTTGCACCTAATCACTATGACAAAGATCCTAATCTTTCCAAAACAGAACAAAAAACCTCAAAAAACTGTCCGATCTCCTAAAAATAACTTTTAATGAGCTCCTAATAATTTACCCGCTCTCCTGAAATTTCCTATCTTCTGCCTCCCTCTGACAAAGTAAATAGATAAAAATAAGATAGGGTACAGAAAATTACTTTTCCCTGGTCCATACTTGGAGTGCGCCACCCTGTGCTTGCTGTACAGAGTGCCTGAGGAGCTGCACACCCATGCTGCTGTGACCTGCTCAGTAGCAACTACTGTAATTCACGTAAAAATTGGAACATAAGAAAACCAACTGCCTAATAACTTTTCATTCACTGTTTGCATCATCATTTCCCATGGCCAGTCTCTGGACCAAAAGCTAAAGGTTTCAGAAGTGCCTAATAAACAGAGCTAAATCAGTATTGCTTTGCTTAATATGTGGACCCATTTCAAAGGAAAATAATTCTTCCCGTACCCCCATAGATGATGCAAATTATTTTTGTACACAGTTTCTTAAATACGTATAGAAAAAACTATGTTTAAACTTCTGATGTTCACAGAATCTTCCTAACTGACACGAAACTACAAATTCTAAATAATAGCATCAATTTAATATGAAGGACAATATTATCTTGTTAAAGGTAAATTGCTCTCAAAATGTAAACTTGGTACTGATTCCCACTGAGTAAGTGCGTTGAAGTTGGGCACATCTATACTAACACGGGGCAAGCATGTAACGACACAGTTCTCCCTCCCTTTTTCACTATTCCAATGTCTTCAGAGCCTTCGATTAGACAATACACCACGACATTTTCTGGCCTTCATCTGGCCCAACTGCAAGCCTTACTTAATAAGTCAATTTCTGTTCTTTTCTCATTAGTTTGGGACAATTAAAATAGTAGCAACTATTACCATCAATAGGCAGATGCACTAAGTGATATACAATATTACTTATGTAGTATTTTTGCCAAACATTTCATTTGAATCTAATCTTGAGGAAATAATCAGCAAATCCAGTCTGATTTGGGACAGCCTACAAGACAAGTGACCTAAACTCTTAAAAAAGATTAGTATCATGTATTATAAAAGGGGGAAGCTATTCTGGCTTAAAAGACACTAAAGAGGCAGAGAAAGACAAATACTATATGATATCATTTTTATGTGGACTCTAAAACAAACTAGTGAATATAACAAAAAAGAAATAGACTCACAGATTTAGAGAACAAACTAGTGGTTACCAGCGGGGAGAGGATAGGGGGGTGGGGCAAGATAGGAGAAGGGGATGAAGAGGTACAAACTACTATGTATCAAATAAATAAGCTACAAGGATATATTGTACAGCACAGAGAATATAGCCAATATTTTATAATAACTTTAAAAGGAGTATAATCTATAAAAATATTGAATCATGATGTTGTACACCTGAAACTAATATAGTATTATAAATCAACTCTACCTCCAAAAAGAAAAAAAAAGACACTAAAGAGGTATAACAACCAAATGCAATGTGTGAATCTTTGTTAGGTCCAGGATTGGGGACAAACATACCTACAAAAGATATTTTGGAGACAACTGGAGAAATCTGAATACAGGCATATTAAATGATAGTATTTAATTAGTGTTCATTTACTTTGATGTGATAATGGTTATTGGGATTGTGTAGGAAATTTCCTTATTCTTAGGATAAGGTGAAGAATTTAGGGGTGAAAGAATGCTGAAGAATTTAGGGGTGATACATTGCAATGTCTGCAACTTTAAAATATTTGGCAAAAAAAGTCTTATGTGTATGTTATATGTATACATATATGTTTGTATATTTGTGTGTAAATGTGTGTATACACACATACGTGAGAGAGAGAAAGTAAATGTGGCAAAATGTTAACAATTGGTGAATCCAGGTGAAGGGTATTTGGGTGTGTGTCGTACTATTATTTAAACTTTTCTATAGGTCTGACAAAGTTCAAAATGAAAAGGAAAAAGTAATTATTTGGCACCAAATGCAAACTTTCACACTGAAACCTAGTAGTAGCACTAGGTTATAAGGCAGTCATTCAGAGGATCTGGAGCAGGGCTTCTCAAATTGAAATATACTTATGAATATTCTGGCGGTCTTGTTAAAATGAAAATTCTGATTCAGCAGGTCTGGGGGGGTCTGAGACTCTGCATTTCTAACAAGCTCCCAGGTGATGTTGATGTTGCTGATCTTGGACCAGATTTTGAGTAGCAAGGATCAAGAACATTTTTCTATTATTATTTCTTAAACTATGTTATTAAAATGAAAATACACAATTAAAAATTCTTGTATAGAACTTGGAGATTCCTAATAGTATGAGAATAAGTCCATGAATCTCATTTTGAGGACACTGAGCTAAACCCATATTATACCTTTTAATTAAACAGAAGGACTAGACTCTGAGGACTATGAGGCCATGGCCTATTTTACAAACTAGTGTAGTACCTTGCTCCTAGTAAAGTGCTTGGCACATATTAGGCACTCAATAAATATTTGTTGCATCAGAAAATAAAAAAATAACAGACTCTGGATTCGGAAGATCAGGGTTCAAGTCTTAGACTTCCCACTAATTACCTGAGCAACTTTGGCCAAGGCAATTACTCTCATCCTCAGTTTCCTCATGGAAATGTGATTACCTGCTTAACAGGGTTGTTGGGAAGATATTTTGAGAAAAGTAAGATATAGCAAAGCCTTGCCTTACCGATAAAAGTCACTCTCTGGGTCACTGTGCCGGATGTGGAATGGTGCGCTGGGATTCTTACAATCTAAAGGAAGGAGGTCATCAGGAAGAGGAGGTGACCCAGGGCAGGAAGGAAGAGGCTCACTCTCTTCAGTCTTTACACCTTCTGTCTGTTGCTGATTCTGGGCCTGAGCTGTGGCAATGAGGTTACGCAGACGTCGGTTGTGCTGGATCAGCTGAATGGTATGGATGGTGAGGCTGCATGGCTCTGAGGGGATGTCCAGCATAGTGGGGGGCTTGGGCTTGTTGGCTGAGGGTTGGTGCAGGGGTGGGTCATGGACTTCTACCAGTCGGAACTCCCGAGGGAGCAAGTCAAAGGAACTTCTGTTGGTCTGGCTTGATGAGATTGGTATCTCTCCCCAGTATCTCAACATTTTGGAATAAGAAAGGAAGAACTTTCAAGTTAAATGTAGATGATATCCTAAAAGTAGTGTTCTAAAATCTCTAGCAACTGCAGGTTATGGGCATCTGTAGTGAAAAATGTGAAGTCTAGCCAGTTATTTACATAAAAAGTAGGCAGTTGAAGACCACTTAGAAAAATGTCAGTGTCAGCAACACTGTAGGACCAAGGATGTTCTCCCTGAAGAAATTAAGAGAAATATAATTGTTAGATGCCAGTCATCACAATCACACACTAGGACAATTCCTACTGGACTGAACCACGAGGTAGAGTTTGGGTCATCAGTAGATTAATAGATGCAAGAGTATCTGGGGCTATAGTGTCCATATTTTCCATCTCACCCTACTAACTCATTACCAGAACTGCCATCATACCCAGTCCTGAACGATTTGCAAGGCAAGATGCTTAAATGAGACCTGGAATACTTCTCAGAGTATCTTGACACATCTGTGCTGGATCAGTAGGAGAAAAGGGCAGAGAGTTAAAGACAGGAAAAGGTGGTTCTTTTTTTTTTTTTTTTTGGCAGTGCCACGCAGCTTGTGGGATCTTAGTTCCCCCGACCAGGGATAGAACCCAGGCCTGGGCAGTGAAAGTGCCGAGTCCTGACCATTGGACCACCAGGGAATTCCCGAGGTGGTTCTTAATTTGTGAATGCCAGGCATAGGAACCTTTAACTGGTCCTGGTGGAAAAATTTATGAACCACTAATCTAAACGGTCTTAGGCATTCAACTTCTGACGTATACAGGGAAGAATCTGAGATATCTGCTGTCTCCTAACGAATATCCCTTCCTTCAGTAGCTCCTTATATCTAATCTACTCTCTACAGTAACGCTAGACTTAATATTTTAAACTCATTGCCTGTTGGAAAAAAGTCAGTCAAAATTTTTTTGGTTTACCATTCAACAACGTTTACAGTCTGGCTTCAACTCACCCTTCCAGATTCATTGCCCATATGTCTCTTCAAATTCAGCAAACATTTACCGAATGCCAGGTATCATGTGAAGAGATAAAGACTAATGCAAGATCCTTGCCCTGAAGTGAGGGAGAAAAACATAAAAAGGACATTTCAATATTAAAGTGTGTGGTAAGAGCTGTTCTAGAGACACAGACCTGGTGCAGTGAGAAAACACAAAGGAGGAACTTCCTGGAGAAAATGACCACCTTAGATCTACCAGTATCAGACTACTCAGGTTGAGAATGCCATGCATTTTCACAGCTTAAAGATGTGATCTCTGCCAGAAATGCCCTGACACCCACCACATCCCTGGCAGACTTGTATTCATTCTTAAGTATGGCTTAAGTCACCACCCTCTATCACCTCCCCAGTACATCTCCCTTCATTATATTCTCACAGCACTTTGCATGTCTCCATCACAGCATTTATCCCTATATTTAAACTAGTACTTATCTCAATTTTATTCTTCCATCTATCTCTCACAACTGTGATCTTAGTACAGTGAGTGCCTACTACATGCCGGGCTTTGCCTTTACTGTTAATTCAATTCTCCCAACCTCTCTATGAAGTAGATACTATTATTACCCCACTTTTCAGATGTGGAAGCTGAGGCTTACTGTCTTGCCTAATGTCAGAAATGGCTGAGAGGGAAAATCAACACGGCCAGGCTCCAGGGCCTGCACTCTTAACAACTACACTATGCTGCCTCATTAATCGGTTTCGGAAAGAATAAAAGAACGAACGAATAAATGAATGAACCAAGTGACAACAAAAATCGCCCTCTCCCCTAGCTTCACCAAAAGGAGCACGAAGGACAGACACCAAGTACAAGCAATGCCCAAGTCCCTAGCGGGGGGCTCCTCCGTCACCGTCAGCAGGCGCAGGCGCCAATCACAGGGTCCTGGGGTCGCCTTATGCTGGGGCAGCCCGGACACAGGGACATCTGGACCTGGACCGAGGCAAGGAGGCTCCACTATGGGCTGCCACGTCGCAGGCGCGGGGCTGGGCGGCTGTACGACTCCGAGAGGCCTGAGACAAGGGTCGCGTCAGGCCCGGAAGGCTGGTGTGTTCATTAGTGATTCAAGGCTGCCGGAAGCGCTTCTTCTCAATCAGGCGCTGCCACAGGAAGTCGTTATAACCCAGTTGCAACCTCTAAAGATGTCCCCATTCCGACAGTACCCCGACCGCCGTTTTGCTTTCCTCTTCCTATAAATTCCCAGGATACTCACTTCTTCACAACGCTCTAGGTCGTGAAGGAGCAACTCCACCGTCGCTGCCAGAGAAGCCGCTGGGGGCTGGGGAGAGGGAGGCGTGGAGAGGAATGTAGAGACCGAGGGGCTGAGGTTTCCCAGGAACAGATTTCGAGGCTGCACGCGCTTGATGATGGCCGCTAGTCCTTCTCAGTCCGAGCCGCTGGCTTCGCAGGAACTCAATGGCGATTTCAAGAAGCCAGGCCTACCCTTGCCCCCGGCGGTGCGGGGCAAAGCCCCGGCCACCAATCCTTCAAACCCTGAGGAGGTAAAGAAGGAAAGGCCCACGGCGCTGCCGGACTCTGATTCCGCGGAGCCTGAAGTCCCGCCAGCCCTGCTGGACAGCGGGGAGATTAGGGGTCCAGCGGAGGAGCAGCCGCGGCCCCCCACAGCGGCTCCTTCCCCTGGCGGCCCGGCCCCGGCTCCCCCTTACCGAGAGCCTCCGTGGGGCGGCCCCGCCACGGCCCCCTACAGCCTAGAGACGCTGAAGGGCGGCACCATCCTTGGCACCCGGAGTTTGAAAGGGATGAGTTGCTGTCTTTTCGGGAGGCTCGCTAGCTGCGACGTGTGCCTGGAGCATCCTTCGGTGTCTCGCTACCACGCTGTGCTGCAGCACAGGGTGTCCGGTCTCGAGGCAGAATGCGACGGCCACGGGCCTGGCTTCTACCTCTACGATTTGGGAAGCACCCACGGCACTTTTCTTAACAAAACCCGCATCCCCCCCCGCACCTATTGTCGGGTCCACGTCGGGCATGTTCTTCGCTTTGGAGGCAGCACCCGGCTCTTTGTTTTTCAGGTAAGTAGAAAAACCTAGAATTGCAGTCTCTGGAGTGCACCCGGCTGCGTTCCTGAGCTCGTTAAGTTTTCACTAAGGAAGGAGATTGTCTCAGTCAGCGATTACAAAAGTGGAGGAATCTGGACCCTCTTCTCCAGACCTCTGTACACATTGCCATATTTCTGAAAGTGACTTCAACAGTCAACTGTAAAAGAATTCTTTTGCTTGATCCATCAGGGACCAGAGGAAGACCGAGAGGCAGAATCTGAGTTGACAGTAACGCAGTTGAAGGAATTGCGCAAGCAGCAACAAATGATGTTGGAGAAGAAGATGCTGGGAGAAGACTCAGATGAAGAAGAGGAAACGGATACAGCTGAAAGAAAGAGAAATACTAGTAGTCAAGATGATGAAATGGGCTGCACCTGGGGAATGGGTAAGGAATCAAAATTGCTGCCAGAGGTTAATATTTTAAATTCATTTCTACTAGTACCCTTAAATGTTTTTTGGGTTTTTTTTTGTTTGGGTTTTTTTGTTTTTCTTTTTATCGTACAGCTTTCATGACTTTGAGATAGGACAAATACAGTTTGCACATTAGGTTACCAAAACTCAGATTTATTAACTTTTCTGATGCCAAAAAATTGAATTATGGGCACTATTGATTTCTTTTAATGTGCTTTACAGTGCACTCCTTTGTTCAAAAGTTCCTCAGCATATAGTTTATTATTTTTAACCATTAAAATTTATTTAATTAACTACTGATTATTGCTAAAGGGGGTGAAACTACATTCAATCAAATAAAACGGAATGTTATTCAATATAGGAGTTCTTTTGAATTTTTCATACTTTGTGTAAATACCCTGAAATGTGAAAATATCTAATCAGAGGAATAAATTGAATTTTCCATAAAACCAGACATTTTGGAGGATGGGTATTCAGGAGCTAGGATTTTGAAAAGCTAGAAGATGGCCTTACTATGTTGTTGGGAAGACAGATAAATCTTATGAAATTACTTGTGGTAAGTGCCAAGCAAAAGCTAGAAACCATTAGTATGCTAGGGTAAGGGTTCAGAGAAGGGGGCAGTCACTGAGGACCTAGACCTGCACTATCCAGTATGGTAGTCATCAGCCACACTGGGAACTTACAGTGTGGCTAGTCCAAATTGACATGTGCTGTAAATGTAAAATACACACTGGGTTTCAAAGACTTAGTGTGAAAAAAGAATGTAAAATGTTCATAATTTTTTTTTTAAAGTTTTAAAATTTATTATTTATTTATTATTTTTATTTTTGGCTGTGTTGGGTCTTCGTTTCTGTGCAAGGGCTTTCTCCAGTTGCGGCGAGTGGGGGCCACTCTTCATCGCGGTGCGCGGGCCTGTCACTGTCGCGGCCTCTCTTGTTGCGGAGCACAGGCTCCAGACGCTCAGGCTCAGTAGTTGTGGCTCACGGGCCCAGTTGCTCCGCGGCATGTGGGATCTTCCCAGACCAGGGCTCGAACCCGTGTCCCCTGCATTGGCAGGCAGATTCTCAACCACTGCGCCACCAGGGAAGCCCCCATAATATTTTTATGTAGATTCCTTGATAATAATTTCATCTGTTTCTCTTTTTTGATGTGGCTACTAGAAAATGTAAATTGCATATATGGCTTTCATTATATTTCTGTTGGGCAGCAGTAACAGATCGTTGGGACAGTTTATAAGTTTATAAACAGAAGGGTTTTGAGCTGGGACTTGAAGGAAAGGAAAAGAAGCCCTTAAGAAGCTGAGCATTGGGGTGGTATTTGGGGCAGGGATTGATGATTTTAAGGGAGTACTAAGTAGAGCAGTCTGTTGGTGGATATGATAAGTATTGGGAAATTATATTGAAGACAAAGTATTAGACCTGGGTGTGAGAGAGTGAGAATGCCAGGCTGAGGAACTTCTTTTTCTTTTTTTTTTACATAGAGAATGTGGTAGGTAATTTTGCTTTTAAAATATCAATACATATAGTGATGGAGAACAAAAATAAGATGCCATGAAAACAAGTTTTAACTTGTCACACAGTTTAGAAAACCTGAAGATGTTCATACGGATGGTCTTGTGGTTGTCCTCCTCCCCCCCCCCCGCCCCCACCTTTCTTTTCATCACTGATAACTGTATCTTTATCCAGCCTGAAGGGATAATGGGTGTCATTCAGATAGTCTCTTATGTCTGATTGTCTTTTGTTTCTTTCCCGTGTCCTGTAGGAGAAGATGCTGTAGAGGATGAGGCTGAAGAGAACCCTATTGTCTTAGAGTTTCAGCAGGAAAGAGAGGCCTTTTATATAAAGGATCCAAAAAAGGCTCTCCAAGGTTTTTTTGACCGAGAAGGTATGTAAACAGATTCTGACACTGCCAGTATAATGTATCCACAACAGGGTGGTTTTCCAGATCTTCAGGTACTTGGCAATGCTGTAATTTATCTGCTCTCCTCCTTGTTCATTTCTTGCCTGTGTGGTCAGTTGCTTCAGGTTTATTTTGAAAATAGTAAGAATTTTGTTATTTTTTCACATCTTGGAAAAAAGGAAGTACTTTTGCCTGACTTCATCCGATTCTTGTCAAAAGATCCAGGACTGGGGTGGTGGGGGGATTGACCCAACTTCTTGTCATTTTTTTGTTTCTTATTCACCTGATCTTTTGTAATTCTTAACATGGATTTTCACTTTGTATGATTTAAAGGATGTTTCCGCAGAGAATAGTTTCAGTAGAAATGCTTTGAGAGAACATCTATGTGTATGTGTGCGCATGTGTATGAGTGTAAATATATATATGAACTGCTTGCATTCTGCACTTAATATTTATGCTTCTAAAAACTAGGCAACCATGATAAATTAACACTAAGTCTACAACTTATAAGTGTGAAAGCTCCTATATAGGGGACAAACCTGTGTATGGAGAGTTGTTTTGATTTGAGTTTGGGCTTTTCTCTGCCTCAAGCTCATTCTAATTTTATTATCAGATAATAATTCCTAGGAATAGGAAGTGAAATGCTTTGAAATTTAGTATTCAATGTGGTATGAGAACTTTATATTCTTACTTAACCTTTGCTGTCTTTTCCCTTTGTATCAACTAGTAACTTTCAGATGCTATTAAAATTGTTTTGTCTTTCTTCCTTCCACAGGAGAAGAATTAGAATATGAATTTGATGAACAGGGTCATAGCACTTGGCTTTGCAGGGTGAGGTATGTTCTTTTCTCATTAACATCCATTTCTGGAAAGTGGTCAATTTCAGGTTTAATTTATGGTTACAGACAACAACCCAAAGAGCAACTTTAATCTTAATTTTAGCCTATTCCTGAATTTGGACCTTGATAGTTTAGTAGCACGTTGGGGTTAGGGTGGGATGAGTAAAAGGTGGAAGGAAAGGATTTGAAGTCCAACCTTGGCAAGATAGAACAAAATGAACTGAGAGATTAAAAAGCCATCTCAAAAAATATGACTATTATCATAAAATATTAATTTTTTTCATGAGAATTGGAGCTTAGTGCTGTGCTATAATTCCCCCCAAACCAATGCAGATTACCTGTGGATGATTCAACTGGAAAACAGCTAGTGGCTGAGGCTATTCACTCAGGAAAGAAAAAAGAGGCAATGATCCAGTGCTCACTGGAAGCTTGTCGAATCCTTGATACTTTGGGATTGCTGCGGCAGGAGGCAGGTGAGTACGTGGGAACACTTTTCTTTAAAAAAAACAAACAAAAAAAAGAAGGATAGAAGGAAGGGAAATTTAACACATAAGGTTACAAAACCTCTTTTTAGGGGGAAAATGTAAATCGTACAGAATTCTATGAAGTGAAAAGAAAAAATTCCCTATCTCCATACCCAAAGGTAACCATTGTTTACTTATATTCTCCCAGACATTTTCTATAGATGTGTGTTCAGAAGTAGATCCTTTAACAAAAAAAAACCACGCATACACAAATGCATTTATGTTACTTATAATATTCTTTTGTGACATTTTAACATAAGAATGTATCATGGACATTACCCATGTCATTGCATTAAATTTACCTTATTTTTTAAAAATCTGTCTGGGTATATAATTATTTTTTATTTATTCTAAAATTAATTTTATTGCAAAGTAACTTACATATAATTTAAAACTACTGAAGGCTTATAACTAAATATACCTGTTCTTTGTCCTGCCCCTCCCCAGTCTTCATCCCTAGAAGGCTTTTTTTTTTTTTTTAATTTTATTTATTTATTTATTTATTTATTTATTTATGGCTGTGTTGGGTCTTCGTTTCTGTGCGAGGGCTTTCTCTGGTTGCGGCAAGTGGAGGCCACTCTTCATCGCGGTGCGTGGGCCTCTCACTATCGCGGCCTCTCTTGTTGCGGAGCACAGGCTCCAGACGTGCAGGCTCAGCAATTGTGGCTCACAGACCTAGTCGCTCCGTGGCATGTGGGATCTTCCCAGACCAGGGCTCGAACCTGTGTCCCCTGCATTGGCAGGCAGATTCTCAACCACTGCGCCACCAGGGAAGCCCCCTAGAAGATTTTTAACTCTTTCAGTTATTTCTTCTGGCATTTAAAAATATCCGTATTTCTAATAACTTGTAATGGAATATAACCTGCAAAAAAAACAAAACAAAACAAAAATGGAATCACTGTGCTGTACACCTGAAACTAATGCAGTATTATAAATCACTATACTTCAATAAAAAAAGAATAAATGTTAAAAAAAATTCATATTTCTAAAAAACATGAATATGCTATTATATTTTGAGTCATTTAAACATTATCTATTGACTTAAATTAGTATTTGATATTTACATGGTTACATTTATGCAAATATTAGTCACAACTGAGCAGGGTTTTTTTTTGTTGTTTTTCTAAAGTTAATAATTGTGTATGTGTTTCATGTGTTTGATTTTTTTGGTACCTCTTACTCATTCTTCCCACACCTTTCAGTAGCCTTTCAGTATGTCTTTCCATATGGTCAATCACATTAAGTAATTTATCAGTTCTGACTCTTTTGGAGACATTTCTCCTGAAGAGGACTCTTCTCATTCTTTTAAGGATGACCACTCTCTAGGCCTGCTGCAGAACAGTCATTTGGGACTTCATTTGCTGTCTTCCTTGAGATTTCCTTTCTCATTCTCCAGGGATGGATTTTCTGTTTTGTGATTCTCAGATTCTCATATTTCTTGGTTTATTCCCTTGTTTTAGTGGAGCACATCTTTCTGTAGTTTTGGCAGGATAGAAAGCTGGTGCAACAATAGGGGGCACGGATATAATCTTCAATGGAGTTCACATCTTCCATTTTTCTTGGTCTACTGTTGTTTTGGTGGACATCCTCTAGTGGATTACTAAGAAAGGATATATAGCAAGTCAACTTTATTAAACCCTCCACTCTGAAAATATAATTGTTCTAGCTTTACTTTTGGTTAATAGTTTGGCTGGGAATAGAATTCTAAATTGGAAGTAATTTTCCTTCACAACTTTGAGGGCATTGCTCTTACCTGACATCCAGTGTTGCTATCAAAGTCCTAAACTATTCATTTTCCTGATCTCTAGTATGTCATCTTTTTTTCCCCCCTCTCGCTAGAAGTTTGTAAGTTTCCCTTTGTTCTCAAGGCTCTGAAACTTAACTGTGATGTACCTTTCTGTGGGTATATTTTCATCCATTTCCCTTGGGTACTTGTTGGGTCCATTTGATCTGGAAATCAGTTTAGGAACATTTCTGGAATTGTGCCATTCCATCATTTCATCCCTCTGTTTTCTCTGTTCTCTGGAATTTTGTTATTTTAGATATTGAACCTCTTGGACCGATCATCTAAGTTTCTTATCTTTTTTTCGCTTTTCTTTTCTATTTGTGTTTTTTGTTCTTTCTGGGATATTTCAGCAACTTTATCTTTCTGTCTTAATTTTGCTATCAAGATTTTAATTTCCAAAGCTCACTTTTGTTCTTTGAATATTCATTTTTAAAACATAATATCCTGTTGTTGTTCATGGATTATTAATGTCTCATCTCTCTGCTAATCTGTTTTCTCCAGGTTGTTTTTTCTTTTTGTTTATTTGGTACCTATCGTGCATGGCAGAGGTTTTTCTCAGATGTTATGTATTTCTTGGCTGTAGTTACTTATATAGGGACAAAAAATGTGGTTGGCAGCTTGGAATATATAGGTGGGGCTTGTTAAGTTTGAGGAACACTATACAATGATGTGGGTGGGCCTTTTGCTGGGGAACTCTCCATGTAAGTATCCTTAGATTTTCCTTTTTCTGCTGGCAAGATTCCCCAGAGAGTACTCTTCCAGTCTCCCGCATGAAGGGAGAGGACTGGCTGCCAGCATTCCTAGAGCTGCGTGGTGGAGATGGCTGAGCGTGTTCTCAGCATTCACCTCTTTTCAGGAGAGTACTGTTTTTTGAATGTAGTACCCATGCCCTCAATTGTACTAGTCAACCCATAGTTCAAAGACTTTCTGTCTTAAACTCTGTGTTTTTCCTGGGGGTGGGAAGGAGGTGAGTAGCCAGGGAGAAGGAGGATCTGTTTCTCAATCAGCTTTTACTCAGTCCTCTTTATTTTAGCACTACTATCCAGCCCCAGTTCCAGATCCTTTTGAGGATTCTGTAGTATAATCAGTTTGGTTCTCAGCTTTCCCCACTGTTGGTTTAGGATCAATTTTTTATATTTTATTTCTGCTAAGTTAATTTCCACTTATCTGTCTGCTTTTTAATTTCCAAAAATTTGGTGTTACTGTCCCCACGACTATTCTCCCTGTCTTTGTAGATTAGTGTCTTTAAAAAAAAGATCTCTTTGCTGCAGTTTTAGTGGGGTATGGGGAGAGAACAAAATTAGTTATGTGTGTTCAGTGTACCATCTTAACCTGGAAATTATCAGGTTTATATTAATAAGGACTGTTTTGGTTGCAAATAATAGAAACCTAATTCAAACTAGCTTAGGGGGAAAGGTTATTGGCTGCAGAAGCTGGGAAGAGTACCTCACAGGACTGAAGGAAGAACTGCATGAACCAGGACCTCAAGTTCTGGAAGCAGAACTTAGTGCTACAAAACCGGAACTCAGTATCACCAGGACGCATACAACTTATATATGTGTATCTGTGAGTGAGTCTGTCTCATGAATGCATGGTTTTATTTTGCAGACAGATTCTTACCGCACGCGGAAAAGATGGATGCTTACAGCCCTGGATTTATATTTTCTCTCTTTAATAACCTCATTGGAAAGAGAGCCTCTTTTCCCCTGTATCTAAGTGTAACTATAAGGGAAAGATTCTTATTGATCTGGCTCTGGTCACATGACTACCCCTAATCCAGATGGAATGGGGGAGGAATTTTCTAGAGGAAAGGGGGTACTTTTACCAGAAAAAGGGGAGTAAGATGACATAGGGTAGACAAAAAAGTAATAGCTACCATAGTCCCCTGGTTTTCATGGTTGCAATGTTTCATTGATATGTATAGGATAAATTCCTTTAAGTAGAATCCTGGATTAATTGCGTCTTTAATGTTGACAGCTGTTGTAAGATTGACCATCAGAAAGATGGTGTCAATATGCATTCCAGCCAGCTGTTTGAGAGTCTATTTCCCCATATCCTTACCAAATTAGGCATTATTAATCTTTTTCTGTTTTTTCTAGTCTAATAGGTGAGTGGTATCTCATTATTTTAGTTTGTGTTTTTTAATTATTAAAAAAAAGTTTAACATCTTTTCAAATGTTTGTTGGGCGTTTGTATTTCATTTTTTGTGAACTATTTTTATTACTTTTAAAATTTTCTTTTGGATTATTGGCCCTTTCCTCATTTATCTTTTTCCTTTTTTGCTAATTGATTTTTGAGAGCTTTTGCTCATTAAATAAATTAACCCTTTGTTTTAACTTTTTTTTTATTGTGGTAAAATATACATAACATAAAATTTAGCATTCTAAGCATTTAAAAAAAATTTTTTTTTTAATTTATTTTTTGGCCGCACCACGCAGCGTGTAGGGTCTGAGTTCCCTAACCAGGGAGCGAACCTGTGCCCCCTGCAGTGGAAGCATGGAGTCTTAACCACTGGACCACCAGGGAAGTTCCTAAGCATTTTTAAGTATATAGTTCAGTGGCATTAAATATGTTCATGTTGTGCAACCATCACTACCGTCCATCTCAGAACTTTTTCGTCATCCCATTCTGAAGCCTTGTACCCATTAAACAGTAACTTCCTATTCTTCCTCCCCCCAGCCCCTGGTAACCAGTGTTCTACTTTCTGTGTCTCTGAATTTGACTATTTTAGGTACCTCATGTAAGTGGAATCATGCAATATGTGTCCTTTGGTGTCTGGCTCGTTTCACTTGTAATAATGTCTTCAAGGTTTAGCCCTCTGTTTCTGTATGTAGTTTGGCAGCTTGTTGAATCCTCTCTTTTAATAACTGATGGTGATATTTTAAGCTGCTTGTCTACTTGCCTTATTTCTTTTTCTTTTTTTTAAACTGATTCATTATCATTTATTTTATCTACCTCTAGTATCTCGGAAAAGGAAAGCCAAGAACTGGGAAGATGAAGACTTTTATGATAGTGATGATGACACGTTTCTTGATCGGACTGGCCTGGTTGAAAAGAAGCGTCTGAACCGAATGAAGAAGGCTGGGAAGATTGATGAGAAGCCAGAGACCTTCGAATCATTGGCAAGTTTTATTTATAGAAGTAGCTGTGGTAGTTTAATTTTTTTAATAAAATAATGTATTATTTAAATTTGTTTTATAATTATAATTTTTAAAGCAATAGCATTGAAATCTAGTACTGAAGTATAATTTTTGTGATCTGTAAATTTGATGATAACAAACAACTAGTCTTATCCAAGTTGGAAAAAAGTTTGACTTGTTGCTAGAGACTATATCTATCTCTAGGTGGGTAGTGATCCATTAATGAGCATTCTTTGGATATGATCTTACCCCCAGAAAAAGAAAGGAAAAAGTTCCAAATTGGGATGTTCTGAGGTGAAATTGACTCTAGGCTTTTGGCAGCCAAGAATTGTGAAAGGAATTTTGAGGAGTGTAGTTTGGTAATACAGGCACACCTCAGAGGTACTGCAGGTTCAATTCCAGACCACTGCAATAAAATGAAAATTGTAATAAAGTGAGTCACACGAACTTTTTGGTTTCCCAGTGCATATAAAAGGTATGCTGTAGTCTATTAAGTGTGCAATAGCACTATCTCTAAAAAGACAATGTATATTTTAAATATACTTTATTGCTAAAAAATGTTAACCATCATTCTGTCAATGCAGGGTTGTCACAAATCTCCAATTTGTAAAAATGCAGTATCTGCAAGGTGCAAGTAAAGTAAAGCTCCATAAAATGAGCTATGCCTGTAGTCTTAAACAGTGTATCCTTCATGAAATGATCATAAGATGATCTGTATTTTCACTATATTAAGTAGTATTCAGAGCTTAAAACATTATCTAACATCTATCCTTTTGATTCATCAATGAAAACAAATGCCTTGAGTTCTTTCTTTTTTTAAAATATTTATTTATTTATTTATTGGCTACTTTGGGTTTTAGTTGCGGCACATGGGCTCTCTAGTTGTGGCACGCGGGCTCAGTTGCCCCGAGGCATGTGGGATCTTAGTTCCCCAACCAGGGATCGAACTGGTGTCCCCTGCATTGAAAGATCGATTCTTAACCATTGGACCACCAGGGAAGTCCCTTGAGTTCTTTCTTTTGAGTAAAATAAAGTCTGTGTTCTGTACATTCCTTCTGTTTAATTCTTGATTCTTTAATTCAGATATTCATTCAATTAGATTTAAATAAACAAATGAAAAATGTTAACCCCATGAGGAGCAGATTTAAATGGACTTCTGAATTAATCCTCTTAAAACTTGTCACAATAATTAAAATAAGAGGAGGAAGAAAAGGAAAGCTACCACATTTTGAAAGAAGAAAAACATTTGCTAACCCTGTTAATTTGGGTGTTACAGGTTGCAAAGTTAAATGATGCTGAAAAGGAACTCTCTGAAATTTCTGAGAGACTGAAAGCCTCCGGCAAAGGTAAGGTAATGACTCATTAAACAAATATTTATTGAGCACCTACTGTATGTAGTGCACTTTGCTAGGTACTAAGGCTACATTGGTTACTAAGATTTACAGGATATGGAGCCTTTCTAAGGAGCAGCATAACATTTTAGAACTAGAAAGAACATTATAAATTATTTGGTTCAACCTCTTTATTTAATAGATGAGGGGAATGAAGCCCATTGAGGCAAAGTGACTTTCTAAGATCTCCCAGGTATAACCAGTTTCCTTAATTCCTAATATCAGTAATGTCCTCTGTCCAGCTTTTTTTTTTTTTATAAATTTATTTATTTATTTATTTATTTTTGGCTGTGTTGGGTCTTCGTTTCTGTGCGAGGGCTTTCTCTAGTTGCGGCAAGTGGGGGCCACTCTTCATCGCGGTGCGCGGGCCTCTGATTATCGCGGCCTCTCTTGTTGCGGAGCACAGGCTCCAGATGCGCAGGCTCAGTAGTTGTGGCTCACGGGCCTAGTTGCTCCGCGGCATGTGGGATCTTCCCAGACCAGGGCTCGAACCCGTGTCCCCTGCATTGGCAGGCAGATTCTCAACCACTGCGCCACCAGGGAAGCCCCCTCTGTCCAGCTTTAAGTTAGTGACTTTTCTATGGAAACTTGGGCTGAATTTTAAAATATTTGGTGCCATCTTTCTAAACATGTATTATCCCTTTCTTGAACAGCTCTATCAGAGTCACCATCTCAGGACTCT
This sequence comes from Balaenoptera acutorostrata, assembly GCF_949987535.1. NCBI lineage: Eukaryota > Metazoa > Chordata > Mammalia > Artiodactyla > Balaenopteridae > Balaenoptera > Balaenoptera acutorostrata. Next base: position 72,494,086 of record NC_080075.1, on the reverse strand, counting down.
TTAGATGCGTTCATGTCAGAAATGAAATCAGGGAATGCATTAGATGGTGTGTCCCGGAAGAAACTTCACCTGAGAACTTTTGAACTGAGAAAAGAACAGCAGAGACTTAAAGGGTTGATAAAAATTGTAAAGCCAGCAGAGATTCCAGAACTAAAAAAGTAAGTCTTAGTTATACTTGGAATTTTAAATAAGCATGTTCACAAAGATAACATTTTGAATTATATCTTTATTTTTTTAGGTAATCACTATGGACTAGAAATAGACTATAAGAAACTCTTTAAAGCACAGAAGGCAGTGGTTTCATGGAGTAACTAAAAACCCAGTGTATTTGTGAAATTTAGACCACTACTGGATTTTTAAGGAAAACTATATTGATTCCTGTTTCATTGGAGGGCTCTAAATTTTTACTTAATACTTTTAGTGCAGAGTAAACTTCTTTAAAGAGCAACATGCACAAAAGGTTAATTTCCCTAATATATAAAGACCTATTCACCAGAGACAAATGGGCAAAGGATGTCAACTGAAAGGCCACTGAAAAAGAAATACAAATAACTCTTAACTATATAAACTCAACCTCACGCATAATAAGAGAAATACAAATACTACAATGTAGTACCATTTTTATCTATGATTTTAAAACCACAGATGAAAAGATATGAGTACAGATGGTCATTTTAATGCCTATATCTGTCATTCTTAAGAACCAGTTGATAACTCTTCAATATATTTAAATACTTTTTTAAAGTGGAATCTCTTCCTTAAAAAGGGGAAAAAGCATAATCCCCTGAAGTTGATCTTATTGTTAACTTTGATTTTGGGGAAATTATTGGAAGAGATTAACCCAAATCCATTTGCAGGCATCCAGAAGATTTTTGAGTAATTTGTAAACAAGATTTTAAGAATAATTTTTCCCAGACGTGGCTAGTATTTATGAGTGAGTGAGTGTGTGTGCGTGTGTGTGAGAGAGAGAGAGAGAGAGAGATCCAGTCTTTCAACTTGACAATATTTTTAAATTGTCTTCTATGTGGTGTCGACAAATTTTGAAAATGTTGAGTAGGTGGTTGTAGAAGTAAGCAACCCTCAGTAAACACAATCCAGATGGGCATCTCAAAAAGTGGTACTACCTAGGTGCGTTCACTCACTTATGAAGGTAGTTAAATATAGAAGGTTTCTTGTTTTCTTTAGGTCCGTGCTGTTCAGTACAGCACCCAATAGTCACATGTGATATTAAAATTAAACAAAATTAAAAGTTCAGTTCTTCAGTCACGTTAGCCACATTTCAAGTGCTCAATAGCCACATGTGGCTAGTGGCTACTGTATTGGACAGTGCAGACAGAGAACATTTCCATCATTCCAGAAAGTTCTGTTGGACAGTGCTGCTTTAGGTTGTCAGTAAGCGTCTACTCAGCCCCTCACCCCCGTGTACAAAACCTGTAACTTGATGCTGGGGGCATTGCATAGATGAGTATCTATCAATTGAGAGGCACCTCTGTTTACAAAAATGTAATGGCCAACCGTTTCTGGAGCTCTTGATCATCTGCACAGAAGATGTATCCCCAAATTACTAGCAGGTTTGTTCAAAGATTTATATGTAGTTTGGATATTTAATACAGTGATTCATAGATCAGTCTACGGAAGTCTATTTGCCGCAAATGATGTTTGAGTTACCTTACTGACAGTGAGGAGGTAGATTAGCACTAGAGTTAGACTTCCTGGGTTTCATTCTCAGCTCTGTCAATTAGTCTTTGGGAATTTTAAGGCAAGTTATGTAACTTCTTTGATCTTCACTTTCCTCATCTGTAAATTAGAATAATGATGTTGCAAAGATTAACTGAATAGCACTTAATAAAGTGCTGGCATATGTATTATCATTGTCGTAATTTTTACTATCATTGATATACTTAACAACTATTTGTGACATCGTTTTTGTGGAGAAAAGGTAAAAACTCAGGAGCCATAGCCCAGGTGAGACAAATTAACAGTGAGTTTTAATTCCAGCTCTGTAATCCTTTAATTTGCTAAGTCAGCCCTGAGAGGTGTTCTGAGCTAGAAGACACACATCAACTTCCTCCAGAGCCTCCCCTCCTGCTGTCTGTGTGTCTGTCTTGTTCCTCCTCCCTTTCTTACTTTGGATACTGGCCTTCAGATGCTGTGTATCTTCTCCCTCCTCTTCTCACTTGCGGGTTAAACTTCTAAACTTCCTACCTAAGTCCACCCCTGCTCCACCCACAAGCAACTCTTGATTGTGATCCCATCTTCTACTTTTTCTTCTCCTTTGGGAGGCTTTGCATGTCCTCCAGGCCAGCCAAGCTATTTAATGGAGCTGAAAAATATCTGTGTTGCTCTTGCCTTTGCCTTTCCATGCTTCCTGACGCTTGTGGGGAAGGGATGTAAGGGATGTTTGACAGAGCGTCTTTAAGGCCAAGCAGGCAGGATTTCCACTGATGGCCTCAGCAAGGCAATGGGTCTGTCTCTGGTACAGAAGGGGGGTGAGGCTAGGCTCAAGAGCACCACCGAGGGGGTAAGACTTAGGTAAAAGAAGGCAGGAGTGGAAATGGGGCTTCAGGGTTGAGCAGCGTAGTCAGTTTCTTGTATGGGCCCCTGTGAGCCAGGAGGGCCAGTGCTGTCCTTATATTCCAGAAGGCAGGGTTGTCCTGTAGTCAATGTGAAGAAAGCATAGGGCTTTCTCCCCTCTTTCTCCTCATGCTATCTTGTCATTGTCACCTCTGCCTACTCTCTGAGTGTCTTGTCAACTCAACTGCCATCCTTTTTGTTTTTCTTTTGCTTTGTTCTTTTTTCCCCTGCTCTTTTCTTTTCTTTTTTTTTTTTAATTTTATTTATTTATTTATTTACTTATTATTTATGTATGTATTTATTTATGGCTGTGTTGGGTCTTCGTTTCTGTGCGAGGGCTTTCTCTAGTTGCGGCATGCGGGGCCACTCTTCATTGCAGTGCGCGGGCCTCTCACTGTCGCGGCCTCTCTTGTTGCGGAGCACAGGCTCCAGACGCGCAGGCTCAGCAATTGTGGCTCACGGGCCTAGTCGCTCCGTGGCATGTGGGATCTTCCCAGACCAGGGCTCGAACCCGTGTCCCCTGCATTGGCAGGCAGATTCTCAACCACTGCGCCACCAGGGAAGCCCATCCCCTGCTCTTTTCTAATTTCTACAGTCTCTTCTCTTTGCTCTTCCTCAGCTTTACCCTCATGTGCTTAGCTTTTATAACTATATTCAGCCACTGAGAACATTGACAAGCTCGCCAGTTGTGGAGTCTCTCATTAAGTCTTTGTTGTTACTCACTACACAGGATATCCTGCCTCCCGCACCCTTTACACATACGTTTTTGTTTGTTAAACTTCTGTGCTCAGAGCTGTTGTGTGTGCTTATGATAAGTGTGGCCTCCAGGTAAGTAAGTCAAGCACTGAGTCCTCTTCAGAGGTTGATGGCAAATAGGGCTTTACACCATGGATCCACCTCCTGCCATTTAGTGGGGATGGGGCATGCCTGTGTATTCTCCTTTGCCAGTGACCTGTGTACTGTAGGCATCATTTTATGAATGTGAAGTCATGTAGCATGTTGTAAATTGCTAGACTAAGGTAGTATCCTTATCTTGCCCTTAATACCTCTGTGTCTGTGACAGTCAGCAGTGTTGTCCATTCAAACTTTGCTGGCCTGAATACCTCTTTCTTATTCGTGTATGCATAAATGTTCACTGTGGACAGTTTTGTGGTGCCAAAAGTTTGTTTACCATGGTATTTTTAGATAAAACCTTGGCCTCACTGGAATAGATAATTATTCTTTCTTCCTAGAACTGAAAGTCAGGCTACAGATGGAGAAAACAAAGCTAAAAAGCTTACACTGCCTCTCTTTGGTGCCATGAAAGGAGGAAGCAAATTCAAATTAAAAACTGGAACAATAGGGGTAAGTTGTGGGTCAAGGTGTTAAACTTTTAGCTCTTGAGTTATCCCGAGCTAATTTATCTCTTTTCTTTTCAAAACTCAGATGCCTCATCCCACAGTCATGTAAAAAGTGGCTGTGGGCTTGGTATGATCACATCTTTCCCAGGACGTCGTTCTTGGATTTTTCTCTTCCGCCTAGGCTTATCAAGAACTGATGAATCGATTCATGTGAATCAATTTGCATGTAACCGATTTGTGAATTAGAATAGTGGTTTATTAATTTGTGATCAATGTTGCGTTTAAGAAAGGGTCTCCTGTGGTTTCTGGGTTTGTTTGGGTTTTTTTGCTTTTTTTCCTGGTGGTTAGATGTTGTAATATTCAGAGTCAACTAACACTTGGTAGTAACATAATCTCTACACCTGGTTCTGCCATATTGTTTTTCTTACTTTGTTTAATCCTTCCAACACCTTATGATGTGTGGGAATTATTACCGCCCACAGTTGAGGAGCAGGGTCAGAGAGGTTAAATTCAAGATCACACCATCATTAAGTAACTAGATGCAATCAAATCCAGGTCTTATATCTTGAGTTGTGATCTTTCTACTATCCTCTAATACTTCACTGATGTATGTTTTTGCTCTTTGTACATCCTTATTTATAGAGTCAGTTTTTAAAAGGTTTTCATCACCCCAAAGAGCATAACCTTATGTATTAATGTGCTAGGGCTGCCATAACAAAATACCACACACTAGGTGGCTTAAACAAAAGAAATCTATTCTCTCACAGTTCTGGAGGCTAGGAGTCCATGATTAACATGCCAGCAGGGTTAGTTTCCTCTGAGGGCTATTTCCTTGGCTTGCAGATGGCTGCCCTCTTGTTGCCTCTTAACATGGTCATCCCTCTGTGCACTTGCAACTCTGGCGGCTTTCCTTCTTCTTATAAGGACACCAGTCATATTGGATTAGGGCCCCACCCTAACAGCCTTATTTTAACTTAATCACCTCTTTAAAGACCTTATCTCCAAATAAGTAACATTCTGGGGTACTGGCGGTTAGGACTTCAACATGAGTTTTGGGGGGACACAGTTCAGTCCATAACACCTTGAATTAGGGTAAACTGTCCTCTGGTGGCAGAGGGCTGAAGTCCCAACCATGTGTCCTGAGTGAGTACCATGTGGTTTACCTGTGATGGAGGCTTTTCTGTGAGGTGGGGAGAGGGTGTTTTAGTTAGAAGAAAAACTCTTTACTAAAAAGCTCTCCTTAGGATTACTGAGCTAAATCCTATATTTAAAAAATGATATACCTAACATATACTTTGGTACCTTCTTCCTATTCTTTAAGCTGTGATCAACTTTTTCTAATAATTACTTTTATTGAAAGGTCTTGATTAGAATATTTGACCTCATTCAAGAAATTTTTTTTTCTTCAGGATCTGTTTTACTGATTTACGTTTCTTGTTTCCTTGAAATTGTGTTAAATCTAAAATGAAAAAGCTGCACAAATGATTTATTTTTTAGAAATGTGTGTCTGATTTACTCCCTAGGAGATTTTGTAATGAATTAAGATTTGTAATGAATTTAACATCATGAGGGGTAACAGGACAGAATTCCTACAGCTGGTACTCAGTAAATCGTACCTGGAATAAATGTTTTTGTTCCCTACAAGCTGTTTCAAGTGTTTCATACTTAATGTTCTTTTGACCCTAGAAATTAACAAACATATTTGTTAAGGATTCGTAGATGGATAATATTTCATGTGAAAGTCCTCCTTCCAACAAACTTCGGCAGGGTTGATCCGCCTAGAGAAGTTAGACATTCTGCTCATTTAGCTTAACCCCCTTGAAAAGATGTGTCTCTGTCATATTGTAGAACTGCTTGTTCATGGGTTTTTTTCCCTCATAGAAGTTACCCCCCAAGCGTCCAGAACTCCCTCCAACTCTAATGAGAATGAAGGATGAGCCTGAAGTAGAAGAGGAGGAGGAGGAGGAGGAAGAGCAAGAGGAGAAAGAAAAGGAGGAGCATGAAAAGAAGAAAATGGAGGCAGGAAGCAGTAGGCTGCAGCAGGAGGTAGAGCCAGAAGGAGCAGTGCAGGAAACAGGTCCTCCCACAGATTTCACATGTTCTAAAGAAACAAAAAATCATGGTAATGTCTTCTTTCTCCTTCCTGTGCTATTCAGTGGGCATATGCATTCATCGTGGATAGGTTTGAAAAAGCAAAGCCAGTTCTTGCCTGTGCATTTTCGCTTTGTGACACTTTGTGATGTGTGATACAGCTGACTCTGTGGAAACATACTTTCCTGGTCTTTCTCTGATTGCCAGTCATTATTTATCCTCATTGTAAAATAAGGGCAAGTATTTCCAGTGTATTCCAGAATTATGGAAAGTTGAAAGCTGTGGAATCTGAAACCACAGCAGCTGTGGAACAGTCCTGAGCTGCTGCCACTCTGTGATTGGAGGGCAGTGGAACAGGGCAGATGATGGGGCCTGATTAGGTGGTCTCGGGGTAAGCCTCCCCTTATTCATTTTTCCCCCATCCCCGAAACAGAGGCTAAACATAATTGTACCCACTGGATGTACTTCTCAGGAAGCATCATGCCTTATTCATCTTTTTGCCCATGGTACCTAGCAGAGAACCTGATATGTCATATTCACCCACCTCAACAAAGGGCTGATGAAAAATATAAAAGAGGGAATTGATTAGTTTTTAAATATGTTTTCTTCTGATTATAAAAGGCTTGTATGTTCATTTTAGAAACTTTGGATCATACATAAAAGTCCAAAGAAGAAAAGGGGAATCTCCCATGCCCAGAGATTACTGTTTATCTTTTTAGTATCCTCTTAACCCTTGTCAGGTGCAGGGGTTATTTTCCTGCAGGTTGGCCAAACTGCTTAGCAAGATTAAGACTGCACAGAAAATAGGGAGCATGAGGAAAAGCAAAAAACACTGGCATTAAATGTGTGTGGGAATGTGTGCATATGGACTTCCAAAACAAACCAGGCAAGTCCATGTAAAAACACCAGGCCTGGTATGTAGACCTTCTCCTGAGTCACCTTCAGCTGTTTTAGACACAGACAAGTTATTGTTTCCTCATCTATGAGAAGTAAATCTTTTGTTTTTGCATTTTCCTTTGTTATTGGCACAATGCTTGGCCTTTTCAAAAAAGGTACTACACATACTTTTTTCAGAGTCTAATCTTTGATCCACCCATTGTAAGGGTGTTACATAAACAGGTCAGTGGGGAGGCGAGCAGTAAGTATTGTACTTTTTTGTTTAAGGGACCGAAGTAAATATGTGTGTCTAAAAATAGCAGATTTAAAAATTTGGTTTATAAGATACATTAATTAGTAAATCTCCAGCTGATTAGGGATTACTCCAGGCATTCATTTATTTTTTAATTAATTTATTTATAAAATAACATTGGGATTGTATTGTACATGCTATTTTATAACCTATTTTTTTCTGTGTCTTAAAACAGTCTTTTAAAATGTGGTTTTAATAAGGGGCAAAGTGGTCCATCACATGAATGTGCCATAATTTACTTAAGTCCACGTTATTATACGTGTAAGTTACTTGTTAGCTTTTGCTATTATAAACATACTTGTATATAATAAATCTTGGTGCTCATCTCTGATTATTTTCTTCGAATATGTTCCTTGACGTAGAATTTCTAGGCCGAGGAATATGTACATTTTTAAGGGTTTGGTAAGTATTGCTAAAAAGTTTTACCTCAGAGTTGGCCAGTTTTTGAAGTGGAAAATTGGTGGTTCTCTGTTAGACCTCTGGAGACACATTTATTGAAAACCTTATTAAGGTTAGTTGAAGCTAATGATAGTAAAACTGGATGATCATGTAGGTACTTAGCTTTTCTTGCTTTTGATTTGTTTTCTTGGTTCCCCACCACGAATTAAGTAATACAGTATGCTTTGGTTCTGCATTTTATAGAAAACATGTCTCAACTCGGCCAAGTGGAACAGAATAAAGGTTACCACGAGATTAGTGAGACAGCTGCATCGTGTGAGGAACCCTCAGGCAAGTAGCGCAGCGACTCCGCTGCTGCTGCACACACAGGCAGCCAGCTGGTGTCAGAGAGGAGGGGGTGGCAGCTGACCCGAGGGCGCAGACACTGGGTAGATGCTGCCGCCAGGGCTGTGGACAGAGTTGGGATATGTGAGAGGTTCATGTTTGGTGCCATCCTGTTTGCCTTTCTTTTCCTCCTCTGTCGCCTGGGTTTCCCCACCCCCCCGCCCCACCCCGACCCCCAAAGCACCTAATGCCTTCATGTTTCCCTCTGGCCATGCAAAGCTCTCTACAGTTTTACATCTCCCAGAGTTGAATATGTGCCTATCATGGGCGTGATTCAAACAGTATTAAAATAAATTGGTTGAAAGGTTGGGCTATTAAAAGGACTGTTTTTTTCTGGTTTTCTACTGCTTTTAACTGTAATGATTAAATTGAAAAATAGTAAAGTCAGCCCCATTTTCCTTTACCTTTTCGAAAGGTGTGATTAAATTCAAGCTTAGGATTTGAAAACTAAGGTTATTAACGAAAGGACAGTTCTCTCTACACAGTCTTTACAGTAGTAGAAGGAATTTTTGAGAATTAGATTGTGATGTTTTCTTCAATAATTATAATGCTCTTTAGGGCAGAATTTTTCTTTTCCATTTTATTTTTCTGAAATAGCTATTGCCTCTTTTTTTTTTTCTTTTTCATAAATTAGCATCAAAGAATGACTATGAGAAAAGCAGAGATGAATTGAAGAAAAAGAAAGCTCCTGGTCGAGGCAAAGTAAGTGCTTTAGTCATAATCTTCATTTTTCTGGAAGTAAAAATGAACCCCTTTGCCATGGGCCATATCCAGAAGAGTGAATCCAGGGATTATTTTAGCAGAATTCCCAGCTGCCTTCTACCCACTCTTCTAGAAATCTGGGCTCTTTTATTTTTATTTTTGAATTTTTATTTTTTGGATTTTCTATTCTTGTCTCTATCTGCTCTGTTCTTTATAATTGCTCACATACCTCTTTTATTAATTTGTGAATCTTTCTTCATATCCTAATATGCCATACAAAGACATTTGAATAATATATTATTTTCCTCTTTTTATTACACAAAAGGTAGAATGTAATATACTGCATGCTACACTTTGATTTTTTTTTTTTTTTTTTTTTTTTAAACCTGTGGTGGAAATCATTGTATATCAGTGCACTGAGAGCTTCCTACTGTGCGGGTGTACGCTATCGATGGACACTTGGGTTCTTTCTAGTCTTTTATTATAACAGTGCTATAATGAGTAACCTTATGTGTATATAGTTTGTATGGATACTATAAGTTCCCAGAAGCGGAATTGGTGTCGGGAGGTCCCTAAGACCACCCTTAGGCTAGGTAATTCACAGGAAGCCTCACAGGACTCAGCATGTGGTGGAACTTACAGTTGTGATTTATTACATCACAAGAATAGTAAGCAAAACCAGCAAAGGGAAAAGGAACATGGAGTGAAGTCCGGGGAACCAGGTACAAGTTTCCAAGGGTCCTTTTCCAGTGACGTCACATAGGATGTGCATAATTCCCCTCACAAAGAGTGACAACTTGTGAAACCAGGAAAGCTCATTAGAGACTTAGTACCCAGGATTTATATTGGGTACTGATCACATAGGTATCCCCTGCCTGGCATCTACCCAAATTCCATTGTCCTAGAAGGAAAGCAGGTGTTCAGCATAAACCACATTGTTTTTACGAACAGTTTTGGCCCAGTGGGCCACTCTTTGTCAGTTAGGGTAGTGGGAACCCTCTTGAAATCCAAGTTCCCAGATGGCCACCAACAAACCTTTCAAACAGGCCTTTGAAAGGATAGCAGTCAGGCTTGCTTTGTTAACTTTTCTGCACCTGGATCAAAAGGCAATGTCAAATTTTCCTCTGTGGAGGTGATATCATTTAGAGTTCACACGTGTCTTGACTGCCTCTTTTAGAAAAAACATCACTCTCACTGGCTGAAAATCAGCTTGTTGAGGCTTTGTGGAAAAAAAATCAAGATTCAGAGAGAGAATGCTCCCCCATTTTTGGTTACTTATGTCAAGATCATTAGTGGAAGCTGTTCTCTCTTAATTTTTGTTTGCTCACAGGGATAGGGACAATAATTCTTAGAGTTAAAATTCTTTTGAATAAAATAACCTATCTGTTTTTGCAGCTTCCACTGACACTTTCCTCCAACTATCCAGAAGATGATCCAGATTACTGTGTGTGGGTCCCACCTGAAGGTAGATGGTTTTTACTTTTCTTTTCCTCTAATATTTATTTATTTAGGTTTCTGAATAGGTAATATATATTTAAGGTTCAGTATAAGAACATTACAAGAGTATGTAGTGGAAAAGTCTCCCTTCTGGGTAGATTAAAGGATCTAAAGAGACATATCAACCAAATATAATTTGTGTATTCTGTTTGGATCTTTATTCAAACAAACAATTATTAAAAAAAATTATAAGCCAGTCAGATAATTTTGAACACTAGCTACATATGTGATGATACTAGGAAATTATTGTTAATTCTTTTAAAGTGTGAGTGATATTGAGTTATGTTTTTTAGAAAAAGTCCTTGTCTTCCAGGAATATGTACAGAAGTGTTCACAGATGGAATGATACCTGGGATTTCCCTTAAAATAGTCCAGTGGTGGAGGATGAGGGAAGATAGAGGAGGGGCAAGAGATAAAGCAGGATTTGCCACATGTCGATCATGGTTAACACTGGGTGCTGGGTACATGGAGGTTCATTATATTTTTCTCTTTACTTTTGCATGTATTTTAAATTTTCTCTAAAGTGGGGAAACAAAAAATCTTCTAGCTGTGCTTTAGCTACTCAGTTTTTTTCTAAAGACAACCAAATATCAGTTTCTTACGACTTCTTATATATATAATGTAAAATGCCTATGTAAGCAATAAAATACATAATATTTCATCACTTTTTTTACACAAATGGAAGCATATTCTATACTTTACTGTTTTGCACTTAATAATATATGGACATCCTTCCATAGCTACTTACAGATTTCTTTTTTTTTTTTTTGTAATGGTAGCATAGTTCTTTTTTATAGTATGGATATACCTTTATTTATTTAACCAGTTTCCTCAGTGAATATTTGCTGTGTTTCCTGTCTTTTGCCATTACAAACAAGTCTGCAATAAGTAACCTCTAATATGTGTAATTTTGCAAGTGTCGAGGTGTACTTGTAGAAAAAAATTCTTAAACGTCAACATGCTGGATCAGAGGCTACAAACATTTTTAAGAGACTATAAATTGCATTCTATAGGGATTATGCTAGTTTATGTTCCTACTACACCCTTAAGGCAATATATGAGATGCTTGTTTTCCCATATGCTTATCACAGGTTGCTTTTTCTATGGATTGGGTTTCTAATATACTAATAAGTAATAGAAATTTAGGTACTAAAATGCTTGCTTTTTGTCTGCTTTTTACTCTGATCTAGGCCAAAGTGGAGATGGCAGGACCCATCTTAATGATAAGTATGGCTATTGATTGCTTCTGAATCCTAAAGGAAGACCTTGTGGACCATGTGACATGGGATATTTAGGATAATATATCAAGTTGAATGTCCAGAGAAGGAGTTCAGATGATCATTTGTAAAATCTGGTGACTGGCCTTTTCTTCTGTGCTCTTGGCTTCCTAAATTTATCTACCCATCTGATTCTCTTGAATTTGGTATTTATGTTTAAAAGTGTTTGTGTATGTATGTAAAAAGGAACCGTATATTTTGAGAATTAGTAAAGTGAGAGACATGACTCTGTTAAAATAAGAAGGTGAAGATGTCTCATGTTTATTTAAGGCTACAGTGTCTGTCGTAAGCTTTAGGGACTATGCTTTTACTGAGCAATAGGGTGCTTCTGGCAGTTAGGCTTTAGGATTCACTGGTAATTGCCTCCTCAAATAAGTGTTGAAATATGAGGTCATGCCAGGGTGTAACCCTGAGTGTCTCTGTCATTCTTGGAACTAAAAATATATCTACACAGTGGGGGCTTCCTACTCCCTCTCACTATAATCCTCCTGCCAGGTTTGAGAACAGACCCTGACTTATGAGGACACAGTTCAGGACCACAGCACACCTCGTGCACTCAGGCACTGATGCTGATAAAAACTCAGCCCTTTGCATATCCTGGACTCTGACCAGTCAGGTTAGTCACCCCTCCTCTTGTGGAAAGGTGCAAATAAGGTCACAGAATGAAAAGCTGGATGTGTTCTGCCCACTGTAGGGTTTCTCACGTCTGTAGAGAGGGGAATAATAGTTCCTTCCTCTCTGGAAACATGAAGAAATGCAAGAATATGTCTTATTCCCACTCCGCCCCCCACTTCCCATCATCAGTGCCTCACTTGCACAGGAAAGGAAAGCCTAAGAGTGGAAGCAAGGCGGAGCACCAGTGGATTATGCTGGAGGCGCACATAGTGAGCAGGCAGGACAACGGCTGTGGCCCAGCGAGAGGGAGTGGGTGAGGATGATGCTTTCCCAATGTGGACTCTATGGGATGCATGAGGTGGGCAGGAAGCAGTAACAAGAAGCTTCAGTTACCCTAACAGATGTCTGTTCTACTAAAAATAAGTCTGATTTCTCAAAAAACAATACCAATATTGGCATTATGAGAAACGATTATTTTAGACTTCATTTAGACCAACAGAGAAGAACTTGTTGATGATGTAAGAAGTGACAGGAATTCGGGGGCAGAGTGTCTGTGCCACCTTGGATCGAAACCACGGACTAAGGTCTGAGCCAGATCAGTGGTCTTCAAAGGTGAAACTCCTGATTCAAACAGAATTGTATGTGGAACCCTAATACTTGAACAGGTAAAAAATATGCCTGCTCTGGTTGAATTGAGGTGGGGATGGATGGGGATTGGATGTACACACACATACCTGCATGCATACAATCCTCTCCTCCTCACTCTACCCTCACAGTCACCTTGAGGAATCCTAGGGACTCCACAGAGCATCGTCTGCTTTAGGAAGGCAGATATCTAAGTGTTCTGGGAAGGGTAGGTATAGTCCTATGTCTTGAGAGCATGAAAGCAAGTAGGACTCCATTGGCCAAAATAAAATATAAATGTGTAACTTGCACAATTAATATCAGTGGTCAGTGGACTTGTTTCAAAAGACCTGCACGTGAGTGTTAGCTTCTCTTTACTAAATAGGAGACTTTGGGGACATGACTTTTCCCTGAACCTGAATTCTGTCATGTGTGAAGCAGGGACAGTAATGCTTTTTGCTCTTTGGACCTCGGATTTGTTCTAGGATCAAATGAGACCATGTAGATGGATGTGCTTTACAGGGATTTGTAGATATTAGTAGTTGTTATTCATTACAAAAAGGAGACATATCCTGACATCTGGGCCGACTTACCTGTGAGAGGAGTCTGGATTATATCAGTGATTCTCCACTGTAGCTGCATATTAGAATTACCTAGGGAAATTTTTGAAGTTCTTGATTCCAATACTTAGATCCCATGTCAGATCAATTTAATCAGAATCTCTGAGTTGATCCCTTTTAAAAGCACTCCAGGTGATTTTAATGTGCGGCCCATAATGGAGAACCTCTAGAGCAGAGTCAGCAAACCATTTTTATTAATGGCCAGGTATTTGAGGCTTTGCAAGCCATATAATCTGTCGCAACTACTCAGCTCTGCCATTGGAGTGCAAATGGCATAGGCAGTATACAAGTGAATGAGTGTGACTGTGTTCCAATAAATATTTACTTATAGAAACAGGTGGCAGGATTTCCCTGGTGGTCCAGTGGCTAAGACTCCATGCTCCCAATGCAGGGGGCCCGGGTTCCATCCCTGGTCAGGGAACTAGATCCCACATGCCGCAACTAAAAATCCCGCACGCCACAACTAAGACCCAGCACAGTCAAATAAGTAAATATTTTATAAACAAAAACAGGTGGCAGGCCAGGTTTGGCCCACTGTCAGCTCTAGGCTAATTCATCTTTGGGGTCTCATCTGACTCAAGATGTTCATTACAGTGTCTTTAGGATATTTGAAAAGTTTCTATTCAGAAGGCTAATTAGCCCCTCCTGAACTGTATGGGTTGCAGTTTTTTGGTTACCAGAAATCAAAGTGATCTAGTCTCCTTTTCACAGAAACGAAAGCAAGGTTATTAGTCATTACAAAAAATATTGTTACAGCAAGAACGCAACAGGTTATCTGTAAGCAGGGTGTCCCTGGTCTCTCCTGGCCTCCCCAGGAATTCTGTATCATATCTGCCTCTGTATTTAAAGAGCAACGGGAAGCCACTGGAACGTTAGTGATAGTGAAATGGTCAGATTTGGGTCTTTAAAAGAACACTTAAGCTACAGGTTGGAGGAAGGATGGAAGAGGGCAAGAGGATGCAGGAAGACCAGTCAGAAGTCTGCTGCAGAGATCCAGGTGAAAGATGATGGCAGCTTGAACTAAGTGGAGATCGAGATACAAAGATAGGGGTCCCTGCAATATCTTAACAAGTAGAATGGTTGAGACTGAGTGATGGATTGTCTGGGAGTGAAAGGGGAAGGAGGCTGGAGGGTAATTCCTAGATCACTGGCTTATACATCTGAATGGCGGATGGCGTCATTTGCTGAGATGAGGGGACACTGGAGGAGGACCAGGTGGAGGTGGAGGAGATCGTGAATTCCATTTGGACAAGTTGAACTTGATGTCCCTTTAAGACATCTAAGTAAAGGTGTCCAGAAAGCAGTTGAATATAGAGGTCTGGATCTCAAGAGAGGGCTAGAGAACAGTTTCAGTCTTCTACCAGATGAGCCTAAGATTCAGGTGATTTTGAAGACCAGGTGGCAGGCACGAATTTTGCAGGCAGACCCCAGTCTTGGACAACTGGTCTCCATATCTTTGGTATTGGGAACAGTTTTTCTTGGCTATGGGTACTCATTTATTTGGGGAAAAAGTAAAGTAAGTAAGTGGTACAGTGAACAACATTCTGGAAAGAAAGGTCAGGGGTGTGAGTGTAACTTTAAAACAAATCTCTTTGTCTGCTTTAGGACATTTCTAAGGATTTTGCATAGTGCCTGGTATATGCAATAAATGTTTGTTGAGTGCCTGCTATAAATATTTTCCCTGGAATTGTCCCAATCTAGCATAGGAAGTATGAAGTCCCATTATTTCCTTATAGCCCATTACAAGCCTTTACCCATTACTACTTCACTGTAACTGGATGGAGTTAACTCTTTGGGAAATAATGACACAATTCCTATCAAACTTTGAAGTCGTTAGCCACAGCCTGGGGATCTGTTGCTTTACCACTGAAATGCTGCCACCTCCCGGATAGGGTGTGACAAGTGACCAGCAGCTGTGGACAGCTTCCTGAGAGTGGGAGCCAGAGGGAAGGAAGCCTGCCAGCCCTGTGGCAATCAAAAGCAGGAATGCAAATCCCTGGCGCGGCTGAGTTCCCATACAAGGTTTGGTCCATCCCTGTTTGGACCAAACCAGGTTTGACAAACTGCTGGGAAATGACGTAAAACTCTCCTTGACCTTTGTGGAGGGTGGGTCACGGCATCAAACTGGTATCATGTCTTCTTGTGACAGGCTGCTCTTTGATCATGAGATTCCTCATTTGATGTGGGCATTGAGAACCATTTTCAAGATTTCTTCTCAGCAATCTGAGAGGACTGTGCCCTGCTTTGGTTTTAGAGGTTTGGCACTACGACAGTCCAGGGTGGGACTGAGACCTCTATTCCACGGGAGACCAGAAGTCTTTCTCCCCCCAAGAGGACCTGGCACTGATGACAGGTTTGAGGGCTCAGCATGTGAGGGGACAGTGGTTCCCACTGAATGTAGCTCCACCTTCTTCATCCTCCAAATCAATCTTTTTTTTTTAAATTTCAAGTCTTCATAGAATTTATTTGTAACACATTTTAATGAAGTATCAATAAAATTGATGATATGACTTTGAACAGATTTCTATTTCATTTGGAAAGTGTGAGAAATATGTAGTGTGAACTTTTTATAGATTTAATAATAACTATCTGAACTTAGTCTACATTCTTGGTTCTGACCATACTAATTGCCAATTTCATATGGAATTTTAAGTGTAGCATTTAGAGGCTTCTTTTATCCTTAAAAGTAAAAGTCTGTTTATCTCCTATAGAGGACAACTTTTCTTGCCACCTAACCCGTGAAAGAACATCTTATAAATCAATGCGTATCTTATATCTCTTGAGGAAGCATTTCTGCAGGCTTCATAAGACCTTTACTGGAAGAGGATTCTATAACATTGTGTGTAAATGTTTGTAGTTGAGGATTGTATAACATGAAGCATAACAAATCTCTCGAGGTCTTTGAAGGCAAACACTGTAACTTTGTTTTGCTCAGCCATTTAAAGTGCATCCATTTTTTTTTTTTAAACCACTTTTTAAAAATCGAGTTACTCGGGCTTCCCTGGTGGCGCAGTGGTTAAGAATCTGCCTGCCAATGCAGGGGACACGGGTTCGAGCCCTGGTCTGGGAAGATCCCACATGCCGCGGAGCAACTAGGCCCGCGAGCCACAGCTACTGAGCCTGCGCGTCTGGAGCCTGTGCTCCCAACAAGAGAGGCCGCGATAGTGAGAGAGGCCCGCGCACCGCGATGAAGAGTGGCCCATGAAGAGTGGCCCCCGCTTGACGCAACTAGAGAAAGCCCTCGCACAGAAACGAAGACCCAACACAGCCAAAATAAATAAATAAATAAATTTAAAAATCGAGTTACTCAAAGTCAATCTCAACAATTTCTCCGTGTAGAGGTTTTAGGATTCATTCCTCTGCGTTGCCACTGCCCTGACCCAAGCTCCCCTCGCCTCTTGACTCCTCGCACATCTCCCTTCCTTTTGTCTCTGCCTCATCAAGCTCTCCTCCACACATCTGAGTTATCCTAAAGTACATCACTGAGCAGAATCCTTGGCTCTGAAACCTCAAAACATTCTCCATTATCCAAAGGGTGAGGTCCAAATTCATTTGAGGCTTTAAAATCCCATATCATAGGGTTCCTGTACTTTCTGATCATCATAACTCATCCCCATATGCTCTTGTCCCTTTCTGCTACCCACCAAGTATACCCCATACTCTAGTAATAATAGGTTATTTGCCCCAAACACAACTTTCGCTTTTACTTCTTCATATATTTTCCATCACACCTTGCCGTACATGGCCTTGAGCCTCGGTTTCCTTGTCTGTTAAATGGAGAAAATAATAGCTACCTCATAGTACTGTTGTGGAGATTAAGTAACTGAACTATCTATAAAACCTTTAGCCATGCTTGACACGTAATCAGCTCCCCAAAATGTAGTTATTAGCATCATTGTGGCCTTCCTTGCTCATGTCTACTAGGTAAGGTCCTACTCATTTTTTAAAAGTTCAGCTTGAGTCTCACTATCTTCAGGAAACCCTGATCCCCCTGGTTGTCACTAATCTCCCTTTTCCCACCAGCCCTACAGCACTTTATTTCTACTTCTGTGATACCCCTTGCTCGGATGACCTGACATCTGCTAATTATATGTGTGCTTGGGTCGTTTATGTTTGTAAACTTTCTGAGTTGGGCATGGCAACTATCTTATTTTGTACCCCACCTGCACCTCATGGCACCTACCAGTTCACAAAATACGTGCTCAGTTAACTGTCGCTTTATAGGTTTGAGGGTTGCAGGGCAAGTTCTAGTCCTGGCCCTTCCTGCCCTTGGGTTTTCCAGGCAGAGAAGGGACCTTAGAGCTGCCTTCATTTCCAGAACTTGTTCCAGACAAGCTGGACAATCTAAGCACTAACCATCGTAGCAGGGTTAATGCAGGCACAGGCCTGGATTCCTGAACTATTTGGGGCAAAATCAGGCGGAACTACCCCTTCCCGTCAAGGAGCTCCGGATTACAGCAGCTGGCTTTAATTTGGGCTTTAAGCCCTCTGCTGGCCCTGGAAAATCTTGATCTTGAGGGTTGGCTCTGGTTTCCTCAGGCTGTCACGCACACCCCTTCAAAAGTCAATGCAACTATGACAGGGAGTGATCACAAGAGGGCAGTAAAGACCCATCACCGTACAGCAACTTGCACTTGGAGCTGAAAGCCAGAAGACAAATGTTTCAAAGCGGAAGAAAGAGTAAGAAGCACATCCTGAACTCTTTCAGAATCAGGGCTCTGAAAGACCTCAGGGCAGCAAGCTGGTTCAGGTCACCAATGTCTTCCCAGGTCCAAGACCTGAAAGCAGCAAATTAGGGACACTGACAAGGTCCAAACAGTGTTCCCTAAATCTCTTCGCAGCCTGTTGTTTCTGGTGCTTAGTTTCACCTGGAGAAAGTCATTCTCCAGTCATAATGCACATATTCTATGGAGGAGTTTAGGCATTACCTGTTTATTATTTACACACTGTATTACAGAACATTTTTTCACACCAACCCCCCCCCCCGCCCCGCTGTCTTTATTGAGGAATAATTGACAAAAATTGTATATAATTAAGGTGTACAACTTGATATTTTGATAGATCACACTCATTTAAAAAATCTGAATCTCCTGTCTTTTTTTTTTTTAATTTTAATTTTTTTTAAAAGCAACACAAGTGGACTTTTTTTTTTTTTAAGGGAACGCTATTTATTTATTTATTTATTTAGGCTGTGTTGGGTCTTCGTTTCTGTGCGAGGGCTTTCTCTAGTTGTGGCAAGCGGGGGCCACTCTTCATCGCGGTACGTGGGCCTCTCACTGTCGCGGCCTCGTTGCGGAGCACAAGCTCCAGATGTGCAGGCTCAGTAGCTGTGGCTCACGGGCCTAGTTGCTCCGCGGCATGTGGGATCTTCCCAGACCAGGGCTCGAACCCGTGTCCCCTGCATTAGCAGGCAGATTCTCAACCACTGAGCCACCAAGGAAGCCCTCCTATCTGTCTTAAAATGTAAAAAGAGGAGATGTTATCACCTCTGTTTAAGGAAACTGAGGCTCAGAAAATGAAGTGACTTGTTCAAAGGCATGCCAAGTTCATGGTGGAACCATAATTCCAGATCCTTTGCTTATTCCTTCTAGTTTTCAGTTGTTTATGTTTGTAAGGTTTGTGAGTTTCAAGAGCAAAGACTACATCTCATTCCTCTTTTTGTCTCTGAACGGTGCTCCCTTAACCTTTAGGACTGTGAGTGGGTGTGTTGTATAAGGCTCTCCCCGCTAGGAGCTGGATTCCATGATCTCTCTCTTACCCCCCTGATTCAGTAATTCTGTGATTTGGAGGCACAGCGCTAACAACGACAGTGGTGGCCCTGAGTGATCCCACTGGCTGAGCATTTGAACAAGGGCAGCCGCTTGGCTGCCAGCCTGTGACAGTCCATCATTAGTAATGCAGGGAGGGCGGAGGACAGTTGGACAGTTTCTGAAAGTGTGCAGTAGCATCCCTGGCATGAGAGTTGACTTTAGGGGAGGAGAATGAAAATGTTTAATTTTAGCAGTTTTGCATATAAATACATTATTATTTATACACATGCACACATACATATTGTTGGATAGAATGAGGTCAGTTTTTAAAGTGAGTTTATTTAAAGAAGAACATTAAGTAAGTAACAGTATGGTGGGATGCAACAAGGTACAAAGCATGAGACAGGTATACCAGTGAGTGAAGTTCAAGGGACTGTGGTGAGGTGGGAAGATGGTTGTAACTCGAGTCACAAAACTCTTTCATGTCTGGCTCTGTGACCCTTAAGCCATGTTACCCTGATTAAGTTGCTGACCTTAAACAAGTTTCAGTGTTCTCATCTGTAAAGTCAGAAAAGAATTCTTGTCCTCCTTAACTCAAATGAGAATAAATGAAAGTACACTGAAGCCTGGAAAACTGTGCAAGTGTCCGGTGGTGCCAATATCACGATTCCCAGTTCCACCAAGGTCTATCCAGGACCTCCTCTTTTCCACCACGGAGGGTGCCTCCCAACTAGTGTCCATTTCCCAGATCCCAAGGACTGAGGCCAGTTCTGTTTGTTGTCCACACCTGGGTCTGCCATTCTGAGGAGGAGGAGGAGGGAGGGGCTGGAGAAACCCTGGAATCAGTCCAGGAACAAGTCCCAACATGTCACTGTTTGCTCTGTCATCCTGATTCAATGACCTCATACGAGGAAGGGAGGGAACAGAAGGAGCTGTTCTCTTCCCGATACCTAAGGAGCCTTCTGACATCTCCTGTTTTCCTCGTCATGAGAAGAGCAGGCGCCAGGCTGTGATTTTTAAGGTCTGAGCTAATCTTGGAAGTGAAGGAGAGCAGCGCCTCCCACAACTGGTCAGACTCAAGCTTCTTGGGGAGCTGCCTGGAGCAAAGGGGCAGAGGGGGCTGCAATGGGCGTCAGAATCCAGGCTGTTGCCCCTGCTTCCTGGCGGGGCTCCAGAATACACAGCCTCCTCCCCGGGTTCTGACTAATCGCAGTGCTACTTGGGTGAACACTAAGGATTGGCAGTTAGGGGAAACGGGCCTGAGGCTAGGACAGCTCCTGCATTGGTGATTAGTCTGGTCCCCAAGGGACAGCCACTAGGGTTGACAGAGGCTTCAGTGACTCTAGTCATCATCCTTGCATACTCCTACACTTTCACATACGGTATTCAATGAATACTTTCTGAGCACCTACTGTGTACCAAGCCTTTGGGGAAATGAGGCAGCCATGTGTATCAAAAGGCTGCAGAGGACCTTAGAGTCACCTTTTTACCACCAGGACTCCTTTTGTCCTCCTTACTTCATCCCCTCTACCACCTGGCCTTAATTAATGTTTAAATAAGTTATTTTGTCAGCCACACAAATTGCATTTTTTTACCTTCTTTTTTTTTGGGTGGGGGGCGGGCGCCGAGCGGCATGTGGGATCTTTGTTCCCTGACCAGAGATAGAACCCATGCCCCCTGCAGTGGAAGCGCAGAGTATTAGCCACCGGACGGCCAGGGAAGTCCCACAGATTGCATTTTTAAGGTGTTCAAGTTTTTTTTGTAATCAAACATTTATGTAACTGCAAATAAGTGCTTCTGATCAACACGCGATAATAACATTATGACACTGAATTAGTATCTAGTTACACAAAAGCAAAGAAATCCAGCATTTTAGCTATCCTGTTTATCCTGGTTGGGCTTTTTAAAATTTAAAAAGTAGCTGGCGGACTACCCGGGGAGTCAGTTCAAGGTTTTACATAACAGCTGGGTTTTGAAGGATAAGCAAGAGCTCACAAGCAGGGAGAAAGAGGTCGATGCAGGCAGAGGGGGGCAGAACGATCCAGGTGCTGGGCCCAACACCTCCATCCCAGGGCTGGTCAAGTGGATCAGGCTGTGGCTTGAACTTGGTGGGTGGAAGCTGGGGTTTGGGATGGAGCTAATGAGGGTGGAGATGAGAACCAGGGATCTTACAGTTGAAAGTTCTAGGCTGGCCACATCACGGTCCTGGAGAAACAGGACAGAGAGACAGGCAATCCCACTGGAGTCCCTTTGGTTCTCAAGGGCAGGAGGGAAAAAGACAGCAGAGGACAAGCCAAAACTCAGCCCCAGAGCTGGCCAGAACCCTGGCTCCCACCTTGGCTGCCCACCCCTTAGCTCCAAGAGCGAACCATTTTTCTGTGATTTTTTTTGGCTCGTCTCTTAAACGTTCCAGAGTCAGATCAGGCTGTGCCATGGTTGAACAAACCTGTTGAACAAATAAACAAGGCAGGCTGCGGGGCTGGGAAAGCACCAGACGTGGGCCCCCAACCAGATCCATGGGCTCTGGCAAGTCTGTCCCAAGCCTGGGTCTTGGCTTCTTCCCTCTACCATGAGAGGTGGGAGCGTGGAACTTTTGGGGTCCCTCCCGGCTCTGTGATCTAAGCAAGTTGCCCACAGAGAGGAAAACTCCAGAGCTGCCAGTTCAGAAGAAGCCTCCTTTCTTTTCACTACATAGTGCAGCTAAGGGCAGAGAGAGAGGAGATCTCCTCATGGCAAATATTGAAACCAAAGAACACCCATTCGCTTATTCACTTATCAAACACTGAGTGTCCAATCTGTGCTCGGTGCTATGCTGCCCCTTCCCTCACAGAACATACAGGAGTTATAAATGCTCTAGCTGAGGAGAGAGGGTCACATTTCTCGTATATACCAAGTTCTCACCCACCTCAGGGCCTTTGCTCCTGCTGTTCCCACCAGCTAGACTGCCAACCCTTCCCTCTTCCTCCTTCTGCAGGCTCCGCTTAAATGGCATTTCCTCTGACCACCCTGTAAGTGGTAGGCTTCTCCATCTCTCCCCATCTCTCCGGCCACACTCCGTCACCCTCATAGAATTTATGGCAGTTTGTAATTATACGTCTGCCCTTCATTTAGTCATTTATTTTCCACCTTTTTGACTTGAGTATAAGCTACCTGAGGGCAAGAATTCTGTTTGTATTTTTCACTTCTGGACACTTAGCAGCATATACTTGTAGAATACATGAATAATATTTTGGCATGTGCCGGATTTTTTTACATCGACTCTCTAATTTAGTCCTCTTGACAACCCTAAGGGAGAGGCATTACTATTATTCTCTACATTTTTGAGTGAAGAGACAGACATCCAGAGATGTTAAGTATCTTGCAGTTGGCGGGGCTGGGCTTGAACCTCGTCTCCAAGTCAGGGCTCTTTCTACTTCACCGCGCTGCAGGCCAAATGACGTGAGGCTTTGTGCCCGGCTGTAACGAACCCCTGGCTCAGACTTTTCCTTCTTTTTTTCCTTTTTCTTTTGAAATAATTTCAGCTTACCAAAAGGTTGCAAGGCTAGTACAAAGTACAAAGAATTCCTCTGTACTCTTCACTCAAGTTCACCAGATGTGAACATTTTGCTGCATTTGTCTAAATATTCTTTCTCCTTGTACGTGTTTTTACATGTTTATACTTTTCTTTTTTTCGACTGTTTTAGAGTAAGTTGCAGACATTATACCTCTTTGTCCTTAAATACTTCAGTGTGAATTTCTCAAGAACAAGGATGTTCTTTTCCATAAAATCGAAATCAGGGAATTTAAAATCTATATAATCCTATTATTTAATGTACAATCCATATTAAAACTTACCTAATTATTCCAATAATGTTCTTTATAATGATATTTTTTCTAGTCCAGGATCCAATCCAGAGCATACATTCTTTTTAATTTTAATTCCTTTTTTTTTTTTAAATTCTTATTTATTTATTTATTTATTTATGGCTGTGTTGGGTCTTCGTTTCTGTGCGAGGGCTTTCTCCAGTTGTGGCAAGCGGGGGCCACTCTTCATCGCGGTGCGCGGGCCTCTCACTATCGCAGCCTCTCTTGTTGTAGAGCACGGGCTCCAGACGCGCAGGCTCAGTAGCTGTGGCTCACGGGCCTAGTTGCTCCGTGGCACGTGGGATCCTCCCAGACCAGGGCTCGAACCCGTGTCCCCTGCATCAGCAGGCAGACTCTCAACCACTGCGCCACCAGGGAAGCCCTTAATTCCTTTTAATTGTTATATCTCTTTAGTTTTTAATGTAAAACAGTTCCTCAGCTTTTCTTCCTCTTTCATGGCGCTGATATTTCTCAAGAATCTAGGCCCGTCATTTTGTAAACTGTCCCTCTGCTTGGGTTAGTCTGATGTTTGTTCGTGATCAGATTAAAGTTAGGCATTTGTTGGCAGGAATCTCACAGAAGTGATGCTGTGCATCTCAGTGCATCATATCAGGAGCCAACATGATGTCTGTTTGTCCCAGGACTGGTGATGTTAACTTCACCAGTGGAGGTGAAGGTGTCTGCCAGGTTTCTCCATGGTAAAGTTACTGTTTTTTCCCTTTGTAATTAATAAGTAATTTAAGAGGAGATACTTTAAGCCTGTGAGTACTCTGCCTTCATCAAACTTTACCATCCATTGATGATGCTTGACTGAATCAATGATTAGCATAATGGTTGCAAAATCAAGATCTTGGTTCTGATTTTAAGGCTGGTGTCTGTACTTCAGAATGATAGCGTAGGATGGAAGGGAGGAGGGAACAAGAGACAACTTCCGATTCTGTAAACAGTTCCTCAAATGTCTATCATGGAAAGTGGAAGTCTATCATGGAAGGTGACTGGTATTGACTTTCTAACCCTATTAAGAAAAAAAACTGGAAAATCAGACTGGATTTTAAGCAATAAAAGCTGTTACTTCCTAACGGAAGAAGAATTTCCTCTTATCTAGCACTTAGTAAATCCCTAACACTACACCAGCCATTTAGCAGACATGATTTCATATAGTCCTCATAACCACTCTTTGAAAGAGTATTGTTATCTCCAATTTATAGATGAGGAAACTAAGACTCAGAAAGCTTGAGGCATTTGCCTAAAGTCATACATCTGGGAAGTGGAAGAGTCTAGATTCCGACTAAGATCTGTTGGGCTTCAAACTCTTACTCTTTTCAGAGGGAAGGAGCTCTGGGTTGTTTTATGACCTTCAGCCTCAACACACATCTCCGCCAGTGCCAGTTTTCAATGAATTCCCAGTTTACGAGTGAGGTAATTCCCACTCCCAGTGAGGTAATTCCCACTCCCAGCGTGGATGTTAAGCCCTGGGGCGCGAGTCCTGCAAAGAGGCTGATGAGTTCCCAGTGCAGTGATCTTCTGGCCCCAGCCAGCTGGTCCTTGATCCCTAGCAGCCCCCCTGGCTGAGAGTGGCCTGAGAGGACCTCCCGTGGCTCTGCTGCCGCCCCTTCAGCCCAGGTGGCAGGGCCATCCAGACATTGACTCACCAGTTCCCCTCCCCTGCCCGGCACTGCTGCATCTCCTGTGCTTAGAAAGGCAGGAAACTGAACTCTGGTATTTTAGAAAGTCTTTCAACAATAAGCTTGATTAAAAGGGGATTTTCCAGTTAACCCTGGAGAATTTCAGTTAACCAATGACTTATTGTATTCTAGTTCTTTGAAATGTGGTTATCTATGTTCATTGTGTATTTAGAGTAAATCTCATTTACCAGACGATTCAATTAAACAGGATTTTCCTCTTTAGGGAAATCCTAAAATTACCATTTGGTATAAGCCACAGAACCAGAGAATAACCATGTTAAAAGGCATTAGGGATCATTTAATAGGATTGTTCATTGTTCAGATGAGGAATCTGAGGCCCAGAGAGGGATGTAACTTACCCAAGATCACACAGCTCATTACTGACATAACCATTAACTAGGAACCTCCCATCCAAAGTGCTTTCTGCCACATCAAGAATAATTACAAGGCTAGAAACCTTTATGTTCAGGGTTACCTGCAGGCTGAATTTAGCTTGTAGCGTGTTTTCTGTTTAGCCTGCACAGTGTTTTAAAAGTTGGGAAGTTTCCTGTAAAAATGCAAATTTGGTGTTTGTTTTGAAAACCTGGGAAATCTGGCCACACTGGGCCCAATGGCAATGAAGGGGGACTGAGTAGCAGCAACCCCTCTGGACCGGGGACATGGGATCTACATCCCACCACTCCCTGTTGGCACACACCTGGCCCGCCTCACCTACTTCATGATCTGCCAGTCCCTCTAGGCATTAGAATTTGGGTTCTCTGCTTTCTGGTGGAGGGCACTCCTTGGTTAATTAAAAAGGGGGCTGAAGTGGCCAGACTGAAAAACAGGGGCGACAATGAGGAATCAGAAGTACTCGTGTTACATGCCAGGGTGCAGCACCAGGGATGCTGGCTGGTCCTGGGCAAGCTTAGATCAGGGGCTAGAAAGAGCTCCAAGAGCTTCTCATTTAGGTGAAAAATGTGAAAAGCTAAACAGCAATAGGAGAGAGAGCACTTGGCAAGATAAGATGTACTGACAAAGTGAATGGAGCAGGCAAGATGTGCTAAAGTAGTTCAGATGGTCAAGGAAGTTATAGTGGAGGTGGGTCCTGACTCAGAAGTTAACTTATTCTAAAGAATGGCAAGACTGTGGGCAGAAAAACCAGCCAGGAAGCTATTTCAGCCATCAGAGCTAAGAGCTAGGGTTAGGTGAATGGAGGTGGGAAAGGGAAGGAAGAGATGGATGCCAGAGAGACATCCCAAAGGGGGGGATGGACAAGATTTAGTGTCTGCACAGAGGTGGGAGGAGAGGGAAAAAGAAGAGTCAAAGCTGTTGGAGCCTTTGTCCCTGGGTGACCAGGAGAATGTCATGCCCCAAACAGAGAAGGGAAGTCAGGAGGGAAAGCTGGGTGGGGGAAAATGAAGAACTTATTTCTAGATATGATGATTTTGAGATGATAACAGGGCTTACCGTCATCCAATGGGCAGTTGAAATTGGGAGTGGAACTCAAAGAGAGGTCAGAGCTGGTAGCTTGGAGGAGATAGTTGAAACCACCAGGATGGATGAGATTCCCTCCCAAAGGGCAGAGGACAGGGAACCAAGGGCAATGTGATGAACCCTGGGTAACAGCCACCCTTAAAAAGATAACAGAGGAGGGAGAGGAGGCAACAAAAGAGACAGATCAATCAGAGGGGCAGGAAGAGAACCAGGATAGAGTATCACTGTAGGAGCTCAGGAGAGGCTTAGAAGAGCCCTCTACAGTGTCAGGAAGTGCGTCCAAAGTCAAGGGAGTGGGGACTGAGAAAAGGCCCCTGAGCTGGACCATTAGGGCATCATGCTGAGAATGCACTCAGCACTCTAGAGACATCTCACAGGGCTGGGAGAAAGAACTAAGACATACCAGAGGGCACCCTAGAGAGAGCATGGAGGGTGGGAGGGAGGTGTATCTGGAGGTGGGAGGGGAGGCGTCAGTGGAGAGGAAGGGATGGAGGGTCCCCTTGTAGCACCTGTGGAAAAGGCAGAGATTCTGAATCAAGATCTGCCAGACTTCAAAGGCAGATTCCCGTGTCAGCTGCTCTGTATTTGTCTGGCGATGGGCTCTTGACTTCTCACTCATCTTTCTGGAGGTATCTCAGCTCACATCACTTTCTTATTTGGGACTCATTTTACCTATTTGGATTTAAAAAACAACCACCACAAAACTTTATTAGGTGCTTCCCACTCTTAGGGACAACAGACAAGGTCTAAGTGATTCAAAAGAAGTAAACTAGCCCCTTCCCTTGACCGAGAAGGTCTTTAAAAGGTGCCTCTGCTTGCACCACCTCGTTTAGCCCTATGAGGGAAGCTTTATTATCAGAGTTCCTTTTGTGCGAGTGAAACGCAGGCTCAGGAAAGTCAATGTACCAAAGCTACTGAGAGTTGAATCTGAACCCAAGTCTCCCCAAATCCAAGTGCAGTGTCCTTTCCACTGCCAGGGTCAGGCAGGCCCAGGTAAGGAATCAGAATGGAGACCCAGGGGCTTGTTCCCAACCCCCAGTAAGCACTTTACCATCTGACCCCCCTTTGCCCATTTGGGGGTGAAATCCTTGCACATACAGACACATTGGTTAAATATAATGAGGCCTATCCTGGGGGAGGGGAAAATAAGAAGGGAGTAGTGAGTCTGGTTGGGAGGAGACTGGCGAGAGGAGACCGATGTGTGGATACTCAGGGCCTTTGAGCTGGAGCTTTTATCCTGGGGTCTTGGGACACTTCTGGTCTCATGCACAACCCTGACATTAGAAGCAGAATCAAAGCGTGTTGTGGTGGAGGGGTCGGGGGTTGCCTGCAGACACTTTCTGGGGAGAGGGTGCATAACTTTCATGAGATTCTCAAAGGGGACTTGTCCCCCCCAAAACTGAAAACCACTGTTATGGAAGCATCAGCAGTCCCCTTGGTGGATCTGGGACAAACTGGTATAATTTATACCCAGTCCCTGTCTTTTTTCTAAATCCTTGCCTAGAAATATATTCTAGCTGGGCTCTTTCACCCTGCACAGGGGGAATGTCCCTCCTCCTAAAAGACTCTTTTTGGGGTGGGCGTGGCTGAGTGAATCCCTGAAGTCCCAGGAGTGCAGCCGACAAGGGTCGAGGCGCAGCTTCCAGGGGGCGGGAGGGGGAGGCTGCGGGAGCCGGAGCGGATGTCACGGCTTACCTCAGAGCCCGAATTAGAAGGCTGAAAAAATCACAGCAGGAAATAATGTGGTGCCTAAAATAGAAGCATCAACTGGGAGAGAGGCCGGGGAGTAGGTGGCATTTGAGGCTCCCGCCGCGTCCTCCCCAGTGGCTGCCTGACAAGTGCGTCGGAGGCGTGTGGATGAGCAACGGGGCCAGAAAAGGCCAGAAAGGCAGAGGCTGCATTTCTGCTGCGGAAGGAGGGGTGCTCGGAAAACAGCCACACTCTGAGGGGAGGAGGGGCCCTGCCGCCCCTGTTGTCCCCCCACCCCTCCCCCTCCTCCACCGTCCCCTAACCTCCCTCTCCCCCTTCCTTTTCACACGCCCCCCCATTCCTCTCCGAAAGCCCCCTCTCCTCTTCCTCCTCCTTCTTCCACTTTTGGTCTCTCACCTTCCCCACTGCCTCTGCCTCGCCATCTGCCCCCTACCTTCCCAATTCCTCTCCCTCCCCCAGAGTCTCCTCCTGCGTTGTCACCTCCACTTCCGCCCCCTCCCATCAGGCCCTGCCCCTCTGCTCCAAGCCTCTGACTGCAAGGCCTTGGTCTCCAGATAGGAAGCTGCCTGGAGGCCCTTGCTGCCTTCCCAGGCGATGTAATCAAAGGTCATTCTAGGAGCAGCTGCCCTCAAGGTCAGCCTGCCTCTGCCTGACTGCAGTGACCCCTCCACCACCCCTGACCCTGGCACCATCCCCACCTCTGTGAGACTGCCGGGGCCTGGTGCCTGCAGAAGGACCAGGAGGCAGTGGTTCCTTCACCCCGGCCCTTGCCTCAGGAGGGATTGAGAGGAAGCAAAAGCTTTGCCTGCAAACCTGGGCTGGCCCTCCTTCCAAGGCTATGTCTGTAGGGGGGACCCTCAGCAAGGTTCCCTGACTGGCTGTGAGGGTTGCCCAGCACATACCTGCTGAAAGCAAACAGCCACATACAAAAATAGTAACGACCAGTACTCACAGAGCACTTATACCTGCATGTTAACTAACTTAATTCTCACGACCCCATAAAGTAGGAACTTTTATTGTCCCCGTTTTACAGATGATGAAACTGAGACACAAAAAGATGAATTAACTTGGCCATATTCACAGAGCTAGTCAAGGGGAAGGGCCAGGATTTGGGCCCAGGCTGTCTGACTGTAGGTCCTACTGCATTTCACACACCATTGCCCCCAGCTTAGTGTGCTTCTACTCAGCTTTTCTTTCTAAAGAGTGATTTTTGTTTTATTTTGTTTTCTCTTTTCTGAAAATAAGCATAAGGTATTTGAGATTCTAAGCACTATGGGTGCTTGGAGATTTCAAGTTTTTAAAAATCAGATATTCTTATTTTTACTTCTCTGGGTGTTTTTCCCCCAGCTGTTGCTGAAAACAAGTTCTCTCATTTTTGCCAGTCTCAAATGCTGTGGGTCCTTGCCACTATCTGGAAAGGAAGGGGTATTCATTGGTGCTCAGGTGCACTGCCCACACACATACCTGTGCCACTAGCTCCCTCCTGAATCACGCCTTTGTGTCGCTCTGGGGTTAATGGATTATGATTTGTCAAACAGAATTCTCAGGAAAGGTATGTGGCTAATGTGGCTTCACACAAGCTTTGTTCCCTGGAAGCTGGGAGTTAGTGGATTCGTGGTAAGAAATAGTGGCTAAGATTGTGGGTAGGGGACTAAAACAAATGTCAGAGTGAAATAATTATGTAGTTAACATTTATTAGTACTTACTAAATGCAAGGCTTTGTGCTAAACATTTTACAGGAATGACCTCATTTAAGTGACACAATAACCCTATGACATTAGTAGTATCATTACCATTTGACAGAAAATTCGAGGTCATGTAAGACTTAGGGGCAGGGGTTCTGATGCATTGAAGCAGCACTAACTGCAAATGAAAACTTGCTGGTTTCTGCAAGGTTTTTTTTTCTCCGATATGGAAATATCTTTGTCATTTTGCTAATTATAAAAGTAATACATGCTCATGGAAGAATTAAGACGACACAGAAGTGTGTAAAGTAAAATATTGACGTCTTTCCCCGTAATACCCCTCTGCACAGACTTTAGCACGCCTCTCCATTTTAAGATACCTGGTATCCCACTATCATACTCTTCAGTGGACAACTTTGCATGTGTCAGTACACACTAGATTATTTCCATAATTCTAACACGGGAATTGGTGAGTCAGAAGGTATAAATATTTACATTTTGGTCACTTTTTGAAATGGACGAGTTATTTAATTAATTAATTTATTTTTTGAATTTTATTTTTTTATACAGCAGGTTCTTTTTTTTTTAAGTTTATTTATTAATTTATTATTATTTTTTGGTTGCGTTGGGCCTTTGCTGCTGCACGTGGGCTTTCTCTAGTTGCGGCGAGCGGGGGCTACTCTTCGTTGCAGTGCGTGGGCTTCTCATTGTGGTGGCTTCTCTTGTTGTGGAGCACAGGCTCTAGGTGCACGGGCTTTCGTAGTTGCGGCACATGGGCTCAGTAGCTGTGGCTTGTGGACTCTAGAGCGCAGGCTCAGTAGTTGTGGTGCACGGGCTTAGTTGCTCCACGACATGTGGGATCTTCCCAGACCAGGGCTCGAACCCATGTCCCCTGCATTGGCAGGCGGGTTGTTAACCACTGCACCACCAGGGAAGCCCTACAGCAGGTTCTTATTAGTTATCTATTTTATTTTTATAAATTTATTTATTTACTTATTTATTTTGGCTGTGCTGGGTCTTTGTTGCTGTGTGCGGGCTTTTTCTCTAGTTGCAGGGAACGGGAGCTACTCTTCATTGTGGTGCACAGTCTTCTCATTGTGGTAGCTTCTCTTGTTGCAGAGCATGGCCTCTCAGCACACGGGCTTGCTTCAGTAGTTGTGGCTCGTGGGCTGTAGAGCGCAAGCCCAGTAGTTGTGGCGCACAGGCTTAGTTGCTCTGCGGCATGTGGGATCTTCCTGGACGAGGGCTCAAACCTGTGTCCCCTGCATTGGCAGGCGGATTCTTAACCACTGCGCCACCAGGGAAGCCCTAGTTATCTATTTTATACATATTAGTGCATATATGTCAATCCCAATCTCCCCATTCATCCCACCACCACCACTCCCTCCCCCCCCCGCTTTCCTCCCTTGGTGTCCATACGTTTGTTCTCTACATTTGTGTCTATTTCTGCCTTGCAAACCAGTTCATCTGTAGCATTTTCTAGATTCCACATATATGCGTTAATATATGATATTTGTTCTTCTCTTTCTGACTGACTTCACTCTGTATGACAGTCTCAATGTCCATCCACGTCTCTACAAATGACCCAATTTCATTCCTTTTTATGGCTGAGTAATATTCCATTGTATATATGTACCACATCTTCTTTATCCATTCATCTGTTGATGGGCATTTAGGTTGCTTCCATGGCCTGGCTATTGTAAATAGTGCTGCAGTGAACATTGGGGTGCATGTGTCTTTTTGAATTATGGTTTTCTCTGGGTATATGCCCAGTAGTGGGATTGCTGGGTCATATGGTAATTCTATTTTTAGTGTTTAAGGAACCTCCATACTGTTCTCCATAGTGCTTGTATCAATTTCCATTCCCACCAACAGTGCAAGAGGGTTCCCTTTTCTCCACACCCTCTCCAGCATTTATTGTTTGTAGATTTTCTGATGATGCCCATTCTAACTGGTATGAGATGATACCTCATTGTAGTTTTGATCTGCATTTCTCTAATAATTAGTGATGTTGAGCAGCTTTCCATGTGCCTCTTGGCCATCTATATGTCTTCTTTGGGGAAATGTCTATTTAGGTTTTCTGCCCATTTTTTGATTGGGTTGTTTGTTTTTTTAATATTGAGCTGCATGAGCTGCTTGTATATCTTGGAGATTAATCCTTTGTCTGTTGATTCATTTGCAAATATTTTCTCCCATTCTGAGGGTTGTCTTTTCATCTTGTTTATAGTTTCCTTTGCTGTGCAAAAGCTTTTAAGTTTCATTAGGTCCCATTTGTTTATTTTTATTTCCATTACTCTAGGAGATGTGTCAAAAAAGATCTTGCTGTGATTTATGTCAAAGAGTGTTCTTCCTATGTTTTCCTCTAAGAGTTTTATAGTGTCTGGTCTTACATTTAGGTCTCTAACCCATTTTGAGTTTATTTTTGTGTATGGTGTTAGGGAGTGTTCTAATTTCATTCTTTTACATGTAGCTGTCCAGTTTTCCCAGCACCACTTATTGAAGAGACTGTCTTTTCTCCATTGTATATCCTTGCCTCCTTTGTCATAGATTAGTTGACCATAGGTGCATGGGTTTTTCTCTGGGCTTTCTATCCTGTTCCATTGATCTATATTTATATTTTTGTGCCAGTACCATATTGTCTTGATGACTGTAGCTTTGTAGTATAGTCTGAAGTCAGGGCGTCTGATTCCTCCAGCTCTGTTTTTTTCCCTCAAGACTGCTTTGGCTATTCGGGGTCTTTTGTGTCTCCATACAAATTTTAAGATTTTTTGTTCTAGTTCTGTAAAAAATGCCATTGGTAATTTGATAGGGATTGCATTGAATCTGTAGATTGCTTTGGGTAGAATAGTCATTTTCACAATATTGATTCTTCCAATCCAAGAACATGGTATATCTCTCCATCTGTTTGTGTCATCTTTGATTTCTTTCATCAGTGTCTTATAGTTTTCTGAGTACCGGTCTTTTACCTCCTTAGGTAGGTTTATTCCTAGGTATTTTATTCTTTTTGTTGAAGTGGTGAATGGGATTGTTTCCTTAATTTCTCTTTCTGATCTTTCATTGTTAGTGTATAGGAATGCACGAGATTTCTGTGCATTAATTTTGTATCCTGCAACTTTACCATATTCATTGATTAGCTCTAGTAGTTTCCTGGTGGCATCTTTAGGAGTCTCTATGTACTGTATCATGTCATCTGCAAACAGTGACAGTTTTACTTTCTTTTCCAATTTGTATTCCTTTTATTTCTTTTTCTTCACTGATTGCCGTGGCTAGGACTTCCAAAACTATGTTGAATAATAGTGGCGAGAGTGGGCATCCTTGTCTTGTTCCTGATCTTAGAGGAAATGCTTTCAGTTTTTCACCATTGAGAATGATGTTTGCTGTGGGTTTGTCATATATGGCCTTTATTATGTTGAGGTAGGTTCCCTCTGTGCCCACTTTCTGGAGAGTTTTTTTTATCATAAATGGGTGTTGAATTTTGTCAAAAGCTTTTTCTGCATCTATTGAGATGATCATATGGTTTTTATTCTTCAGTTTGTTAATATGGTGTATCACATTGATTGATTTGTGTATATTGAAGACTTCTTGCATCCCTGGGATAAATCCCACTTGATCATGGTGTTTGATCCTTTTAATGTGTTGTTGGATTCTGTTTGCTAGTATTTTGTTGAGGATTTTTGCATCTATATTCATCAGTGATATTGGTCTGTAATTTTCTTTTTTTTGTAGTATCTTTGTCTGGTTTTGGTATCAGGGTGATGGTGGCCTCATAGAATGAGTTTGGGAGTGTTCCTTCCTCAGCAATTTTTTGGAAGAGTTTAAGAAGGATGGGTGTTAGCTCTTCTCTAAATGCTTGATAGAATTCACCTGTGAAGCCATCTGGTCCTGGACTTTTGTTTGTTGGAAGATTTTTAATATCACAGTTTCAATTTCATTACTTGCGATTGGTCTGTTCATATTTTCTATTTCTTCCTGGTTCAGTCTTGGAAGGTTATACCTTTCTAAGAATTTGTCTGTTTCTTCCAGGTTTTCCATTTTATTGACATAGAGTTGCTTGTAGTAGTCTCTTATGATGTTTTGTATTTCTGTGGTGTCTGTTGTAACTTCTCCTTTTTCATTTCTAATTTTATTGATTTGAGTCCTCTCCTCTTTTTCTTGATGAGTCTGGCTAAAGGTTTATCAATTTTGTTTATCTTCTTAAAGAACCAGCTTTTAGTTTTATTGATCTTTGCTATTGTTTTCTTTGTTTCTATTTCATTTATTTCTACTCTGATCTTTATGATTTCTTTCCTTCTACTAACTTTGGGTTTTGTTTGTTCTTCTTTCTCTAGTTCCTTTAGGTGTAAGGTTAGATTGCTTATTTGAGATTTTTCTTGTTTCTTAAGGTAGGAGTGTATTGCTATAAACTCCCCTCTTAGAACAGCTTTTGCTGCATCTGATAGGTTTTGGATCATCTTGTTTTCATTGTCATTTGTCTCTAGGTATTTTTTTATTTCCTCTTTGATTTCCTCAGTGATCTCTTGGTTAATTAGTAATGTATTGTTTAGCCTCCATGTGTTTGTGTTTTTTACGTTTTTTCCCTGTAATTTATTTCTAATCTCATAGTGTTGTAGTCAGAAAAGATGCTTGATATGATTTCAATTTTCTTAAATTTACCAAGGCTTGATTTGTGACCCAAGATGTTATCTATCCTGGAGAGTGTTCCGTGTGCACTTGAGAAGAAAGTGTAATCTGTTTCGGATGGAATGTCCTATAAATATCAGTTAAATCTATCGGGACTATTGTGTCATTTAAAGCCTGTGTTTCCTTATTAATTTTCTGTCTGGATCATCTGTCCTTTGGTGTAAGTGAGGTGTTGAAGTCCCCCACTATTACTGTGTTACTGTCAATTTCTTCTTTTATAGCTGTTAGCAATTGCCTTATGCATTGAGGTGCTCCTTTGTTGGGTGCATATATATTTATAGTCGTTATATCTTCTTCTTGGATTGATCCCTTGATCATTATGTAGTGTCCTTCCTTGTCTCTTGTAACATTCTTTATTTTAAAGTCTATTTTTATCAGATATGAGTATTGCTGCTCCAGCTTTCTTTTGATTTCCACCTGCATAGAATATCTTTTTCCATCCCCTCACTTTCAGTCTGTATGTGTCCCCAGGTCTGAAGTGGGTTTCTTGTAGACAGCATATATATGGGTCTTGTTTTTGTATCCATTCAGCTCCACAGCTCCAAAAGGCCTGTGTCTTTTGGTTGGAGTATTTAATCCCTCACAATTAAAGTAATTATCGATATGTATGTTCCTATGACCATTTTCTTAATTGTTTTGGGTTTGTTTTTGTAGGTCTTTTTCTTCTCTGTGTTTCCCACTTAGAGAATTTCCTTTAGCATTTGTTGTGGAGCTGGTTTGGTGGTGCTGAATTCTCTTAGCTTTTGCTTGTCTGTAAAGCTTTTGATTTCTCCATCGAATCTGACTGAGATCCTTGACGGTAGAGTAATCTTGGTTGTAGTTTCTTCCCTTTCATCACTTTAAATATATCGTGCCACTCCCTTCTGGCTTGTAGAGTTTCTGCTGAGAAATCAGCTCTGTTAACCTTATGGGAATTCCCTTGTATGTTATTTGTCATATTTCCCTTGTTGGTTTCAATAACTTTTCTTTGTCTTCAATTTTTGTCAGTTCGATTACTATCTGTCTCGGCGTGTTTCTCCTTGGGTTTATCCTGCCTGGGACTCTCTGCACTTCCTGGACTTGGGTGCTATTTCCTTTCCCATGTTAGGGAAGTTTTCAACTATAATCTCTTCAAATATTTTCTTGGGTCCTTTCTCTCTCTCTTCTCCTTCTGGGACCCCTATAATGTGAATGCTGTGTGTTTAATGTTGTCCCAGAAGTCTCTTAGGCTGTCTTAATTTCTTTTCATTCTTTTCTCTTTATTCTGTTCCATGGTAGTGAATTCCACCATTCTGTCTTCCAGGTCACTTATCCATTCTTCTGCCTCAGTTATTCTGCTATTGTTTCCTTCTGGTGTATTTTTCATTTCAGTCATTTTATTATTCATCTATGTTTGGTTGTTCTTTAATTCTTCTAGGTGTTTGTTTTTTAATTCTTCTAGGTCTTTGTTAAACATTTTTTGCATCTTCTCGATCTTTGCCTCCATTCTTTTTCCGAGGTCCTGGATCATCTTCACTATCATTATTCTGAATTCTTTTTCTGGAAGGTTGCCGATCTCCACTTCATTTAGTTGTTTTTCTAAGGTTTTGTCTTGTTTCTTCATCTGACACATGGTCCTCTGCCTTTTCATTTTGTCTATCTTTCTGTGAATGTGGTTTTTGTTCCACAGGCTGCAGGATTGTAGTTCTTCTTGCTTCTGCTGTCTGCCTTCTGGTGGATGAGACTATCCAAGTTATTTTATTTTAAGCCATGGTATGCAGTGGAGGGTAAAGATGCAGTGAATATAGGCCTTTGTACTGCTGGCAACAGTTTAATTAGTACAGTCATAAAGAAAGCAGTTTGTTAACATATGTCAAGGGACGTAAAAATGTTCACACTTCTTACCTTAGAGCAATTCCACTTATGGGAGTCCAACCCAAGGAAATAAATGAAAAAGTAATATTTAACATTATGATAGGCAAAATTTGGGCATGACTTAAATGTCTTTCAATAAGGGAATGGTTAAATAAGTCATGAAAAAAATTATGACCTTCTCCATGCTGGAATACTATATAGTCATTAAAAATGGTGGTTGTAAAGACTCTCATAACATGGTGGAAATGCTGAGAAGTTAAAGTAGAATGAAAAAAGTAATGTACAAAATTATATGCATCGGATTTCCCTGGCGGTCCAGTGGTTAAGCCTCCGCACTTCCGCTGCAGGGGGCATGGGTTCGATCTCTGGTCAGGGAACTGAGATCCTGCATGCTGTGTGGCATGGCCAAAACCAAAAAACAAAATTATATGCATGTAGGATTCCAATTGTACAAAAAGAAACTGTAAAGAAATAGTAGCAAAATGATATCGGTGGTTATGTTAGAGTGTTGGGATTAATGTGTTTTTTCTTTTTTATTCTTTCTGTAATATGGTTTATTTTTGTAGTAAATGTTATATTTCTTTAAGAACTGCAAAATCGTTGGAAATTATCAAAAGACTCTGCTTCCTTTTTCCTCTCTGGATTTGAGTTTCTACCTCTATAAATGAAACAGTTAGACTAGAAGTTGATGACTTCTAAGTCATCCCGGTTCTGATATTGTATATTCTCTGATACAAGCAAGTGGCTCTTTCTGTTATAGATTCAAAGCCAGAATTCAGTATTCATGCTGAAAATGGACAGATCAGACTAGAACCTGTTTTGTGACCGTGAGCTCAGGTTATGCTTATATGTATCAAAGCCTCCATATTAACTTGAAGAAGAAGAAAACAGAATGTTGTTTGAATCTGCGTAGACACACCTTTAGGCTCAATGTTCCCACCAGGACTTGGGGTCCTGGCACTGGGTGTTTGAGCAGTGACTTCCCAACTCATCCCAGTGTTGAGGGGCTGTGTCTTGGACCTGCTCCCTCATTCTCCCTGCTATGAGCTACATTGGAGACCCAGTAGGATTTCACTGACCCTGGGATACAAATGAGGCTGGCAGTCAGGGGAAGCATGTTGTGAGTCCACTGATCTGGAGAATATGTGTGTGTGTGTGTGTGTGTGTGTGTGTGTGTGTGTGTGTGTGTGTGTGTGTGTTATGAAGGGGCAAGGCTGGAAGAATGCCACTC
The DNA here is from genome assembly GCF_949987535.1 of Balaenoptera acutorostrata. Lineage (NCBI taxonomy): Eukaryota > Metazoa > Chordata > Mammalia > Artiodactyla > Balaenopteridae > Balaenoptera > Balaenoptera acutorostrata. Next base: position 72,456,881 of record NC_080075.1, on the reverse strand, counting down.
TGCTGGCACAGCCTTCGTCAGAGCCCTGAAAAGGGCTGAGTGGGCTCTGACTCAGCTCTGTGACTCACTCTCTGTACTGCCGTCTCCATGCTCTGGGCACATCCTCTGGACCATTTCAGCTCAGCCTCCAGCGGAGGAAGGCGAGATTTGGGCCCATACTCCTGGATGACTCACCCTGCTGAGCTGGAAGGAAGGGGCCAAAGCCCCCTCTCCTGCACCCCTCATCACCACTCTGCCTCCCCAGGGGTTCCCGTGCAGCCCCAGACCCCATGCGGAGGTTATGGCTGCTCCACTAGAGGCTCCCACCCCGGTGCTACCCACCCAGCCACACCTCCCTGCTCAAATGCCATAATTTCCTTGGTCCCTTCACTTGATTGTCCCCTGTGCTTCTTGTGGGCATTTGAGGTCAGCTTATAAGGAGACTTGTAAGGCTCTCCTGGATTGCCTGTCATTCTGTCCTTCACCTCTCACAAAACTTTACAGCTTAGGAAATAGTTTTACATCTCTATTGTCATTTGATTCTCTCTGAGACCCTAAGAAGCCTGGCAGGGCGGCAAATATCACCATTGGACAGGGAAGGACGCTGAAGGTCAAAGAAGCAAAGGAACTGTTAAAGAGATTCATGAAGGGTATTGAGGGCCAGGATGGACAGAGGCTTGCCGGGGAAGGGCACGGCTGTCAGGGGAACTGCAAGGCTTTTGGTTGGACAATGGGCTGGGGAAGAGGGACAGTGCTGGCCAGTTTGTGACATGACGAGAAATATGCCTGCCTGAGGGCAGAAGACAGAGGAGGTGTTTTGACTTTATGCCAAGACCAGCGTGAACCCATTGAGGAGTTTTAAGCAGGGGACCCGGGGCGGGGGCATGGCAGGGAACCGGAGCCGGGCACGCCGGGAGGCTGTTTCCATGGTGCGGATGAGAGTGGCTGGAATGCCTGTGCGCAGTGGCTCCTGGGACGGTGTCAACCCTGAGAACGTTGTATATGTTTATTCCTGTGAAGGGGGCTGGATGTCTCTGGAGATGGTGACTGGAGCCAGGCAGTGGGTGAGACGGCTCGGGGAAGAGGGAGGGGCACTGGGGACACCAACACTTAAGAGCTGAGCAAAGGCAGGTGCGGCCCCTGCGACAATACCCTCACAGGAGGAGGGCACGTCTTAAGTTAAAGCACCTGCCCGCCGTGACTGCCTTCCATGTGGACAAGGCCCTGTGAAGGAGATGGGTTACTCTCACCTCACAGAGGCTCAAGGGTGAAATGACCTGAGGGGACCCCTAGTTCTCCCTGTCATGGTCCCTCTCCTTCTTCCACCCAATGCGGGGCTGCACGGGTCACCAACTGAGAACATAGCCTTGGCAGGCTGCCAGGAAGTGGCCTCTTGGGAGAGTTCCCAGAACCTCCAGTGTGCTGTAGCTGCAGGCTCTGGGCTCCTTGAGCCCTTTTAGCCTTGGGGCGTGCTGGAGGGGGTAGGGTTTCCAGATAAAGTATAGGATGTCCAGTTAAATTTGCATTTCAGATCAACAACAAGTACTTTTTAGTATAAGTATATCCCAAACATTCCATGGGATATACTTATATTTTTAAAGTATTTGATGCTTATCTGCAATTCAAGTCCAACTGGGTGTCTGTCCTGTATTTTTATTTGCTAAATACAGGACAGACACCCATGGGGTACCTCACTGCCCCCTGCATACCAGGGCCTGTGGGATTTTCCTTCGTCTGAGGCCATGTTAAGACCTAGCCTCTGCATCCCTCAGCATGTGGGGCTCAGGGTCACATGGGGAGACATGCCCTGTCCCTGATGGCCTTCCAGCTTCTGGTTAGCTGGTGTCTAACCCAAGCTACTGTGGCCTTCCACGTGCCTGTGGCTTCCCACCTGGATGGATAGCCCTCTGCCTCTGATCGTGAGGCCTAACAAGTAAGGGCACCAGGACTTTCCTGCTTCAGCCAGCAGCATCTACCAGGGTGTTGCATCCAGGCCCAGTAGGTGGCCCAGGAGCCTGCAGCCCTCGGCCAGCCAGCAGCTTGCACTGTGGCACCCAGGCTGAGGACTGGAGGAAAAGGGAGGTGTAAGCTCTGCACATAGGGTAGTGGAGTGTGTGTTTGTTCAGAGGCCTGTGTTAGAAAATGGCAGCGCCACACCTGGCCTGGGCTTTATACAGTTCAAGTCACTTTCGAGTGTCTGAGCTCGTTTGACCCTCACCAAGTCGCAGTCAGGTGAGCAGGGAGGGAGCTGCCTCCTCCTTTATGGATGAGCCACCTGGGGCTGAGAGAGGTTAGGTCTTTGCTCGGAGTGACCAATCCTAACACATGTGAGAGTGGTGGCTTCACCCTTACACAGAGCAAAGTGATAAAATGTGCTGCAGCTCCAAGGAGCCTGGGATTTGAAGCTCTGGGCGAAGTTCCTCCATTCTCACAGTAGGGGGCAGACCTGAGGCCTTGCTGTGAGAACCAGGTGGACAAGTCTGCCACCCCGCCCTGGCCATAAACAAAAAAGAGGCCAGTCGCTCTCACTGGCAGAGCTTGAAGAGCTTCCTCAGGATGCATCTATCTCCATCCTTCCTAGACATGGGTGGTGGGGAGAGATCTTGGTGAGGACCTCCCTGGAGCAGCAGGGCAGGGTGCTGAGTGCTGTGAGTGAGGATCTGGGTCAATCACAGCAGAGTCTTGGTGGATGCTGAACAGACTTTGAAGGAGGAAGACACAGCGATGTGTGTGGCCGGAACTGCACACGTGAAGGGTTGTGTATGTTTATTCCACAAGTATTTTCTGAGCATCCACTACATGCCAGTCACCGTTCTAGGTACTGGGGATACCGCAGGAAAGAACAAATATGCACACACAGACGCCTCACAGATTGTCTTCTCTTGCTAGTGAGCTGACTATCTTGACCCCAGCAAATGGAATGTAACATTCAGCCCTTTTACCAGTTTCTAGAAAAAAACTTTTCCCTCCAAACATGGGGTGGGGTAGGGCATGTATGTATGGGGCAAGGGATATTTTGCTAAAGATTTACGGGGCCATGATGAGAGGCCATCACCCCTCTCACAGCCTCTCACTCTGTGAATCAATCCTCAGTGTACATGACCCTTCTCCTAAGTCCCCCTTTGGCCCTGCAGCCATCCTGGGGGTGCAGTTCCCTCCCTTCATCTCCCACCATGAGCTCCCAGCCCAGCCAGCCTTTCTCCAGCAGTTTTCTCACAGACATCCAATCTTGGGAGGGAAGCTTTTGCATCATTCCACTGTCACTGTTTGGTCTTGAAGGACACAGCCTGTTACTGGGAGGCCCCTACTTTCTGACGTGGGGTTGTTGTCCCTCGCCCATTTCTACTTCTCAGAATTATTCCAGGGTGAAATGACCTCGTGTCTGAAAAGAACTGTACTCAGAACTCTCCAGCACTGTAGGTCATGTCAACCAGAAACACACTTGACAGTGACTTGCTCTCAGCGTTAGGTCAGCCAGCGGAAGACCAAGCACAGTGTGTTTACAGGAGGAAAGGTTGAGCTGCTCCCCTTTATTTTGGATTGGATGTAATTTAGCACCTTGTCCTCACTCTTTTGTTAATAAAATAAAACAGTAAACACATACTATCATCAAAAGAACATTGACAGCCTGTGTTTATGTGTTTATGTTATGTCTGTCTCTATTGCAACTGCTTTGTAGATTTTTAACAAAATGAGTTTTCACTCAGTGTTGGGGGGTATGATAATTAAAACAGAGGGAGGGCTGATTATTTTACTGTGTCTTTCATTCTTGCTCTTTCTCTTCCTTTTCTTTTTTCTTTTTTTTTTTTCTCCCTTAAAACAGAGATATTGACCCTTCCATTAACATTGACTTTGGCCTTCTCTGACAAGGCCAAAGCAGAGAAATTGGGTTCTAAGAATGTCTGTGTTCACTCTGTGAAGACTCCACTCGGGAGTCAGGCAGATGCTCTTTCTGTCCACTGTTCCCAGGGGCTTTATTTGCTGCTCTGCCCTACCCTTCCTGAAAAGGACCTTCCGGGGTGATCTGGACACACGAATATGTTGCCTAGGGTGAGAGATGTGTGAATGAGGAGAGCAAGGAGAGAGGAAAGGAAAGGAAAAGAAAAGAAAAGAGAAGAGAAGAAAAGAAAAAAAAGGAACAATGAGAGAGGCTAGAGAATCAGTGTAAGCGTTGTGAACTCAGTGACAAGGATGACAGACACAATGGTCATTTGTACCTTTTAATTAGGAGTTCGATCTTTTGGCTGAAAGTAACAGAAACACAGCTGTGGTTAGTTTGAGCCCCAAAGGAGGTGCTGGCTCACATGAGCTGACTGTGGAGACAGCAGAGAGGGAACAACTGGGTTCATGGACACCCTCGGGATTCGCCCTCCCTCCCCTCTTGGGTGTTGGTTCCACTGCAGCTCTCAGGGCTATGCCAGAGCACAGAGAGCTCCTCCCATCAGCCTCCAGTACTGACATAAACCCCTGAGACATCTTGGCAAACAGCAACATACCATTTTTCAGTCGTCAGATTTCAAAAATGTTAAACTCTGATACTCTCAGCTATCAGTGAAGGAATGGGAAAATGGATACAGTAATGCTCTGATACACTGCTGGGGGGTTGTAAATTGTCCCAGCCATTTTGGAGGGACAGTTGGCACCGTCTATTCTGATTTTATGTATTTTTAATTTATCTTTTGGCCACGCTGTGTGGCTTGCGGGATCTTAGTTTCCCGACCAGGGATTGAACTTGTCCCCTCGGCAATGAAAGTGCAGAGTCCTAACCACTGGATGGCCACGGAATTCCCTCTATTCTGATTTTAAATGTGGATACTATTGCTCTGATGATGCCACTTCTCAAAATCCTGACCAGTAACTCTCAAACATGAGCATAAGGAAATATCGGCAAGGGTTATTTGTAGCACAAAATTAGGAATAACTTAAATGTCCATCTTTAAACCATGGTACATTTTATACTCTGAAAATATGGAAACTGTTAAAAAGAATGAAATATGTACTGACATAAACCCCTAAGATATCTTGGTAAATGAAAAAAGTAATATGCAGAATGACACATAATATGGTATAACTTAAGCATAACCAAAAACAAAACCTTGAAATAATAATAGATATACCTGTGTGTATGTTTATAACATGTATTTCTAATTGTATCCAAATCCATAGAAAAAGTTCTGGTGAGGGACTAAGATTAGGGGTGGAGATCGTAGGAGACTGTCAGGTTTGAATTTTTTCAATGATAACACATTTATGTATAATTTATGTATTTAGACTTAATTTTTAAAACTTAAAAAGAAAAAACTATGGAAGCATTCTGATTGGTTCAACTTGGGTCATGTGACTATCCCTAGACCAATGCACTGTGGCCCAGGCGCCCCTAGGGTTCTACAACTGGCCCCACGTGGGTTATACATTCAGCCCTGTGAACAGGGGAGCAACACACTTGATTGGCAGCTCTTTCCATAATTACATGTTGGAGTGGTGAAAGAGCTGTTCCCCCCAAAAAGGGAGGTGCTGTTCTAGGCAGACAAAATGGTAAGTCCCTATAGTGAAAGCTTTTGAGCCAGCATTGTCGTTGTGGGTTTATGTAGGTGTCATCCAAGGCTGAAAAAATTTGTTCAATATATTTCTATTACGATATAGGATAAGGATTTGTTCTGCTCACTGCTGTATACCCAGAACCAGTGGAAGTTCTGGGTATATAGTAGGTACTCGGTATAATAATAGATGTTGGTTGAATGGAGACAACACTACACTACAATAGTCTATGATTACTTTAATAGTAATCTACAAATGGATCGCTGCAAAGGCAACTCCTCCCAATGCTCTCAGCTAGGGCAGAGGGAGAAAGGAAGAGGAAGACAAACCACCAGCTCAGGACTCCTCCCAAGGCCAGGGAGTTGCCATGACAAAGGCTGGGACAGTTTGACAATGACCTGGACTAGATGTGGGAGCCCCAGGCCTGACCCCAGCCCCTGTCACCCCCTCTACAAGAGAACTTGATCCTGCTTGGTCCTGCACCCACCCCACCTCCCTACTTCCTATGGGCTGAGGTCTTCCCTGGAAGGGCCCAACCAGCTGGAACCTTTCTTCCCGGGCCTGCCCTCCCAAGAGCATGATGGTGGGATGAGCTTCCTTTAGCCAGGTCCAGAGCATGCCGTCCAGGACCTCTGTGTCCCGGACCATGCAGTTATCCTGTTCATGATCTCTGCTGCCATGCGGACACCCCAGCCCCTATGCCTCCTTTGCTCTTGAGTTCCCAGAATGCCTCTCACTTGAGCATGCTTTCTGAATGGAGGAATAGGGGAAAAATAATATTGTCTTAAGACAGAGCATTGAAGTATTATAATATTATACAAACATATACATAAATATATAATATATTGATATTATAATATTATAATGTATATAGCATCCATATTTCTACATAGTTTATTTTTGGGGGTTGAGACTTTATTGTAGATATACAATTTTGTATCTCTCTCTCTCTCTCTTTTTTTCTTTTTCACATACAAATCACAAGCATTTTTCCAGGTCATAAAAAACTTGTGAAGGCATTTTAATTAAGGCCGGGAGAGGCCAGTGTAGAAACCAGTGTATATTTCTAGGCAAAGGAGTGGAGGGAGGAAACACAACGATGCTGCAGGGTAAAGGAGTTCAGCCAGGAGTCCAAGTGGGGCCATGAGGGAGGGTGCTGAGGTGGCAGGGCTGGAGGTGTCCTGGATGAGGAGACAGATTGCCCCCTGCTTTACTTTCACTCCTGCTCCAGTGACCCTCAAGAGACCAGGGAGTGAGCCTATCTTTAGGTTCGATGGATTTTCTGGTTGGAGAAATTTGAGAATTTTAATTGTGGCAACCAAACCGATTCAGTTGCAGAATGCTGGGCTGAGTCTGGCTTGGCTGAGTCTTCTGTAAGAAACCAAGAGGAGCTAGAGGTGTGCGTGTCTGCTGGAGACGAGAAACCCAAGCCAGGTAGCCCACGAACTGTGCAGATTCCAGGATGGGTTTTCAGATAGCTTTCCTTCACTTCCCACCAGCTTGTCCCCTCCCCAGCCTTGTCACCGCTGGCCACCTCAAATTCCACAGCTGAGAGTCTGCACTGATGAGCACCTCCATCCTTTGCTCTCATCACTACCCAGCATTTGATGAGTGTCATTCATTCATTCAAAATATTTATTGAGCAGCTCCTGTCTGTCAGATACCAGGTTATGCTGTTGTTATAAGACACATCCTTGTCCTCAAGAAGCTTCCATCTATCCAGCAGTCAGATCAAGGGACCACAGAGATCACCCAACCTTTTGTCTGACTAACAGGAACCACCCCTGCCCCTGCCACGGTGAACTGATGACAGCTTTGCACGCTTCCCCAGAAAAATACACACATGCAAAGAGATTTGCATACAGTTGAGGGCAGCACCAACTTCCTGGACCCATTTATGATTTAAGGGTCTATGTTCAAGCAAACACTTGATCTGATTTAACCAACTTATTTTATAGATCAGGATACTAAGACCTAGAGAGAGAAATGACTTGTCCATAGTGGATTAGGGGCTGAGTCAGCCCTAGAAGCCAGGATTACTGGCTCCTCAGACACTGCTCCACCAGACCTCCTCTCTCTTCCCTGTTGGCTGGAGGAACCTGGCTGGAGAGGGGACGTGGGCCAAGCCCAGGGGTGCCCAGCCTATAGGTTCTCGTCTTCACCAGCCCTCTGGCTCCTGGGGCATACGGGCTGGTAGTCAGGAGCTCCCTGAACAGTTGCTCTGACCCTGATCACCCCAACAGATTCCCCCCAGACGTCAAGGGAAATGTTGTGGAGGGAACAGGATGTGTTTTCCTGCAAAATCATTTGTCTCGCAAGACGATTTGCATACTGGTGGGGACACAAATGTCATTCCCTGCCCATTTCCTCCCTAGAGAAAAGTGTTCCCATCATAGCTTTCCCTTCAAGGGAGGAGACAGCTGTGTGGGCCCAGTCCCAGCCCCAGGGGACAACTTCCCGATAGAGGGGAATCAGATGTTAGTGAGGGCTCCTGGAAGTACGGAGGCTCCTTTATTTGACCTCTTCCCACTCCCAGGACTTGGCTGGAAGGGACTCATGGCTCCAGCTCTGGCAAACAGCCTGCTTCTGTGATCCCTGGAGCCCTGGGCATCCCACCTTGCTCTATATTATTGGAGTTAAATTACTGGAGAGTCAGCTGCTAGAAGAGAGGGTTGAGGTGATGATAGGTGAAAAATAGTAACAAATACTTAGTGCTTACTCTGTGCCAGACATTACTCTAAGCTTGTTACATGTATTGTAAATTCATTTAATCCTCACAACAATCCAGTGAACTTGAGTCTGTTATTTTTCCCATTGTCTACATGAGAAATCAAAGTTCAGAGAGGTTAAGTACCATGCCCAAGGTCACACAGCTGGTAAGCTACACAGCCAGGATATGAACTCAGCCAATCTGCCTCCTAACTAGGGACTCTAAACACTGTGATATAAGAGGGAGAGTTAGAAGGCTGAAGGATAATTCTAACCCTTGAGGGCTGTGCTATAGTCCAGAAACATGGGCATGGCATTCAAGGCCCCTTATGATCTGGTTCCAGCCACACTGCTCCTACTGTGATCCATTACAAAACGCTCCATGAACCTGCCCCAGCTGGTCTGCACTTACTGTTTCCCCTGTCCAGACAACACTTCCCCATTTCTGTCTGAAATGTCTATCTGAAACCGTGCAACTTAGATTGGGACTTGAACCCACAGTCTTTGAACTGAGATCACACACCTGGTCGCAGGACTTAATGAAACTCAGATTCTTGATGTCTTATCACAGAAAGAATTCAGTGAGAGACAAAGTGATAGGTAAGAAGTGGATTTATTTAGAGGGAAACACACTCCACAGACAGAGTGTGGGCCATCTCAGAAGGCAAGAGTGGTACCAGGGCACAGCATTGTCAGTTTTTACAGGGGTGGGTAATTTCATAGGCTAATGAGTGGGAGGAGTACTCCAGCTATTTTAGGGAAGGGGCGGGATTTCCAGGAATTGGGCCACCGCCCACTTGTTGACCTTTTATGGTTGGCCTTGGAACTGTCATGGCGCCTGTGGGTGTGTCATTTAGCACGCTGATACGTTACAGTGAGTGTGTACTGAGGCTCAAGGTCTAGTGGAAGTCTTGTCCGCCATCTTGGACCTAGTTGGTTCTAACCATTTATGTCGTGTCCTATGGCTATGTCATTCTTTTAAAGGTTGTGCCCTGCCCCCTTCCCTCCTATTTCATATCCACTGAGAACCTCTGAAAAGCCGTTCCATCTGTAGGCCGAGTCAGGCAGGCCCTTTTCTTTCTTTTTTTTTCAATGTGAGTGACCCTCATCAAATTGTCCTCTAATTATTGGCTAATGAGTCTTTCTTACTTCTAGATTTTGCTCCTAAGGGCTGATATCTGTTTTATTCATTTCAGACTCCTCAACATTAAACCCAGTACTTGGTAAATACTCAGCAGATGTCTGTTATGTACAGTGAACAAAGCATGTTGCAAAATAATATGTACAATTTGCTAAATATTGTATTATGTACACTGTAAATGTATCACAATCCAGTTATATCCCAAAATGTTAACAATGATTTTCACAGAATTTGGGCTTTACAGGTGATTTTTATTTCTTTGTTTGTATATCTGCATTTTCCAAAACTTCCATAATGAACAGGTATTACTTTTGTAATACCAAAGGCAAAATAAATTATTTTTAAATTGTTTTGGAATGAGTAATAATGCTAATAATTTTTGAGCACTTACCACATAAAAAAATTAAGGACTTTATATGTACTGTCTCTCATGCTCACAACAGTTCTCTTTGGTAAGTAATATTGGCATTATTACCATTTTACAGATGAGGAAACTGAGGTCCAGAGAGATCAAGTAACTCACTCAAGGTGACACAATTAGTAAATAGTGGGGTTGAACTTGGAGCCCACCTTGTCAGACTCAAGAGCCTATACTACAGCCTCTCTGCAACCACCCTCTAGATGGAAGATGGGCAAAAGGAAAATTTCTCCTTTCAAAAAATCGACCTTTTATTTTGAAATAATTTCAAACTCAGAATAGTATAATGAACTTCTGAATATCCTTCTCCAAGATTTAGCAGTCATTAATGTTTTGCCACATTTGCTTTATCACTCACTTTCTCTCTCTCTCTTCATATATATGTATTATTATTTTTATAACAGCTTTATTGAAGTATTACATCCCATATAATTCACCCATTTAATGTGTACAATTCAATGGTTTTTAGTGTATCCACAGATATGTGCAACTATCACCACAGTCAATTTTAGAACATTTTTGTCACCTCAAAAAAGAAATCCTATATCCTTTAGATATCTCCCCCATAAACTCCACTCCCCCCAGCCCTAAGAAGCCATGAATCTCCTCTCTATTTCTATAGATTTGCCTATTCTGGTCAACACATTTTGGACATGGAATTATATATGTCATTTTTGTGACTCGCTCTTTCACTTAGCACAATGTTTTCAAGATTTATCCTTTCATACTGCATTCCTTTTTATAGCCAAGTAACATTCCAGTATATAGATATATGCTACATTTTATTTATTCATTCATCAGTTGTTGGACATTTGGGTTTTTTCTCCATTTTGGCTATTATGAATAATGCTGCTATGAACATTTGTGTACAAGTGTGTGGACATAAGTTTTCATTTCTCTTGGGTATATACCTAGGAATGGAATTGCTGGGTCACATGATACTTGTATGCTTAACTCTTTGAGGAATATTAATGTGCATATTATTACTTCTGGACCATTTGAGAGTTAAGTTGCAGACATGCCCCTTTATCCCGAAATACTTCAGAGAAAACAGACCAAGGACATTCTTTTTCATAACTACATTTCAATGATCAAATTTAGGAAATTTAACATGGATATAATATTATCACCTATTATATGGTCTATATTTAAATTTTGCCAGTTATGTCCTTTAAAATCGGCATTTTTTTTTCCTGATCCAAGATGCAACCCAGGATCACGCATTGCATTTAGTTGTCTTTGTCTCTTCCAGTTTGGAACAGTTCCTCAGCCCTTCTTTATCCTTCTGTGGCTTTGTAAAATGCCCCTCAGTTTAGGTTTATCTGATGTCTGGCTGGCTGAGCTTCCAGTGTCCATTTGGTGGGCACTGAGGTCAGGTCAGGCAGCTGCAGACTGGAGGAGCCCAGCCAGGGCACAACCTCAGGGGAGGAGCTTAGGGGAAGCTGAAGGAACCGGGGAGGGGACACCGCGGTGGAAGATTCCCCACCTGGAGGATTTAGTGGGAAGTGCCCCGAGAAAGACTGGCTCTGTGGGGACTTCTCCCTCACCCTTTCCTGGGAACTGCTAAGAGGGAACGAGAGGGTGTGTCTCGGGGCCAAGTGCTTCCTGTTGTGGCTTCACAGAGGACTCCTGAGGCCTCGACCAGCCTGGGCCCCGCCTGGGAAAGGCTGCAAAGAGAGACGTCGGGATGTCCGGGAAAGGGCGGGTGGGGGAGACCAGCAGGCCCAGTGCTAGGAAGGAGCTGCCCCTTTCTGGGAAGGACTTTGATGCAAGAGTCCACCCCTATACCCCTCCCTCCCCCGTGCCCTGCCCTCCAGCTTCCGGCAGCCCCAGCTCGGTTCTCTGGAAGGCACTGCGGGGAGGAGGCTGCCTCCGATTCTAATCAGAGGCAGGAGATGGAGATGGGGAGCTGGAAAGCATCTTGCTTCACTTGGCCCTGAGCCTGTTTGTTCTGCAAGGACTCCCAGCCCAAGGCCCCGCCAACCTTTGCAAGCGGCCTTCTAGGAGTTCCGTCAGCGTGATGGAGAGGAGCAGAATCTTCAATCCTGATCCCCAGCTGCCAGGCAAAGTTCTGCCTGAGGCAGCAGTGGCTTGTCCATTTGTTCATTCATTCATTCATTTTGTGGCTGGAGATCCCTGTTCCTCAACCTTCTCTCTCCCTCTTGGGGAAGAGGCTCGGTGGGGCTCCCAGGTGGGCATCCTGTACCCAGCTTGCTTCTGTTGAGAACACCTGTCCTCAGAGCCCCAGAGGACCTGCCCTCCCTCAGCTCCAGGGCCTTGGGTTCAAGCCACGCCAGGGCTGAGCCGACCCCAGCTCAGTTTACAATGTGGTAACCGACACCACCTGGGAAGGGCAGAGCCTTAGGGAGCCAACCAGAAAGGAGTAAAGCAGGGAGAGGAGGAAGGACACTAATACTTTGAGCACAGAGTGAGCCCAGAGACCAGCAGGCACGTGGTCATCACCTGAGTTCACGCTCTGACCGCCAGCAGTCAAGCTCTGTTCTGTCCTCACAAGCTGTTGACAATTGGAAAAGTTCATGTAAAAACCCAGACTTCTGATTTTTCTTGACAAACGAAAAGATCTGGCAACCCTGAGCCTGCGTTCCGTGTGGCAGCCATGGTAAGTCAGGAAACCTTATTGTTGAAGTTCTCTTCACTCCTATTACCTGCCTATTCCCCAAGGGCACCTGTGATCTCTTTCAGGCCTCACCATCACCTTGTGAGGCCAGGGACATTAACCCCACTTTATACATGAAGAAAGCAAGGGGCGAGGTCAGTAGCCTTGCCTAAGGTCCTGGCCAGGGAGAGGCCGAGCTGGGCTTCTCACCCAGGTAATCTGCTTCCCGGTCCATGATCTCTGCATTCCCCTCAACTTTTTCCTGGTCAGAGAGCTGGTACTCCCAGCAGCAGCTGGATGGACTACAGATGCAGACAGCAAATGAAAACCCTCTGGCTGCCCAGGTCTGGGGTTTCGTAGGCCTCAGCAGAGTCCTAAGCTGGGCAAACCAGCTCTCAGCGGAGGCTCTGGAGAGGCAATTCTTTACCCACGCATGGAGCGGGAAGTGACTGGTCAATGGTCCCACCACCACTCAGGCAGGCGAGAGGACCCGGGCACCTCTGGTCAGTCTAGGTGGTGTCTCCCTTCCTGGCTTCTCTCCCCTTCGCTGGAAGCAGGCTCCCTCTGGCAGCATCTTGCTCCATTTGGCCTTTCTGCCACACGTGGTGCAAACTGATGGCGCAAAAGGGCCAAAACCATCGCAGTCTGCAAATCACAGCGCAGTCCAGACCAGTCAGGCCTCCTCGAGCAAAGCACTCTTTCTGGTCAGTGGTACGTTCTCTTCCTGGAGAGGCTGGCTGACCCTTTTCCTGGAGGGGCTTGTCCAGTATTCCCCAGCAGTTTCTAGGAATGAATGGAGGAGCAGTGCCTGAGGAGTACAGGGCGCCAGAGGAAGCAGGGGAACTGCTTTATAAAAATAGCTCAGCTGGGCTTCCCTGGTGGCGCAGTGGTTGGGAATCTGCCTGCCGATGCAGGGGACACGGGTTCGAGCCCTGGTCTGGGAAGATCCCACATGCCACGGAGCAAATGGACCCGTGAGCCACAATTACTGAGCCTGCGCGTCTGGAGCCTGTGCTCCGCAACAAGAGAGGCCGCGACAGTGAGAGGCCCGCGCACCACGATGAAGAGTGGCCCCCGCTTGCTGCAACTGGAGAAAGCCCTCGCACAGAAACGAAGACCCAACACAGCCATAAATAAATAAATAAATAAATAAATTTTAAAAAATTAAAAAAAAAAATAGCTCAGCTGTGTATGGCACCTTAACAGTTTACAAATCCTTTCACGTCCAGTATTATGTGTATTATTTGGTTCTCAAAACTTGATGAGCCAGATAGAGCAGTAATTGGCGAATATAGGTCATCTAGGAAAGGGCACGGAATTCTGAGTTCCATTCTCAATCCTGCCACTTACCTTGAGCAAGTTCACGCCCTCTTTTTTAGCTTTTATTTCCTCATTCACTAAAAAAGATAACAAATTTTTTTTATAATGGGTGAACTGTGGGGTTTTTTTTAGTTTAAATAAATTTAATTTAAAAAGATAATAATCTCTCCCAGCAAGGCTACTTTGCTTTATAACTCCAGGGGGTGCTATTTACATGGAATACCATGTGATGGGTCCCCTTGAAATTGTGCCACAGGTGGAACTCCTCATATGCATGTCATGAGGATTAAATGACATAATTTATGTGCTAGCACACAGTCTGGGAGATAGTAGGTGATTAACAAATGCTTGCCAAGTGAATGAACTGCTCACTCAGTCACGATGGATTTTGAGGGGCGCTCACAGGAAGAAGGAAGTAGTACTGGCTCCCTGTGGCTGGTGTTGCATTTCCTGCCCATTCTTCTGTGACTCTTGCCAATTTGCCCTTTGTCCTAGGCCTCTGGGCTCCCAGCCGGCTGGAGGCACAGACTTATCTGTGGGGACTGGAGAGTTGGGCCTGGGCTGGGTAATGACCAGCCTTCCGCTCACTTGAAGTTTCCGCTGGGGAGCTGGAAGCCACAGCATCCAGATGGCTAATTGCTTTGTGCCTGTTTCTGCAAATCACAGTGATTCACTGTCCCTGCTGAAAACACGCTCTCTTTTCAAAGATTTAATGGTTTCCAAAATTAATTTAGCCTCATCTGTTATCCCCCTGCCCTTCTGCACTGTCCCCTCCCCCCCAGTATCCTCCCCTGTCCCAGGATGGAGCTTTCTGCTCCAGAAAGCCGGCTTTCACTCTGCTAGGCATAGTGGAGAAGGTTGGGGAGCACAGACCCCTTTCCAGGGTCACCTGAGCACACACTTAATGTGGATTTTTGGGGAAGAAGCCTAGGAGGGAAGGGCTGATGTCAGGGACACACTTATCTCTCACCATCCTACATGGTTTTGGCCACCCAACCCACTGACACTCCTAGACGAACTCCAAGGAGCTCCCGTTTGCACTGCTTTGCTTATAAAACTCCTAAAGATCATCTGTTTTTTACATGTGAGGGACTTGGTCAGCTTTGTTTGTTTTAGACAGCTCATTATGGGTCCATGAGACCTTGGGACCAGATCCCTGGCTAAGAAGCCAGATTTTAAGGAGTTTACCTCCATCCGATTCTGTATTGCTTCTTGACCATCTTTAGGCTTCTGTTCTTCCCCAGTAACATAAAGGTGATATAATCCTTACCTCTGCCCACTGTTCATTTATTTAATAAATAGTTACTGAGTCTCTCTGTATATCAGGCATGTGCTAGGGATTGAGGGTACAGTAGCAAAAAAAGCTCCACAATCCTGGCCCTTCCAGAACTCAACTTGCAGTCTAAAGTGGAGAAAGAAAAGGCCTGTGGCCAGCAGGCTGATATATTCTCTGTTAGGGAACATCAGGGGCTAAGGGTGCACCCCATCTTGTGGAGCCAGGAAAGGCTCCCTGGAGGAGGTCATGCCTGAATTGAGTCCTAAGTGATTAGAAGGTGTTATCTTGAGGAAGAAGAAAAAGAAAGAGGAGGAGGAGAAGAGGAAAGATGAGCAGTGTCCGGGTAGAGGAAATAGCATATGTAAAAGCCCAAGGCAGGAGAAACCACGGTTCATACTGAGGATCTGCAAACCAGTGCAGCATGACTGAGAGGAAGACAGGGAGAGCAGGAGTGGTGAGAAAGGTGGCTGGAGACAAGCGTGGGGCCAGAGCAGCAAAGGCCTTTTAGCACCTAATGGAATCACTGCAGTGTTTTAAGCATGGTCCAACGTGTGCTCTGGAGAAATCACTCTGGCTGCAGTGTGCAGAATGGATTGGATGGGGTAAGACTGGAAGTAGGAAGGTCAGGTATGCAATGGCTGCATCTCAAAAGCATTCTGAGACCCTGGGTGAGATACCGCTAACCATTTTTTATGATACAAGTCAAGAAAATATCTTTATGGATCCGTAAAATTCTCTCTGTAACTCTTTTGGATTTTGCTTTATATATGTCAAGGCTGTGCTGTTGAAAACATTCAAATTCCCAGTTATTATATCTTCTTGGTGAATTGTTCCTTTTATCAGTATGAAATGTCCCACTTTGACCCTTTTAATGTTTTTACCTTAAATTTTATTTTATTTTGTCCATCAATAAGGGACGAGTCGAATTGATCATGGTATATCTATACAAAGGAGTACTATGAAGTTGTGAGAAAGAATGAGGGGCATCTCCGTACGTTCCTATTGAGTGATTTCTAGCACATATGAAATATAAGATGAAAAAAGCAGGGTGGAGAAAACAAGTATTGTATGCTACTGTTTATTTGGGAAAAAACATTCATCTTCATGTGTGTGTTTGCTTATATTTTAAAAAGGAGAAGAATAAACCATAACATTAAAAAAAAAAAAAAAAGCTTCTGTCTGGGAGAGAGACCAAGCAGAGAGGTCATTGACAGAAGCTAGACTTCTCTGAGTAAACAATTTCATGGACTTGACTTTTGAGCCATATAACTACTATACACAATTACAAAATAATTAGCATAGAAAAAAACAATTCTTAAAAAGAAAAAGAGAAAAAAGAAAAGAAAGAAAAAGAAATGATACTAATTACGTGTCAAATTGGTGGCAAAACTCAAGGAATTATTTCAAGAGACTTAGAAACACAGTAATTTGAGTATGTGACTGTAGAGGAACATACCTTATGAAATGATTACAAAAAACCCTGTAAAAATATGAAACTTCTTTTTGTAATCATATTGTTAGTAATATTATGAATATTCTGAAATTATTATATATAGGTAGAATGATGCAAATAAGGAATTATGTTAACATCATTAGGATACAAGGTTTTCAGTGAATGAGAAAAGAGATATAAATATAAAAATCAACTAAATTAAGTAAAATCCTAAATTTGAATTGAAAATATGGACTTACAATCAGTAAAATAATCTGCTTTCTAGTGAGGTCAACTGAGAATGTCTAGAAACCATTACCAGCCTGGTGACAATGAGCACCTCTAGACCTAGACTGTGATTTCTAAATACCATGTCCCACTAAAAGGACCAGGGCTCCTTAGGGGAAATAACTGATTACAGGATAGGATAATGTACAAGATGAGTGTGGAAGTATCTAAAATAGTCAAATTCATAGAGACAGAAAATAGACTGGTGTTACCAGGGATGAGGTGTTGTTTAATGGGTAGAGAATTTCAGTTTTGCAAGGTGAAAAAGTTCTGGAGATCTGTTTATAACAATGTGAAAATAACACTACTGAACTGTATGCTTAAAAACAGTTAAGATAGTAAATTTTATGTTATGTACTTTCTTACCACAATTTTAAAAAGGAATAGGTTCAAGGCAAAAAAAAAATTGTGTGATAACAGCATTGTGTTTATTTTTAAGGAGAGTCCTTAGCTGTTATGGACACATACTGAAATATTCACAGTTTAAATGATAAGATATCTTGGACTTGCTTCAAAATAATCTAAGACAAAGATGAGGGAGTAAGTGGGGTTAGAGTTGAAATAACATTACCTACATGCCGATAGTTATTGAAGTTTCTATAATGGGTATGTGGAGCATCATTATACTATTTTCAATATTTTGCTTATGTTAGAACATTTCCATAATGTATTATTCAGCTTTTCTGTGCTAACAATCCTTTAAATCTCATTAACAAAGTTTAGGGAGGCACTCACTCTTGGGTGTGGGATTGGGGCTCAAAGGTCTTTTCACATCTCAAACTGTCACTGTTTCCTTCTGTACAGGTTGGTGGTTCTTTTGATGATATAATTCTCTCAAACACTTTGTCTTTTTTTTTTTTTTTTAACTATTTGAGTTCAGTCAACTCTGTGTGTTCATCACTGTACCCATAATTCTTTTGGAGACTTGCCTCTCATTCTAGATTTCATCATAGATATTTTGAGTTAATCTGCTTCTGTGGAATCCTGTCCATAATCTCTTTTTTATCCAACTGAAAGGATTTACTGGGGGACCACCTCATTCTATTTAGAGTTGTTTTTTTTTTTTTTAAACAAGTTAGTTGCTTTAGTGGTGTTTCTTCCTCCCCTACTTTCCTAGACTCTAAAAGGAATAACTGATGTTATTCATCTCATCCGTTTCCAACATGCTGCCTGACCCATGGGAGTGTCTCAGGAAACACATGCTGTTGTTGAACTAATGACCAGATAAATGAAAACCTGTTCAGGTAACCAATTTCACCCTTAGATTGTGAATTTATTGATACTTTTGAAATTAAAATGTCCATGTAATCAGCTCAGTATTTCGTGAGCACCCCTTAACCCAAGTCTTTGTTTTACATGGCAATTTTGGTGGAACAAGATGGGTGGGGATGTGGGATCTGACCGTGAAAACATGGCAAATGACTTATTCCCTTTGTTTTCCTCTACTAGTATTGAAATTATACATTCTATTTCCCAACATAACAGCAAATTTATGTTTTTTCTAACAAAGCCTAAATTAATTCCTACTTCTAGCCTGCTCTCAAGTCAGACAAGGATCTAAGCTTGATGTACCCTCCCTCAGAACTCTCTTTCTTATTTCAAAGCCACAATTATTAGTCTTCTTATTCTTACTATTTGTACACAGCACTTAATTATATTTACTACAATGTTTTAGTGTTTCTTTTTCCTCACCATAGATTCTTCTGATTCCTACCTTCTGGGTTCAGTTTTCTTTTTGCAAAAGCATTGTCTGTGAGTAGCAATATTTCTAAGTGCTTGTATGTTTTAAATTATCCTTGTTTCACCTTCACTCTTATTTTTTTTAAGATTTTTTTTTTGATGTAGACCATTTTTAAAGTCTTTATTGAATTTGTTACAGTATTGCTTCTGCTTTGTTTTGGTTTTTTGGCCCCATGGCATGTAGGATCTTAGCTCCCCAACCAGGGATTGAATCTGCACCCCCTGCATTGAAGGCAAAGTCTTAACCACTGGACCACCAGGGAAGTCCCTCACCTTCCGTCTTAAATTATAGTTTCGTTTAGTACAGAATTCCAGGTTCACAGTGATTTTCCATTAGAACTTTGATGCTATTACTTCATTGTCTCTTAGTCTCTGTTGTGGTACAGGAGAAGTCTATTATCAGGTTGATTGTTTTGCCTTTTTAGGTCGTCAGTTCTTTCTTTTACTTTTAGAATTTCTTCTTTACTAATGGTCCCTAGTTTCACTATAATGCTTCTGTATTTCCTCATTTCTGAAAAATCCTCAACCATTATCTTTTAGAAAAATGCCTTTTGCTAAACTCTCCACTTTTCCCCCAGAATTCTTATTATAAGAATGTTGGGGGCTTCCATGGTGGTGCAGTGGTTAAGAATCCGCCTGCCAATGTAGGGAACACGGGTTCGGGCCCTGGTCTGGGAAGATCCCACATGCTGTGGAGCAACTAAGCCTGTGCGCCACAACTACTGAGCCTGCACTCTAGAGCCCATGAATTTTGAGGTAAAATCATCTTCCCTCAGAATTTTGGAGTCATTGTCTTCTGGAATACAGTATTGCTTTGCAGTGTCAACTGTAATTCTGATTCCTAGGACTTTTTAAACTCACTTTTTTCTTTCTGAAAGTTTAAGGATCTCCACTTTTCCCTGTTGCTATGAAACTTCATGATACTTCAATGAGCGTTTTTCATCCTTTATTTTGCCAGGCTGGAGTTTCGGGACTTCTACTTCTAGGGGAGTAAGTTTTAGGCTTTGGTAAGTGAGAAGGATGAGATGGGGTATGAAGCTTCATGAGCTGTAGCTTGAGATGTCCAACAACAAGTACCAGGTGATAGGTCAAAGATTCAAGGGCCCAGTGACCTATCCCTGTACCTACTACCTCTTTAAAATAAACTAACTTCTATTTTTATCAAAGTACATAGAAAAGAATCAAATAGAACCTTCTATATTAAAATCTTTTATATAAAAGCATCAACCCTCTGCCCCTCCCTCCCTGTTTGTAGTTTGCCTACGAAGAGATAGTTACTTCCAACTCTTTTAGCTGTTTTCTTTGATGATTTCTGCTTTTTAAAAAAAAATATGCTTATACTGATATTTCTTGATACTGCATGGACCAACTCTGCCACGGCACCCTTGTGACCTTGCACATATCCAAATAGGCTACAAGGTTGAACCACAGCTAGTGTAAGTCTTGGTGGAATGCCTTGTGATCCTCCCAGAAGATGAGAGGATGGGAAACTTGTAAGGAGTTACTAAGAAGCTATCTCCACTCACCTCCCTATCTTCCCTCTAAGGCTGTCATGAGACAGGTTCTCATCGCTTTTGGGTTTTGATGAGATATAGGGTTTTCTACCCTGCCCCCATACCCCCGGGCTTTAGGTAATCAGTTCTTTTTCTCTCTTGGCTTTAAAACTTTAAAATTTATTCTTGATAGTCTCTAGTTTCACTATAATGTTTTTAATATTATCTCATTTCTGGAAAATTCTCACATATTCTTTGAAAAAAATTACTTTTTGTCACCCTTTTCACTTTCTCCCAGAATTCTTATTATAGGACTCTTGCCACTTCTTTCTTATCCCATCTTTCCATCTCTTTTATCTTTCTGGTTATGACCTAGGAGACTTCCTTACTTCTGTTTTCCAAATCATTAAAGCCCCATACCTCAGAATAGAGCTGCAGAATATAAAACTGCTTAGCCACAGTCTAGAACTGGCTCCGCAGTAACATGTATCCCACAACTCATGTTTCAGTCATCCAGCCCCTTTTGTTTCAGTGTATTTGTTTGTTTGTTTTTTGGTGTATGGGACCAGGATCACAGGGAGCTGGCATCTTTGGCTTCTTCCTTTTGCTACCTATGTGAGTAAAAAATTGTCTAAGTCTAAAGGTGGCTAATTGTATCTTTACTGGTTAAATCAGTTAGGCCTTGACTTTGCTTTGCCTTGTATGCATGAGCTTGACAGATATTTTCTGTTGATTTCCTCCATGGTAATTGAGGTTTTAGTTTTCTTAACCTTTCCCCTTTTCTCATGTTCCCATGTAAGTGTAGCATGATTTAAAAAAATTAAATCAATAGTCAATGCTTATTTTATTATGACTCTGTAAATATTGTTTACTGCTGAACAATGGTATTGCATAGTTATAGTCCCTCTGACTTTGTGATTTTCTTGCAGTTAACAGTTGCCATAGTTTTTTTTTTGCTTATTTCTCTTTAATAACTATTGCTAATATTCAAAATGTTCTCTACATATCTGTTAAATATCTAACAATGTCTTTTTCCAAATATTCAAATGTATCCAATAATCTGTCACTGTCCTCTCTCTACCACCCCCACCCCCCATACCCTCTGTCTTCTTGCTTCATTTTGAATGAGTTGCTCTCTACACCTGGAGCTCAGGTGTCATTTTAGGACTTCCTTTTATCAGTCTTCTCCTTTGAATTGCTCCTCTGTTTTCTGGAATTTCTTTATTCCTCCTTCTTGGCTTAGTTCTTTCATTTCACTGAATCACACCCTTCACTATCTTCCTAAGAAAAGGTATGTGGGAGGTAAAATTTTTGAGTTCTTACAAATCTGAAAACGTCTTTATTCAACACTTACACTTAGCCTTTATTTGGATAAGTACAGAATTCTAGGATTAAAATAATTTTCACTCAGAACTTTAGGTTCCCAACACTATCCTCCAGTATCCTATATTGCTGTTGAGATGTCTGATGCCACAGCTTCTTACTCCTTCACATATTATGTGATTTTTCTCTCTAGAAGCTATGCTGTTATTTCTTTTATCTGGTTATTCTGAAATTCAAAATTATTGCCTTGGTATTTTCCCTCCATTCTACTGGACATTTAGTGGGTACTTTCAATTTTGATATTTATGTCCTTCATTTCTGGGAAATTTTCTTACATTGTTATTATTTTAAAAATAGTTTTCTATCCTTCGCTTTCTCTGTTTTCTGAAACTGCATACAGATGTTGGAACTTGAATAATCCTCTAACACTCTTTTCTCTCTTAGTTTTCATCTATCTTTCTATTCTACTTTCTGGGAGATATCTTCAAGTTTATTTTCCTACTCTTTTGTTGAATCTTTTATTTTAGCTGTCACATTTTAAATTTCTAATTGCTCTTGCTCATTCTCTGATTATTCCTTTTTTACACCATCCTATTCTTTTTCATGGATATGCATCTTCTTTTAGCTCTCTGAGGCTATTAAATATATACATAAAATTTAAAAAATGTTTTTCTTCTTCTTACGTTATCTCTGTTTCCTCTGAGTTCCTTTTTTTTTTTTTTAATATTTGTTTGCTTTGGTCTCTCTCTTTCATGTAGGAGACTTTCTGCAAATTCCTGGTGATTCTGGGCTATCCAGTCCTAGGTAACATTTAGCATCAACATGATTGGCAGCTGTGTGTATGGGCAGGGACTTGACTGGCGGGCCTCACTCTCAGGCCATTTCATTGGGAAACCATGAAAAGCCAACACTTAGAGGACTTCTCTTGGGGGCTAGTAAATTTTTTTCCAGTGAATCTTCTATCCAGGGAACATATGCCTGAAAGTTCCTTTCTGGGAGTTCGTTAAGGGAAGAGTCCTGCAGAGGCCCCTACTGTTATCATGTGTACTTACACTTAATCAGTCATCTGCCCTCTAATCTTGCTGGAATCCCTGAATTTGGGGATGCTCTGATTCAATTTCTCTAAAGAAAAAACCTCCACTCTCTGGTGGGGGCATGGTTGCCTGACTGTGTGAGATTGGAAGGGGATCTAGAGTTGTAATTTTTCCATATATCTCTTTCAACCAGTTCCCTAGAGTTTAATCCCATGCTTCAAACTCACTTCTTGCAGAACCTGCTGCCTCCAAGTCCCCTGCCTCTCTGGGCTCTATGGGGAGAATCTGCTCACTCCTCACCATCAGTTTCCTCTCCAGGTCCTTCAAGTCTTGGTTTCCTCTGCTCTGCTAACTCTGTTACCATTCTTCCAGCCACTTTCAATCGTCCAAAAATTACTGAACTCAATCTTGTCCACTGATGTCCTCACTTCCACCCTCTGTATTCTCATGGGTCTATACTTTAAAAAGAATTTTGTGGGGTCTGTGGAGGAAGAGGAGATAAAGATACACGATCAGTTTGTTATCTCTAACTGGAAGTTCATACCTACTTAAAAAAATGTTTCCAGATTATATAAATAGTACCTTGTAGAAAATTTGAGCAGTTCTTTAAAGCAAACTCTTATGATCCTACCATCCAAAAATAATCAATATTAACATTTTGGTGTATGATGCTTTTTAAAAAATAACCTTTTTATTTTAGAAAAGTTTTAGATTACAGAAAAATTACAATGATGGTACAGAGTTCTCATATACCCCACACCCAATTCTTTCTATTATTAACATCTTACATTAGTATGGCACATATTTCATGATTAATGAACCAATATTGGTACACCATTATTAGCTAAGTCCAATCTTTATTCAGTTTTCCTCAGTTTTTTACATTTCCTTTTTCTGTTGTAGGATCACATCCAGAATACTACGTTATCTAGTTGTCATGCTTCTTTAGGCTTGACTGTGACAGTTTCTCAGAATTTTCTTGTTTTTGATGACTTTAATAGTGTGGGGGAGTACTGGTCAGATATTTCGTAGACTGACGTTCAACTGGGATTTGTCTGATGTTTTTCTAATGATCTGACTTGGTATGGATTTTTGGGGGAGGAAGACCACAGAGGTGAAGCACTAGTCTCATCACATCATATCAAGAGTATGTATATTGATATGACTTGTTACTGTTGATTTTGACCTGATGACCTGGCTAAGGTAGTATTTGACAGGTTTCTGCACTGTAAAGTTACTCCCCCCACTCCTTTCCATACTGTTCTCTTTGGAAGGAAGTCACTATGGGCAATCTACAACTTAAGGATTGAGGAGTTATGCCCCACCTCCTTGAAGGCAGAGAGTATCTACACATGTTATTTGGAATTCTTCTATATGGGAGATTTATCTATTATCCCTCATTTATCTAATTATTTAATTATTTATTCATATTAGTATGTACTCATGAATGTTCATTTTATACTTTGGGTTATAATATGATAATATCTTATTTTCTTGTTCAAATTGTTACAACTTTAGCCATTAGGAGCTCTTTCAATTGGCTCCTGTGTTCCTTTGTGTTCTCTACCGCACCACCTCCCCCCATCATTGTGGAGTTTTGAGTACTTCCTTACTTTCTGGCATTATAAGATGCTCCTGGACCATCCTGTATTTCCTGCCCCAGTTCTAGAATCAACCATTTCTCCAAGATGACCTAGTCCTTTTATTGGAGAATGGTATTAGAAACCAAGATCTGGGTGCTAGGTGTGCTCATTGCTACTGGGATGTCATTGCTTCTACATCCTCTCAGCTGACATAGCAAGGAAATAGATGTGTATACTAACCCATGTATGTACGTATATCTATAAATACTTCCATATGTAACCATCTGTATCGATATTAAGTTAAGCATGATTTCCCACTTATGTCTTCAATTCTAATTCATTACCACATGGATCGTTCTAGCCTTCTCTTATTTGTCTGTAAACATCTACTCCAACAATAAGAAACCTGGCTCCCACCATGTGCCATTCATTTACTTAATTATTCAATTCCAATGTACATGTGTTGTCAACCACCCACTTTTTAAAGTAGGAATTTAATTATTCCCAAACTACTTATTTCACATATCCAAGATTCCATAAAGGACTTTATGACACTCTGTCCTTACAGTCCCTGACCTGTGCCAACCTTCAGTTTGCCAAACTAAGATGCCAATTCTCACATCGATGTCCTCTCCAGGATTTGGGTTGATTGTTTTTTTCTGGTCTCTCTCCAGCTGAAATGTCCTTCTGTAGGTCTACTGACAGGAATGCATCATCCCAGATATGCCCTCAGTAACAAACTCTTATTCTACCAAATCTATGCCTAAATCGTTGACCAGGTGGTGTAAAAGGTAGAGCTTGTCTCTGCTGGGAGAGAGGAGTGCGTCCTCTACATTCTTCCTCACCAGGGACAGAGTTCTCAGAAGCCACTTCGGCTGTAGTGAGAGATAGAAGTATCCCTTAATGGTGTGTTCCCATATCACCACACACCACACCGCCTGAGGAAACACCACTATAAATAGCACTTGGTCTCCTTACTAGTCCACCACAGCCGAGTTAACCCACACATGATGGAGACTTGGTGGGAAGAGGAAAAAGCAGAAAAACAGATAAAGCAAGAAGAGGAGAGGAAAAAGGACAATGGAGAAAGGGCAGTGATGATATTAATAACATATATAATTAATGATTTTAATAATTACATTTGCAAAAAACTTGCACATGCATGGTTTCATTTATTTCATTAAGTAGAATGACTCATAACAGTATATATTTAGTTTTAACTAAAATATCTTATAGGTTAAATTGGCTTTTGTGTGTTCTAGATTTAGGGATAGGTACATGATCCAAGCTGGACCAGTGAGAGTTGGCCCTGGGACTATTGCTAGAACTGTTGGAAAAGAAGCGTGTTCTCTTTCCATTGGGATTATACAGTAAGTGTGAAAGGATGGTCAATATATCTAGTTATTTGTTTGCTTATTTATTTGTTTACATGCATAGAAGAAGATCTGAAGACAGTATCCCAAAGTGTTAACATCAATTAATTTTTGGTGATAGGGTAATTGGTGATATTTATGGTTTTTACACATGTATGTATTATTTATATTTTCTATAAAGTCATATATTACATTTATATTAACATAGATTTTTCCTGTTATAAATGATTGTTTTTAATTATTTTATAATATACTTATGTTACAGAATATAAGTACATAGTAATATGTTTATAATATATTGTTATCTAAATAATAGATTAGTGTAATTTTTACACTAATATAAGACAGAAGTCCTTTACCCCCTAAGGTCCATCTATTCTTTCCCTTGGCTACTGACTCAAACCCAGTTCCCTATGCCTCGTAGGACATGCATCCTTAATTGCAGGATGATCCAGTGTCCTAGAACAACTTTTTTCAAAATAAAGTTTTTTACCTTTTCAAAGTAAAGTGTTTATGAAAAGGTATTTTTCAAAATAAAATACAATATTTAGGAACTGAGAGGTTCTACTGGTTTTGTCCACATCCCATCAGACGCTAGGCCTCATCAAAGAACAGGCTGTGTTCTCAGCTGGCAGTGGCAGGAGGGCCAGGGACAGAGGGACCAGTTTTACTTGACTTTGTAGTCATTTTAGAAGGAGCTCAGTAGGTTTTTCCATAGCCCTGCCAGAGAGGGGAACAGCTCCCACCCCCCAACGAAAGAGAAACAGCTCCAGTGGCAGCCCCTTTCTTCCTGGGGTTCCCTCCTCCAGTGTTTACGAGAACCCCTGGGAATTCTCCACAGACTGGGCTGCCCTCCCTGCCAGTCGCCCGCTCAATCCTGCTCTCTCCCACTGTGGACATAGGCCCCACCCTCAACTCCCCAAAGCACAGCCAAGGCCAGGCTGCAGCATTAACAAAACTCCCCATAACCCCTGAAGAGATGCCGCTCATTCCAAAAGAAAACCACCTTTTATAATAATGATGCAGAGCCTGTAGTTTCACATTGTTCTGAATTGCATTGTCTCTTTTCCAGAACAGGTTTAAGTTTTATCCCTGCGTAACACAAAGTCCTATTAAAATATTTTCCTAAAAACAAAAGGGATTATTCCCACAAGAGCAATTTGCTTCCACCTCCACAGAAGATAGAGGAACTGGGATTAAAAACCCAAACCCACGCAGTTTAGCATAGCAATTTGTCCTCTTTTCTCACCATTGCAGTTTTCAAAAACAGGAGAGACCACTTTCTACACATTTTTGTATCTACCTATTTGGAAACAAAAGCCTGAGTCTGACAGAGGGTCAGGGGCTTGGCTGGGGGGGGGGTGGGAATGGGGGGTGGGGAGTCGGGGGATGGGGTGCCGGGTGTGGGAGAGACTCAGGAGGAGGGTGGGAGGTCAGTGGACACAGAAAGCAGCAGTTTCCCAGAGGCTGGCACTTTACATCTTGGAGTCAGATACGGGGAGAGAGGGACAGACAGCAATCACAGGCAGTTTGCCTGACCACTGAGTGTTTGTTATTTCATCTTCAAAGGAGGCACCTGGGAGAGCGCACCTCTCAGGCCCCTTCCAGCTCCTGAACTCTCCATACCTCAGCCAGGTCAGTGAGGTAAGGGGCCGCCTCCCCAGGTGTAGGTCTCCACAGACCTTTTCCGGGATTGCATCAGTGCTCATTCTTCCACCTCCAAGGGCGCCTACACCTCCCTCCTCCCCTCCCAGAACTTCTTAGCTTGAGATAACACGCTTTTGTTCTCTCGCTGACTCCACACCCATGGGGAGACGGAATGAGGAAACCTTCGGGAAAATTCGGCCTATCTGATGAAGGTAAGAGGTAGGAGGCTGCCCCGTTACTCCTCACGCCTTCCAGGTTTCCGAGGGCCCCCGCCCAATTCAGGAGGCATTTCTGGGCTTGACTTCCTGGCAGGCGAGGCTCGCAGACACTGGGGGTGCTCAGGAGGGTGGTGAAGGCCCTTGGCTCATAAATCCTCATCTTGGGGATTCATTAGGGATTTTTTTCCCAAGGACTCCACCAAGGAGGAGGTGGTTGTCTTCTAATGGCTTCTCATCAGACTCATGATCAGGTCCAAACTTCTCAGCCTGGCATCCTGGATTCTGCAGAATCTTGCCTTGGCCTTCTTTGCCAACTCCTTCTTCTGCTATTCTTCCCAGACCCACTGAGCTGTAGCTACATAGAACTACACTATTCCCCTGGACATGTTATACATGTTCATGCCTCTGTGGCTACTTTGCATATTCTGTTTCCTCTGTCTGGAGTGCCCACTGCCACTTCTCTTCTTAAAGAACTCCTATTCATCCTTCAAGAGCCTACTCAAAAGTCAGCTGCCTCTTCAAAGCCTTACTTGACTCCCCAGGGTTGGTTGCTCTGTGCTCCAAGGCATAGGGTTCCTTCCCTGGCTCATCACCCAGTAGGGTAATTATTAGGATTTGCATGTTTAAATTCCTCCTAGTTGCTCCTCTAGGGCAGAGACTGTGTCATTCACCTTTGTAAACCAGTGCTGGGCCCTAATAATTCCTCAGGCAATATTTGTGTAAGAATGAACACCATTTCTGCTGGATTTGTGGTATTTCTGAGTAGTATTAAGAGAATGCTTCAGTTACCATGGACATTTCCTGGCCCACAGCGCTATGTCTCCAGACAAGGGTCGTATATCTGTCAGTCTGTGTATTCACACAGCATCAGTACGGTACTCCTCATATAGTTTTACATGTGATTTATTTATTTTACACATTTACCTGATGGGTGGTTATTACAGTTACCATCATAAGATGAAGAGACTGAGATGCCAAGAGATTAAGCAACATCATGTTCAATGTTATAGTACACGCATGGCAAAGCTGGAACTTGAACCCAGGTATTCTTGCTGCAAGAGCCACAAGATCTCTGCCTACACCAGAGATTCTCAATAATGAGTCTTTGAATCAGCAGATCGGCCTCACCTGGGAACTTGTTAGACATGCAAATTATTGGTCCCACCCCAGACCTACTGAATCAGAAACTTCTAGGGTGGGCTCAGCAATGCCTGTTTTGACCACCTGCAGGTGATTCTGTTGCATGATCAAGTCCAAGAACCCAGGCCTACATCATCGTAGCTATTCCAGTGGCTGCGCAGAGCCAGAGGAGGGCGCTCCAAGGCAAACCTTTATCCCTGAATAGTCATGGCAGCTGGAATGGAAACCTAGCCCCAGGTAGAAGGGAAGAAAACGCATGGACTGGGAGTTAGGAGCCAGAGTTCTAGTCTCACCGGTTCTGCAATTATTATTTATTTATTTATTATTTTTGGCTGTGTTGGGTCTTCATTTCTGTGCAAGGGCTTTCTCCAGTTGCGGCAAGCGGGGGCCACTCTTCATCGCGGTGCGCGGGCCTCTCACTATCGCGGCCTCTCTTGTTGCGGAGCACAGGCTCCAGACGCGCAGGCTCAGTAGTTGTGGCTCACGGGCCTAGTTGCTCCGTGGCATGTGGGATCTTCCCAGACCAGGGCTCGAACCCGTGTCCCCTGCATTAGCAGGCAGATTCTCAACCACTGCGCCACCAGGGAAGCCCCGGTTCTGCAATTATTGACAGTGACTTTGAGCACCTCTCTGGCCCTCAGTTTTCTCATCTGTAAAATGAGGATGTTGACCAAATGATCTCATCTCTAATTTCCCTTTAGGCTCTGTCATTCAGCTCTCCTTTGGAATGTGTTGTCCATGCCAGGAGTGGAATGAAGACGGGGTATGAGTGCTCATTTTACATGAATTTTTCCCATACTTGGAAATTGACCATTTCCAAATTCCAAATCCTTGGACAAGCTATCCTCTACCGTCTTCTTCCTTAAGGGCAGGAAGTGGGAGCAAACATTTGAGTTGACTCATGAAACTTTATTAGGCAAAAAATAGAAAACCGTTTGATGACACTGCTTTGGACCCCCTTCTGTTGCCCGAGGCTCCTCCCCCGGGCCTTTCCCTGATTCCTCTCCTGTCTCCTGCTTCCCCACTGTGACTATGCCAGACCCTCTTGCTCACAGGACCATCTCCCTGTCCTCCCTGTGAGCTCATGTGCGTTCCCTGCCCCTCGACACGGGGATGCCCAATTCACAGGCCTTGCTTACTCACCATCCTTCTGAGGAAGGGGGAGGGATGATGTGTCAGGGTGACTTCCTAGGTGCACCAGGGGCTCAGCGGCCGAATGGGGGAGCCCATGGACACAGTGAAGCCCTATCCTACTGTTTTCATGTGGACCTGAGGGCTTTCCCAGGAGTACACCTACTAGCGGGTGGGCCTGTGCCTCCTGCATACCTGGTGGGGCCCAGCATTTAAATGGCAGCTGGATAACCTCCTGTGTACAGCAGGCTGAAAAGAAGGAAGAATGCCTCCTGCCCCTTTGAGATGATGATGGAGATTCAAGACAAGTAATTGCATTGTAAAAGTAGAGCCCTGAATCAGAAAGGTGGGTTGAAGAATTTTAATCACTCAGGACCTGGGTGTCAGCAGGAGAACATGGCTGAGCGCTCAAGTCCTGAGGGGCTGTGAGAATGTGGGTAGTTCTAGAATTCAGTCAAGGGAGATATCGCCTTCAGGAAAACCACACGTGCCAGATAAACAGCCAGAGTATCTGTCAAATCAGCATCATCCTCAGAGAGAGACTTTCAGCATGAGGTTTCCAGAGTCCGTGAAAAGCCTAAAAACTGCAGGACATCACGTGTTGGCTGGCAGCCCTTGGGTTAAAAGCCAAAGAAGGTGGTTCTGAAACAAGGTCCCAGGAAGAGCAGGAGCCAATGTTGATTCTTCATCAGCTTAAGCTCAGGGAGGCTGCACGTGTCAGCTGCAAGGGACCCAGGGAAGCTGGATACCTCTTGGACTGGGCATCGGTGGAACTACACGTTAATAAAGAATGTGTGTATATTCCAAACTCATCAGATCGTGTACATTAAATATCTTCAGCTTTCTGTATGTCAATCATACCTCAATAAAATGATTTTTTTTAAAAAAAAGAATATGTACGTGGATTTGTGTGTAGCTATAGCTTCTAATATACCCTTTAAATCAACATACATTGTTAGTGGTTATTGATTTCAACCCAGTACCCTGGATTCCCATGTTAACACCTTTGGTTGATGGCTGCTCTCTTTTTCCATCCTGAGCCCCCCACAGTGGGCCTGGTAGTTGAGTTTAACCTGGAACCTGATGACCTGCCTCAGTGGCCCTGGGACTTCCCAGGATCCAGGGGGCTTGAAGGCCTAGGGAAGAGCCAGGCATCAGTTAAGCTCTCTGGCACTGCTCCAGGCTGAGTCCCTCCCCTCTCCCGTCTCCCCAGTCTGTTCCTGTCCCAGCTCAGCCTGAAATTGGCCTGGTCTCCTGCAAGACTTCGATTAAAGGAGTCTTCTGCGTATGTTCAGAAAGGATTTCAACCTCTTTAAAATCTCCTAAACATCCTACTCTCCAGCTTATATGACTTCACAGACCGCAGAGCACTCATTTCTGGTGTTGTCTTCCATTCAAAGATTGGCCAAGTCCAAACACTTCTGTCCTTTGTTGCTGAGGTTGTGCGGGAGAGAGGAGATGTGAGCTACAGTCTGAACAAGCTGATGCAATCCAGCTGTGGGCTCTTTGGCAAGTCATTTTTCAATTTTATCATATGTAAAATGGGAATGCTGTTTCAGATGCCCTCTGAAGTCTTCCAGCCCTAACATTCTGAGATTCTGGAGCCCACTTTGGCCAAAAGAGGAGGCTCAGAGGTCCTGTCTGTCACCCCACAATGCCCAGGTGGAGGTAGAAAGGGATGCGTGCAGTGTCAGGACAGCAGGGAGGACTCTGGGCCCGATGAGTGCTTTCCCTTCATGGACTTGGATTAGAGGAGTGCCTGTTGGGTGGGGCCTGGCTGGAAGGAGTGAGACAGTCTCCCCCAGACCCCCCCTGCCTGAGTGGTTGCCTCACAGGCTGTTACGTAGCTCTCACCACTTTCCAGGGTGGGGCAGGGAAGGGCAGCTGGGGAGCAGCTGATGCAATAGGCAGGCACAAGCCTGTATTCTTCGAAGACTAAGCAAAAGTTGGCTGGGCTGGGCCGGGCCAACCTGGGCTGCAGTTGCAAGGCCCTGCTCTTTGCAGAGCTTCAGCTTCCTCTTCTCTCCTTAGAGCTGAAACGGGGTTCACTGTCTGGTCATCAGAGCCAGTAACTGATACTTTGTCCATTTACTCCTGGTGCTCTTTAACCTGTAGCTGAAGAGAATATCCTTGAGCGCTAGGAATGTGGACATGCGTGAGTATATACACACACCACACACATACCACGGCCCCGCCACACACAGTGGGGTCATCCAGAGGTAAGAAAGATAGTTGTTTTGAGAATCTGCTCCCACCAGACCATGCTTCCCACAAGCTGTTCCAGGAGGAAGTGGATCCAGTCAGAAGGATCAGAGAGTGTCAGAAGATCTGGAAATTTCCTCTGTATAGTCAAAGCCTCAAAACATGCCCTTGGGAATGCCATTTCTATTCAAGGCCCCATCTATCAAATATAAATGAGACTCTGGGCTACTTTTCATATCCCAGGGACCTGGACACCCAGAACACAATAACTCTTACAATCTTTTAAGTTAAAAAAAAAAAAAAAAAAAAGAGTCTGAGAGGGAAAAAAGAGAAGGTGCATCAAGTCTTTGACAAAGGAAAATTGCTAAATATTGCACTCAAACTAGCTTGATGATGAGCAACTATACCTCCATCATAAATTGCAAAGAACTTTGTCTGACTAAACCTGTTTCAAGGCTCTACGTTCCCTGCAAATGGCTCAAGAAGGAAAGTCAAAGTACAATTAGGCCCTACGTCACTCATAACCATCATGATTTACTTTGTGCTTACTATGTTCCAGGTCCTGTGCTAAATGATTTACATGAATTTTCACATTTCATTCTCATGAAAACCCTATGAGAGAGTCTATTATAATCCCCATTTTACAGATGCAGAAACTGAGGCACAGAAGTTTAAGTAACTTGCCCAAGGACAGAGGGCTAGTAAGTGGTAGAGCCAAGGTGTTAAGCTGGTTCTCCTGAGTCTGGAGCCTAGGCTCATAACCATCTGAAAAACCCACATTTACAAATAGGGAGTTTAAGAGGGTTAGAATCCTTCAAATCACAAAAGGGTTCATCAGAATGTTCTCTACACCCCAAATTCCTCTATAGCTTCAGTCAATAAAATCCATAATTTTATTTTCTGGAGTTCATGTCCAAATTTTAAGGAACATATTTTTTTAACATAACAGATAGACTTTTGCTCTTTGGGAAGGGTCACTCCTAGAACTTTCATCAAATCAGTTCATTCTGTTAATAGTTAACAACTGACTTACTGTCTTATTGGTACTGAATACATTTAGAAAGGAGGTTTGGGCAAGGTAGTTATACTTTAAGTATGAATTTTATAATTATACATTTGTATATATTCACACATAATCAAATTTAATCAAATGGACAGCCTGAAAGAGTGAAATTGTAGTGTTTTCATCGTGGTGCAGGAGTTGGGGGCTTTCTTCTTGAATTGGCCATCAACTTGATTTATAGATGTTTTATCTCATTAACCTTAATGTCATGGAGCTAATTAGTAACTCTGGAAACTGCAAAACACACTAGAAGCAGTCCCGTAGCTCTTTAACTTCACCGTGCGCCAGATTAAACTGGACCCAATTATTCCCAATCACAGAAGACAACTTTTGAAAGGCTTTGCCTCCTTCATTTGGAATGGCTTACTGGAATGAAAATCAAGCTTGATGTGGATCCTGATTTTCCTTTTGGCCGCACACCATGTTACATCAAAACAGTCTGAATCCTTCAAAACCTCTTGCTTCACAGAGAGACAGGCATATGCACATTGCAGTGATTGCCCCTGTTTGGGTAAAGTCATCCCAGGACCCTGTGGAGGGTCCCGAGGATCTCACTGCCTGCGTTCTGCCTGCTGGTGAGCATCAGGGCAACACGTTGGGACCCAGCCCTGTTCAGGAGGCTGCTGTCTTGAGGATGGAGAAGGTCTCTCAGGTACTAACAGTGCTATGGGCATCCTTTTCCTTCCCTTTCCCTCTTCTTACTTCTGGGACCAAGATGCTGAGGCAGAGGTTGTTACAGCCTTTCTTCCCTTCTAGCTTTCTATGGGAGGATTCTGAGCTGCTTGCCTTCCCACCCCTCCCTTCCCCCCCCCCCGCCCCCATTTCTTTTTTTTTTTCAAAGGATTTTCTTATTTATTTATTTATTTATTTTTGGCTGTGTTGGGTCTTCGGTTCGTGCGAGGGCTTTCTCCAGTTGCGGCAAGCGGGGGCCACTCTTCATCGCGGTGCGGGGACCGCTCTTCGCTCTTCATCGCGGTGCGCGGGCCTCTCTCTATCGCGGCCCCTCCCGTCGCGGGGCACAGGCTCCAGACGCGCAGGCTCAGCAATTGTGGCTCACGGGCCCAGCTGCTCCGCGGCATGTGGGATCTTCCCAGACCAGGGCTCGAACCCGTGTCCCCTGCATTAGCAGGCAGATTCTCAACCACTGCGCCACCAGGGAAGCCCCCGCCCCCATTTCTTATGGCTGAATTAGATGGTGGCTAGGATGCAAGGATGATAGACATCAAAGAGGCTAAATTAATCTACATAAGAAAAAGGCAGAAGCTACTCTCTGGAGAGAGAATGGGCTGGGTACGCTGTTGAGTGGGATATTGGGTGAGAAAAATGGCCATTTTTTCAAGAAATTTCTCAAAGATTTACATGATTTTTAAGGCATTTGGAGTTTAACTTACATTTCTTTTGAATTGGATACCATGTGAAGATGGAACTTCATAAGAGAGAACGAAGGCTCAGTTTGTTTGTTCTTTTGTTTTGTTTTGTTTTTTTTGGCCACGGGAGGCTTGTGGGATCTTAGTTCCCCAACCAGGGACTGAACCCGTGCCCTTGGCAGTGAAAGCGTGGAGTCCTAACCACTGGACTGCCAGGGAATTCCCTTTTTTTTTTTTTTTTTTTTTAAGAAGGCTCATTTTATTCAAGTTACATGTCAAATAATTTTCTGAGAAAGGAAAGTGATTTGGGTAGAAAACTTCAAGCTGATGACTTGCAATGAGGTTTTTTGAATTTGCATGGTCCTTGGACAGGACTGTGAAGTGTAGGAGTAGTAGAGAGCAGCCTGTGATGAAATATTATCAGGTGGGGATCCTTGGATCTGTGGGTGAAGCTGAGGTTTCCTTTGGGGTGATTTCACATGACCAAACTCCAGTGCTGGAATAGGTGATACAAAACTTTAATCTCTTTCCTTGGTTTAGTTTGCAAATGGACTAGATTGTTAACATACAGACAAATTTTTGTGTGGGGACTTGCTCCTTAAGTGCCAAACTGATGTTCTAATGCCGTTTGACATGTCTCCCGGCCGAGTGACTCAGCCCTGGCCTCATGAACCCTCCACAGGCTCTCCCTCCCTCAGGGGTGCAGGTGTGTCCCCACCTTGGTCAGAGGCCAGGAAACTAACCACAATATCCTGGCTAGAGACATAGGCTTCTGCCTTGGAGGCAAAACAGGGTGAAACACAGGCAGGCAGGATCCCAAACCACAGAAACTCAAGTTAGGTCATCTTTGTGAACATGACAATTCACTGTCTCTCTCGGTCAACAAAAAGAAACACAGACCCATTCAAAAATGGTTCTAAAAGACTGAGAATATGCATAACTATGGCAACTTGACATTGAATGCTATTCCAAAGCAACTGAGAAAGTTAATTAGCCATTCTTTTCACAAGCCAAGAAAGGTGCAATGATACATTCACACCCGTCTGTAGCAGGACAGTCAAGTACAGGAGTTTAAATCACTTTTCTGGCAGGCAATGAGTACAGTGTGTGAGTTCATGTTCCCTCCTCACATGCACCTGGCAACTTGGGGGACTGCATGCTGGGCAGGAACCATCCTTCTGGGAGATATTGCAGACATTCACAGGATTGTCCCTCTGTGGGACCTGCCTCTCTGGGACAGTTAGAAATTACGTTGAAGATCAGGTTATGGGAGAGGAAGCCATGATGGAAAATTATTGTTCCTTTGAAAGTAGTTATTCATGGAAACTTTGCTATGACTGGTATGGCCATTACCGTGGTCATTTCATTTTACCTTAAACGTGGACCCCAGTCCAAGGCGGAGGTAGATAAGCCCTTGGGAATGCACAATTACTACTTGGTTCGCTTGCAGGAATCAAGCAAATGAAATTGATGATAAAAATGACACTGCTTTAGAAGGCATTCTCTCATGTTCACAGCATATTTAAAATAATCATTAGGAAAAAGGGCCTGGTGTTTTGAAGAGTCTGTCAGAAATCTTCAGCCCAATTTGTTCCTAGGACAGGATGAGAATGGATTTACTTTGGTTGAAATCCTAACTTCTATTGTCAGGATTATGCAGAAAGTTTGGATAATGCTACACATAGGAGAAACAAAGAGAAACACTTTCTCTTCTAGACTGGCATCCCTGAAGACTAGGAATAAAATCACTTCAACTATGAATTACTGATCTGTTCCTCTAAGGCTAGTTAATAATGAACACTGTCCTTTGTAGGATTTAATATTTCCCCAACCCACAAGAGCCATACTGGTTGCCTTTGATCCTGGGCTAGGTCTTACTGACATCTGTTTTTTGTTTTGTTTTTTTAAAATTAATTAATTAATTTATTTTTGGCTGCATTGGGTCTTTGTTGCTGTGTGTGGGCTTTCTCTAGTTGTGGTGACGGGGGCTACTCTTCGTCGTGGTGTGCGGGCTTCTCATTGCAATGGCTTCTCTTGTTGCATACAGAGCACAGGCTCTAGGTGCACGGGCTTCAGTAGTTGTGGCACGTGGGCTCAGTAGTTGCGGCTCGCGGGTTCTAGAGCACAGGCTCAGTAGTTGCGGCACACAGGCTTAGTTGTTCCATGGCATGTGGGATCTTCCCGGACCAGGGCTCGAACCTGTGTTCCCTGCATTGGCAGGCGGATTCTTAACCACTGCGCCACCAGGGAAGCCCCTGACATCTGTTTTAAACAGAGGAAAGAGGGGAGTATTAGAATTGATGCTGACTGTATTAAATTCTACCCCTTATGTACATGCTTGAGGCAGCTTCATGGAATCCCTCCTCCAGACCAGATGAGTTATTTCTGGAGCTGTAGCTCCTTTGGCCACCCATACCCCACTGGTTGGCTCAGCCCCTGCTTCTTGTAGCAGACCTACTTGAGAACACCAGTGTATTTCTTGGCTACATTTCCATATAGCCTTTTAATCTTCACAGATGAGACAATTTAATACACTCCTACCTCACATGGCCATGAGTTCTACTCTGGGCCAACATCAGGACCAATCCTGTCCTGGGCAGAGGGCTAGAAAGACCTTGATCCTAGAAGTTGGCATCTAGTCATGATGGTTACTGGCCCCACTCTAGCCTCATACCCTGGCCCTAGAAACTGGACTCTTACCTCATCCACTCACTTGACAAATATTTATTGAGCACCTACTATGTGCCAGGCCCACAAATATGGCAGTAACTAAAACATGAAAATACTCACCTTTCTCTAACTTATACTGTTTTAAGGAACCAAGTCTTGTCTTACCATTCCCAAGTTTCAACCTTGGTTCCCTGATCAGGAAGTCACTTCTTCTAGAACAATCTTTCTCAAACTTCAATATGCATACAAATCACTTGGAGCTGCAGATTCTGATTCAGTGGGTCTAGGGTGGGGTCTGAGATTCTGAATTACTCACTAGCTCCCAAATGTTACTGCTGCAGCTGCTGGGGATGTTGCCTGGATTACGTTTTGAGTGGCAAGGATGTACAGCCAGTAGCACCATCAGTGAGTCTGTTAGAAACACAGAATCTCAGGCCTCGCTTCAGACCTCCCGGCTGAGAATCTGCCCCTTGACGAGATCCCCAGGAGTTGAGAAACCATGATCTAGAACAGTGATTCCCAAAGCGCAAGCATCAGAAGCACCAGGTGAGAATTATAAACTACCTGGGGACCGCCCCGCCATCCCTCACCGAGTTGTATTATTGGGTGGTGAGCACCCCAGGTGATTCTGATGGATACCAGGTTTGAAAACCTCAAAGAGCATTTGCAGAGGGCACTTTCCTAGGCTCATGGGACCTCACAGTGAAAAAAGCTTTAGAGTTGATCTGACGATAATCATCTGAGATTGCGGGCTCCTCTGAAGTGATCGTCACACAAGTCCCAGGTAAGAAACTGAGGCCAGGTCCTTGTGCAGGGTCCCGTGGCTAGTACACGGTGGCGCTGGGCCTTGCTCCAAGTTCTCCTTCCACCACAGCCGCCTCTCCTGCTGCCGCCGTGCAGCCCAGGCCCGCCCACCCCAGGACTGCCTCTCCTTGACCATGCCCCCAATCTTCCTCTCCTCCAGCCCCTCAACGCCAAACCTCCACACCCTCACGGCCGCTTTATTTCAGCACCCACAGTTGCTACCCTCTCCCCACCCATCAACCAGACCACACGTTTAACTGGTTGGCTTTCCCCAAAGACTGATTCTGCCAGCCCCTCGATAATGTTTTCAGCTCTTTGGGAGAGGTGCAGTGCGTGGGTGGGAAGGTGTTGTCTGCTGGCCTTCCATCCATCTGTCAGGAAGGCAATTAAGTTTCCTGCTCTTTGTCTGCTGTTTCAGCCCCTCTTTTGCTAAGCGTCCTGCAGCCTTCTGGAATGTATGTGAGCACCTCCTCTCTTTGCTTACAGCTTCAAGACTTTCTCGTTCTTTCAAACTGGCTACGTTCTCCCCTCCCCTGCCTACACAGGTAGGTGCTACTCACCGTCAAAGTTAAATGGACACACCTGGAACTTATGGTCTAAGGTAGAGGCCTTATTTCGGAGTCCACAGATCCCTAGCCCAATAATGTAAAATCCTGAGTGTACACTAGAATCTCCTAGGGAGTTTAGAAATCCAGATTGCACTCAGATCAATTAAATGAAAACCTCTGGTGGTGGGAGGCAGGCACCAGTGGTTGACAGCTCTCCCCAGGTGATTCTGATGTGCAGCCAAGGTTGAGAACCACTGGAAAGTCCAGGTAAAATTGTTTCTGGATGGGCATGTGTGCATTTGGTGGAAAAGCTAAGCCATAGCCTTTAGCAGATTCTCAAAGTCTTCAATGATACTTTTCTCCTTACCTTTCTCCCCCTCAAAAAAGGCGCAGTGACTGGTCTAAGATGACAAACAAGAAGAACTTACCAGTTATTACAGAAACACCAAATACATGTGTTAACTAAATAAACAGGCACTAACGTGTAGAGCAGCAAAAGTGCCTATTGTTGCTTCTCAAGTGAAGGGCACTTGGGAATGTTGTGTTTGGTGGGATGGGAGAGTCCCTGCCTCTCTCCAAATTAGCCAGGAAAACAGTGTGATTTCAGATGCTGCCACTACAGAGATCTGATCACATCACTTAACTCCCCTGCTGCCCACAGAACCAAGGCCAAACCCCCGACGATGACATCCTGGTTCCTTCCTTCCTGGTTACCTGGCCCCAGGCATCCTTCTAGTCATTGCGCTCATTTCTTCACACACTCTAGCCCCAGAAGGATGCTCACTGCTCATTTTTTTCGACACCTCTCTGCATTTGCTTCTATTCTTCTCCTGGTTCCTCCCACTCTCCCTGTCTCAAGTAGACATGGGAGGGGAGGTAGGATTGAAGAGACGGAGAATGGCTGGAGCAGGGTTCCCTAGTACAGAAGGTGCTCAGTTCATATTTGTCAAAGTGAGTGGGGCAGCTGCCTTGTGTTAGGAGCTCCTGCTGGCGGGGGGGGGGGGGGGGAGAAATATACAGAGATTCAGAAGCTCTGGCCCTCAGGGGACTTAGATGCCAGCAGGGAGGCAGACCAGTGATCCTGGTGCAGGAAACATAATAGGTGCTCTTAAGGGAATCTGTGGAAGGTAGAAGTGGGGTAGGATGGGGAGTATAGGGTCAGGAGAGACTTCATCCAAAAAGTAACTGATACTCTTCCAGAAAGGGCAGACCCCAGTGAAGAGAGATGGGGCTGAATTAGGAGAGTGAGGCCAGACTATGGAAGGCACTGAATGCCAACCCGAGGATGCCCACTGCTCACAGATTGAATCTGGTTGGTGCCCCCAGGTCCTGCCAGCTTTTAGTCTGGCTGCCTCAGGAAGTTTTTGCTGTAATACTAAGCTGTTGAAGCAGAGGACCCAATTTTGAAGCTGTCCCATCTGCCTGCAAGTGTCTGAGCTTGTGAAGGTACCAGCTTTTTGCAGCCTTCTCCAGCAGAGTCTCCCTCCCTCAAATGCCCATGTTCCCAGGCCCCTGGGACACGTCAGGGAGCCAGAATCACTGACACTGTAGACAAGAACGGTGGCTGTACTTCCCAACTGTAAGTCAGGCAGGACATAGGTAGGACAGTGGGCTGGACAATGGGCAGTCAGAGACCTCTTAACACAACAGAGGAGGCGGGGAACAGCATCCAGATCCTCGGGGTTGAATCCCAGTGCTAAGAGCTGGGAATGCGGTGTTGACCAATGCAACATAGACACTGTGGCTAAAGCCCCGGGAGTGTAGATATTCAATAGATTTGTTCTTTTCCTCCATCTACTTCCCTGGGTTAAGAATCTAGGTTAAATGGCTGTACCTTCTCCCAGCTGCAGAAAGAGGATGAGTGCCCCTCCCACAAGGACTATACCCTTTCCATTTGGGCTTCCAGGATGATCTAATTGTTCTTCACTTTAGTAAGGCACAGAGGGCTCATTACGTAAATTCAGTCAAACATACACACCCCAGATCATGAATTACATCTGTATTAATAAACATTTTAATTAACACTTACCAACTGCCGACGAAGTATGAGGTGTAAATAACACGTGGATGCAGGTTGAAGTAATGAGACTAGAAAGCCACTGCTTCCTTTCTACTCCATTCAAGAATTTCAAGAAACAGTGTACATGCTATCTCTTTTAAAAAGTAATCATAAGTTCTGAAGCCCGAAACAATCAACAATACACAAATACTTACCATTGTTTGCCATTTAAATGTAAATATTTATTAATAATTGAACATTTGTTTTTTGTTTGTTTGTCTTGTCTTTGGCTATGCCTCGTGGCTTGTGGGATCTTAGTTCCCCGATCAGGGATTGAACCTGGGCCCTTGGCAGTGAAATCGCGGAGTCTAAACCATTAGACCGCCAGGGAATTCCCAGTAATTTAGCATTTGTATGGTGCCTCTCTTCTCAGATTTATTCATTCATTTATTCAACAGATATTTGATAGAGGCAGCAGGCATTGTTTTAGGCACCAGATTACTGCAGTGAGTGAATAAGACAAAATTCCTGATCTTAAGATGTTTACATTCTGGTGAAGATAGACAATAAGGAAATCAACAAGTACACAAATAATATTAAATGGTGATAAGTGCTGTAGGAAAATATAAAGCTGAGTAAGGAGAATAGGGACTGTGTGTGTGTACTGCTTTTTTACATAGAGTGGCCTCACTGATTAGGTGACATATGAGTGACAGGATTTGTTGATGGATTAGATATACGGTGTAGGAGAAAGAAGCGTCAAGTTGGCTGCCGGGGTTTTTATTTGAGCAACTGGAAAAATGGAATTGTCACATACTGATTTAGAGGAAGCCTGTGGGGTGCAGCAGAAGTTTGGGAATTTGATTTTGGACGTGTGATGTCAAGTAGGCAGTTAAATACACTAATCTGAAGTTCGGAGGGAAGGTTGGGACTGGAGACATAAATTTGAAAGTCTTCAGCTTGTAGATTTTTAAAAACAAACCAGATGTGACCATCAAGGGAATGAGTGTAGACAGAGATGAGATTCAAGGACTGGATCTGCCTTCATGACCTCATCACCTCTCAAAGGCCCCACTTGCAAACACCATCACACTCGGGATTAGGTTTCAAC
Source organism: Balaenoptera acutorostrata (assembly GCF_949987535.1). Taxonomy (NCBI): domain Eukaryota; kingdom Metazoa; phylum Chordata; class Mammalia; order Artiodactyla; family Balaenopteridae; genus Balaenoptera; species Balaenoptera acutorostrata. The sequence goes on along the minus strand of NC_080075.1, from coordinate 72,415,717 downwards.
ACATGAATTTAGTGTGGGGCTGGGGGGTGGGTGTACACAAACGTTCAGTCTATGGCAGATACTCTGTAACTGTGGTCCCAAATTGTTTCTGAAGTGTTGTTTCCTATCTCTGAGGCAGCAGAGGTCTGAAGTGGTCTTCTGCTCCAGGCTGTTCCTGCTGCTGCCAAGGTGTCTCCAGGGCTCTCTCCTAGCTGGACCAGTCCTCTGCATGGTCAGACAGTGTGAGAAGGAAGTACGTAATGGAAAGTATGACAAAAGGCTGCAGGGCCTGTGGGTGGGGTTTGAAACCTCAAACTGGAATCCAGAGCAACAGCTCTGGAAGAGAATGTGGCTATTCCATAGTCCAGAGTTTCTGTGACCTGTGGAGTCTAAGATTCTGAGGACATCCCTCAAGAGATGAAGCTTTATTTTACACTGTGAGCTCCGGAGACAGATTTCATTTGAATGAAGATTCTATGGTTTAAAATAAAGCTTGAAATCCACTAAAATCTAGTCCAGTGACTGTGCATCAGATTGTGGCTTCTACCAAAAGGAATCAGAGTACCTTGGAGAAATGGCTGATTCCAGGTTTGGGCCAGGGAAAGTACAAGGTTAACCTGAGACAGCTGGTGACAGAAAGCAAGGAAGGAAGTGTGTCAGAAGAACACTGGGGACTTCCCTGGTGATGCAGTGGTTAAGAATCCTCCTGCCAAGGCAGGGGACGTGGGTTCGAGCCCTGGTCCTGGAAGATCCCACATGCCACAGAGCAACTAAGCCCGTGCGCCACGAATACTGAGCCTCCACTCTAGAGCCCGTGAGCCACAAGTACTGAGCCCACGTGCCACAACTACTGAAGCCCATGCGCCTAGAGCCCGTGCTGTGCAACAAGAGAAGCCCGTGCACCACAATGAAGAGTATGCCCTGCTTGCTGCAACTAGAGAAAGCCTGTGCGCAGCAACGAAGACCCAACACAGAAAAAAATAAATTAATTAATAAATTTATTTTAAAAAAAACAAAACATTGGACCAACTTGAAGGGACGCCTAATGACCTACTTTGGGAAAATTCAAACATCAAAAATAATAATGACCATGTTTGATTATAAAACAATGAATAAAAATCCATTAAAGTGATAGTAAAAAGTTAAAGAAAATTACAGAAAGGGGAAAACCTCTTTGGCACCACTGGAAGTGACTCATGCTAAGTTCTTACTCTGAATGTTAGTAATTAAAGAGAAAATAATTAGCATTTACCCTGACTTTTTAGGAGGAACTATAATTCAGCCTCAACTGGTTATAGAAAACTCTGCTTTTATTTATTTATTTAATTTAAAAAAATTTGTGGTCGTGCTGCACAGGCATGCAAAATGCAGGATCTTAGTTCCCCGACCAGGGATTGAACCAGAATCCCCTGCAGTGGAAGCACAGAGTTTTAACCACTGGACCACCAGGGAAGTCCCTAGAAAGCTCTTCTTTACAGAAGAAAACTAGCAAATGAATAAGAAGTTAAATGTTAGAAAAATTACCATTGTGTACCCCCAAATGTAATTCCTGAGTCAAAAAAAGATCATCAATGGATGCTAAAACCATGAGGAAAGGTTCTTGGGGAGCAGGATATTCTCATATGCCAAAGTACCATCCTACAGAAAACTGCAAAGAGAAACAAAATCTACTTTTACAACGGAGAGATCTAGAGATCACCCAACCTAGCACTAGCAGGGGGACAGCCTGACATTCTGGACCTCCTGATATGTTGGGATATGAAGCTGAGAGCATCGTGTCCTCTTGTCAAAAGTGTTTTAAATGAAATCTACTCAAGCCTTTAGACTTACCTTCCAATTTACAGGAAATACAGGGGATAGAAGAATAAGTAAAATGACCACATAAGAAAACAATCAGACAAATTCAGTATTCGAGACACTCCACAAGAAACTAGCTCAGTCTCTTTAAAAATTCAGTATCACGAAAAAGAAAAAGTGAGGGGTTTTGTTTTAGATTTGAAAGAGATTAAAGATTTATGACAACTAAAGGTAATGTATGAACCTTGACTGGACATTTTTTTTTGCAATTTTATTTTTTTAAATGTTTTGGCCATGCCACATGGCATACAGGATCTTAATTCCCCAACCAGGGATTGAACCTGCACCCCCTGCATTGGAAGCACGGAGTCTTAACCACTGGACGGCCAGGGAAGTCCCAGACTGGACACTGTTTTTGAAGAAACCAGCCATAAAAGACAATTTGCCTCTGGCTTAGAGACTAGGAAACTATTAATTTTTTTTGAGAGGTTGTGCAAAACTACTGTATTTACAAAAATGGCACAAAAGTGAATTCAACAGTTGATGCACATGCACACTTCATTCACATCTTCAACAACAAAAGGTATTCTGACACTATAAAACTAAATAGGAATACTAGCTTCAACAGCAGCTGTTAAGCATTAGAGTCACATAAGTTACACCAGAATGGGCAAATATTGCCCAAGTAAAATTCTATTGTTAAAGCTGAAACAGATTTAAGGCCATTCAAGTTCAAGCACAGGATACAAATCTTTTGAAGCCCCATCTATTTGTGTTTGAAATATGTGACCTTTCTTCTAACTTGTGGTCTTAAACTTCTGTTTTACAAAATCCAAAAGGAAAATACAGAAGAAATCAGTACAACAGAGGTTATGTTAAATAAGAGTAACATACAAAGCTATAACTAAGATGAATTAAAGAAAGCCAAAACATTAAAATTGTAAAACTTGCTTGTTACTTGTTGGAACCAGCCCTACACTAGGAGTTAGGTAATATATACAATTATTTTCAAGTAGATTACTTTATGTTGCTCTAACATGTTCTTTTTATCAGTGCACTGTTAAACTAATCAAAACTCTACACATGTATATTCCCTTACACACACACTACCACTACCTGCAAAGCCATAATTCTCAAATGGCTTAGTGAGTGAAAGGAAATAAAAAGCGGAGAAGTAACATATTAAGGAGAAATAATGGGAATTAGAAGATTCATGCAGTTCAGCTCTTTTCATTAGCCAGCCAGCTTGCTAGCAACAAGAGATGGTTTCCTTTGAGGAAGGTCCTGTGGAGTGGGAACGTGGTCACCAGTGACCTCTGTCTGATCCGGGCTGCAGTAGGAAGTTGCTTGTTCTTCATTTTTCCTTTGGCCATGTTGTAATCCCCAGAATCAAAATATTTTTGCCCTTTCTGCAGTCTTTCCTTAAAATACCTGAACCTCCAGGCTTTTGTCCCAGATGAGAGTATCTTGCTTTTAATTTTGCTTCTTCAGTTTTCTCTGCACTAGTCACTTTGTCTTCCATTTCCTTCTGCTCCTCCTCAGAGGCTGGAAGTCCTCAGGGACTTCCATGGACATACTGCTCCCTCTTACCCAGCTTCTCCCCCAAACTATTAATTTTTTAAGGAATAAAAACACTATTGTAGTTATAATGATCTTATTCTTGAGAGATACGTAAATATTTAGAAGTGAAAGGTTATGTCTCCAATTTGCTTTTACACAGCTTAGCCAAAAACCCTAACCATATATATATGCATATACATATGCATATTTTAAAAAATTCCATATACATCAATATACATAGCAGAATCTTAACATTTGTTGAATTGGGTATATAGTTTGTTCATTATACTATCCTTTCTACTTTTTGATATATTCGAAATGCTTCTTCATAGAAAATTGGGGAGGGGGAAGAAATACTGTACAGACTCTGGGCCTCTCCTCTGGCATCCAGGTCTTTTAAAGGACCCTAGATGACTGATATACCTTCAGGAATGAGAATCACTGATCCAGTGCCCACACTGAGCCTGAAACTGAGGTCTGAAGAGTTGAAATGACTTTCTAAGGGACAGAACAAAGACTAGAATTCACATTCCTTGGCTTCCGGTCCTGTGTTCCTTTCTTATAGATCCCCAAAAGGAATTTCCTAAATAAGAAACCTTACCTTCCTGAACACCTGAAGCTCTTGTTTGTCAGCAGCTGAACTGCACAAGGTAAGGAAGGGTTTGGGCACCTAGAGGGTGCTCAGTTGCTGGAATTAAGTTATGGGGGAAAAAAACCATTAGAGGTACTAAGGGCAAGGAGAGTCCTAATTTTAAAAATTGTGTTGTATTGGAGAGCTACATTTTGTCTTTTTTTTTTTTTTTTAAATTTTATTTATTTATTTATGGCTGTGTTGGGTCTTCGTTTCTGTGCGAGGGTTTTTTCCAGTTGCGGCAAGCAGGGGCCACTCTTCATCGCGGTGCGCGGGCGTCTCACTATCGTGGCCTCTCTTGTTGAGGAGCACAGGCTCCAGACGCGCAGGCTCAGTAGTTGTGGCTCACGGGCCTAGTTGCTCCGCGGCATGTGGGATCTTCCCAGACCAGGGCTCGAACCCGTGTCCCCTGCATTAGCAGGCAGATTCTCAACCACTGCGCCACCAGGGAAGCCCCCATTTTGTCTTTTTAATAATTGTATTACTTGCAGTGAGGATGATCCATGAGAATAAATCTTTCACATGTTTGTAAAATTTAATATATAGGTAAAATCACAGATTAGAAAAAATCCTAAAGTCCTGATTATTGGGAAATGAGGTTTCGGCTGAAGTACCTGGTGTTGAAGGAGCCCAGGTTCCTTGCAGAGAGGTGAAGATTGGAAGATGGTAAAGTGGTTAGGTCCCAATGTCTAGAGGGAAAGGCATGAGTCTTTGCAGTCAGACAAAATCTGGGTTCAAATTCTGACTCTGCCGTTTACTAGTTTTGTGACATTAAGCAAGTTATGTCAGCGCTCCCAATCTCAGCTATTCGGTCCCTATTGCCACGCAGGTGCTTAGATACAGCAGTTAACAAGATGCACAGGGCCCTGCCCTCCTAGAAATCCACCATATAATTAAGGAATAGGGATATTCAGGTGGAGTTCTCAATTCTGGAGGGACTGAGAGTAGATGTTAACTATGTGGAGATGGAGATGGGCCAGAGGAGGCAAAAGAAGGCAACAAATTTAAGGAAATAACGCGGGAGCCCGATAGCCTGAAGCGGCTGAGGAACATAGGGAGTTCCTGTGGCTTTAATGTAGGCGGCTGCGATTATTTATGAAACATGTATGGAAAGCACCTAACTCTGACCCAGAAGTAGGAGTCAGGGTCTGGGTCGCGAACCCCGAGCGATAACAAAGTCCCTCTCCAAAAGGGGAGGGGACTCCACACTCCAGCACCACAAAAGAGACACCTGGAGTGTAAAGAACACAGCTTAGAGGCGGGTTCAGCCCTGAGATTTACACAGGGGGCGTGGCTTCGGAGCACTCCCGGAATCCTCTTCCGGAACAGGCCTGTGCCCCGGAAGCAGTTATTCGTTGCGGGAATTCGGACCTGTTACGGAGGCTGCTGTCGACATGTTCCTGTCCGCGGTCACCTGTAAGTGGGGCTGGAGGCGGCGGCAGGGCCTGCAGCGGGGGCGGGAGGCCGTGACAGGCGGGCCCCGGGAAGTTGCGGGGTGGGGTGCGCGCGTAGGCCGGGAAGCTGCCGCTGCGACTTCCCAGGCCTTCAGGACTACAGCGCCCGGCATGCCCCGCGCCGCGCTCACGGCGGGGCTAGTGGGTCTCGGGGGTCTGGGGCGCTCGTTTTGGATCAGTTGCGGTTCGTTCGGACTGTAGAGTCAGCCCGGCAGGAGTGGGGCGCTTTCCCCCGGCCTCTGTAGCGGTGTGTCAGCAGAATCTCCGGACGTGCTAACTGGGGAAAACCTCTAGTTCAGTCGTTTAGAACTCTAAAAATGAGGAGCAGTGATTGACTCTAGGTCATACAGCTGGGCTGGGAAAGAAGCCCTCTGGCTCCCAAGACAGTGTTCTTCCATGCACCAGGCTGACTTCCCGGTTAGAGTTAGTTTCACTTCTCCACCTGATGTGATGTTTGTTGGAGTTTGCACAGGTTAACTTACCAAACAAGAGGCTTGTTCTAGTGCAAATGTTTGCACCTTAGAAGAGGAGCAAGTGGAGCAGATCTTAGTTTAGGAAGATTTAAAAGGTAACCAGTCCAACTGAAAAGAGACTGCATAGCATTACATCCAGAACTGTGGTGGTCTGATTGGATTTTTAAAAAGCTTCTATAAAATCCTAACGGGATCCCTAATAGCTAGGGAGTAGTTACTTGAGTGACAATTTATGGCCTACTTCATGATTTAAATAATTTTGATTATCCTGACATTATATGAGCTTTGCATAAGCAAGATAATAAATCGTTATTTTTCTTTTCTCTTTCCTCCCTACAAAAAAGTTGCCAAGACCAAGTCAAAGTAAGTAAAAGTTTTTCTCTTTTTAAACTTCACTTGTTTATGTTAGATTCAGTAGTCCCACTGCTGCCAATGAATCCTTATGTTAAATTAAGCATTTGGCTTCAATTTTCTAAAAGTTGATTTGAGGATTAGTTACTTGATGAATTATTTTGGCCCTATGAACTGTTTCAAAAAATATTTTCCCTCCTTCCCAACTGACCTACTTAAGTGAACATTCAAATAATTTACTAAAAGTTGCTCTTGCTGTCTTGTTCCTAAACAAATCATCAGGGTCCCCGTGCTCTCTTTGGACTACCACTGCAATTCTGTTTCCTCAAATTGAGGACCAAGGGAAGTTTGTCTGGAGCCCACTACAGGAATCTAGCAGAGCAAGCTGTGATTTGATTAATCGATAGAGCCTGTTTTATTGAGTTTTGTAATCCTTTGCCTTCATGGTATAAGCATTTCAAAAATAGCAAAGGCTAAAGATTCCATGCTGTACCAGAGAGACTATAAATACCAAACTGGTATTTCAAAATAAATTTTGTAGACAATAACCGAAGTAAGATTTTCTGCGTTAAAAATAGAAAAATTCTAAAGCAGCCTTTGTTTACAACCCAAGACACATCACAAATCCTTAAAACTAGGTTTTTTGGATTAAAATTAATGAAAAACATGTATGTTAGTGTTTTACCCTCAATATTTTTTATTGATTATTATAGCTTTTCCCACAATCCAGTTATTTATTTCCCACTTTCAGGTTCTGTAGGAATCTCCCATGCCTTCAGTTTCTTTAGAGATGCTCCCTGCCTGTCATGTTCTTTGAATCCTTGTGCCATTTGTCATATATGTCTTGCCTTACAGACCTTGTGTACACAACTCACCTTCCATACTATTACTGTTAGTACTTCAAGGTGCAGATGTGGACTTACAGGGCTTTGCATTTCCTATAGTGCTTTCCACAGAGTAAGCACTTAATAGATATTTGTTGAATCTTTTTGAATGAATGACTAATTATTGTCTATCTTAATCAACAGATATTATATCACTCTTAGTATGAGGCACTGTGCTGTACATTGAAAGGGATGCAAAGATGTGTAATATATCTTAGATATATTGTATATTTGAATGCTTCAAATTCTTTTTTGGAATTAGATGAGAAATCAAATAGCATGATCTACATAGGGAGATAAGACATGTGCAAGAGTAACAAATAGTATGAGGTATTAAAAGGTCCAGTGAGGCAAAATATGAACTTTAATGCTTTGGATGACTAGAACTTAAACAAAATATGAAGGGGAACAAGGTTTTGCACATTGTCAGTGTAAAAGTTCCAATACCTTTATTCTGTCCTTTCCTGATTTTACTCTTATTACTCATCCCTGGAAGATAGGGCTCTTCTGAGACAGCCATCTTCCTGACTGGCCAACTAGGGTTACCAGTACTTGCGTATTTTCCCCACTTCTGACTTATGCTCTTTCTAAAAGGTGGGTGTCTGAGTCTGTTCCCACAGTGTGGTTTGATTGTTCTTGTTGCTTTGGTCAGGTCATTACCAAGGCACCCTGTGTAATGGAACAAACCTTGGGAATCAGAACCTTTTAAGCTGTGATATATGGAAAAATAGGCTGTCTTAGAACTGAACTTCAGGCTTAAGTGATGTCTCACAAGTAATACTGCTGTATAGGGTTCTCAAAATGTGCCATCCCCCCATGACTGATTTTGTTCTGTTTCCTCAGCTTGTAACAACTTGCTTTTAAATCTTAGAACAATTCTGGTGAAAATGTTGAGCCAAGCTGGAACAGGTTTTTCCTTCAACACTAAGAGAAGCCGACTACGGGAGAAACTGACTCTCTTGCATTATGATCCAGTAGGTAAGATTCAGAGAAGTTACTCCATAATAAATTCAAATGCTTTCAAGGCCTGATGCCCTTTTCAGATTGATGCTGAACATCTTTGGCAGTTTTGTGGCCCCTTTGTCACTATAGCATTCATTCCAAGTACATATTGAAAGTTTACCGTGGTGCTAGTTAGTATCCCAGGTGCTGGGATATGCGAAGACACAAGATAGACTCAGTACCTGTGGTTTTGGCACTTACAGTCTGGTTTTGGAAGGGAGAGAAAGGAAAATTGACAAATTATGCTAAGTGCTATGAGAGAAACAAGCAGGATGCTGAGATACAGGATGAAGTTGGGGGGAGGTGGATCCTACCTTTATCCTTTAGATAGGATGGTTCAGGGAAAGTCTATCCATATCCAGTAGGAGATAGTTAACCAAAGATTTGAAGGTGAGAAAGCAGCCATGTAAATAGAATAGGGGATATTGTTCTGGAAACAGAGAAGAGTCTTGAAAAAGGGAGGGAATGTTCTGCTGGGGTCATCTGCCCAACAGTGGCAAGTAATTAGGTCCAGATTCGAGTTAAAGGAGTATGGTGTCTATATATTAGAGTAGGAGGGTAGGAAATTTCATTTGCTGTTTTGTACCATCTGCTAAAATGACATAGTAAGTGATAAATTTAAATGGCCTCAGTGGATAGAAACATTTGTCTGAAAAAGACAAATGTTCCCAAGTCCAGATAAAAAGGGTCAGCACCCTGATTACTGTTGGTGGTAGCCTATCCTGTTTTTGGATTTCATGAGCCAATTTATGCAAAATTAACTAGCAAACAAAACTGCAGGCCATTCATCTCATTTTTGTGCCTTTGCTTCTAAACAGCCCCTTTATAACTGCCTCTTAATAATGGCTGTGCCAGAGCTTCTGGGTTGGTAATCACGTGGGGATTCTGGGAGACTGGCATGCTCAGAGAGGGCACAGAAGCTTCACTCCCCTTCCCCGTACCTTGCCCTGTGCGTCACTTCCATCTGGCTGTTCCTGAGTTACTGTCTCCAGGCGGATAGTGTCAGAGTTGAGTTGAATTGTGAGACACCTGGTTGGTGATCAGAGTTGAAACTGGTGCTAGAATCTTATTTATCCAAATTAATCCATGATATAATGAAAGATAGGCACTTAATGTCATAATCAACTTTTTCTTTAACTAAGAACAAGACCTGCTAGACTCACTTGTGGCCAAGATGGAGCAATGGGACCGAATTTACTTTCCCACTTGAAACTCAACAACAACAAAAGGACAATATAGGCAACAAAAACAGTGATCCTTGAGAGAAAGGAAACAAACTAGTGCTTGTGAATAACCAGACCAAATGGAAAATTCTGTCTTCTTTGTTTACCTACACAAGTCTTCAGGTCTTCAGATATGTGAATGCATAGTAACATAAGCACCCATACTCTCCGGGCAATCTGAACCCCATGTTATAGGTTAGGAATCTGGTACCAAGGATCTTAATCAAGGACACACAGCTAAAATATGTGACAAAATACAAATTTGAACTCAGGACTGTCTGACTCCAAGCCTAGGCCCTGAATCACTACGTATGGACCTGTTATCGAGAGATTTCATAGGAGGCGAAAACTCACTTACTGGTGCATGAACTGTGGTTGGGCATTAATGCGAATCTGGCTGACAGCTACGTTACTAGCTGCTTTCAGAGTTTGTACGGAAGGTCTCACAACCACTGTTCATTATGCTGCATTCGTCAATGTCTAAGAAAAACAAAAATAATACCACCTTAAAAAAAAAATGAGGGCTGTACCAATGTAAGGAGGCATTTAAAAAAGGCTCTGAGAAGCCCAGTTGTCAGCCTAAAATTGGTATAAATTCCATTCTTTAACAGAAATAAAATTTCCTGCTGTTTTTTTGGTGTTAAGATTTCTGGTCATTCTTTATTATAATAAAAAGGGGATTCTAGGTTTGTACCTGATAATTAGGAGTCTGAATTTCAAGATGATATCTCATATGGTGGAAAAATTGTTAGAATGATAAGGTATATGTTTTAGTCTGCGTTGATAGAACAAAGTACCACAGACTGGGTGACTCATAAACAACAGATCTTTCTTTCTCAGAGTTCTGGGACCTGGGACGTCCGAGATCAACGTGCCAGTATGGTCGCTTTCTGGTGAGGGCCCTCTTCCTAGTTCATAGGAAGGGGTTCTTCTTGCTGTGTTCTCACGTGGTGGAGGGGCAGGCAAGCTCTGGAATCTCTTTTATAAGAGAATGAATCGCATTCATGAAGGCTCCACCCTCATGACCAAAGCACCTCCCCAAGGCCCTACCTCCTAATACCATCATCTTTGGAGGTTAGGATTTCGATGTAAATTTGGGGGAGCGCAGACATTCAGACCATAGCAATGTGATATTGGATTGGTGTGGTGGTTTTCTCCCTCTGATTTCTTTGTATCAGCTGGTGAAAACCCAAAGTGATGAACTTTACAAGAAAGTAGCTGTTTTTCTAGCATTTTAGCTCCTTCAGAGTTTTTCAGGAACTTGTACAACATTAATAAATGTTGATTGAATAACCTTCTCTGATATTTTAAGTGTGAAAATGTATTGGAATTTTCACTGTTAGTATGGAGGTGTTAGGAACTTATTATTTGTCAGACTGATTTTAAGTTTTGAGATTGGGAAAGGATACAACCATAAACAGTTCTGACTGTAAGTTGAAAGTGGAAGAAAAGATTCATATATTAATTTCAAACAGATGATTAGAGCTTTTCTGATAAGGAATGGTTGGAGCCATGACAGCACAACTTTGTCTCTTCTGAAGAAGAGAATGTTCTGGGATAGCAGAGCGATTGGCTTTCTGCCCACTTACTGAATGCCGTGGAGGCTTGTGTGATGTTTGCCTTGCGGCCTGCCCCATTGCCCAGGGTACCAAATAGCTTGGCAGTTCTCCCAGCATATTTTACTGCAGTGAATAAATGGTTAGTTTAAGGGTAATGTTTTGCTTGTCTGCTTTATGAAGGAAATCAGGCAAGGAAACATGGAAAAATTCCCAATTATTTGAGTACTTTATGGTATACTCTATGGCTAGAACCAGCCTAAGTCCTTTCAAACTCCTTTTCCTCATATAAAGCTAGATGCAAATTTCCAAGGAGGAAGGATTAAAGGCTGAGGCATAAGCTTATTAAACTTTGTTAAATATATGAAGGTTTATTATAAAGAAAATGAAAACTTGTCAGTTTTAATTCCTTGGATGACTAAACAAGACAATATAGACTTTAATTGAAGCAGAATAGATTTAAATTAGATGTAGGGAAAGAACTTGACAGATTCATTCTTCTGTGAATTAAGCAGCAAATATTTTGACAGAAAATTAATTTATGTTTATGATTGTGGATAGCAGTGTGTCATTTCAACTCATCTAACACATACTGAGGGTTTGCTGTCTGGCAACCTGTGAGGGAGATGGAGTTATCCCTCTCATAGGGAAGAAAGCTGAAGGAAAAGTATTTTGAGAAATTTACCCAAGGACTCACAGTAGATAAATGGTGGAGCCAAGGTTTGAACCCAGTCTTTTTGACTCCAGGCCCCATATTTTTTCTATTACATGGAGCCAAATTAGTCTGTTTTCTTTTCTTTTTTTTTAATCAGGACCTTCCCCTGCGGTCAACACTGTCATTCTTACCTCCTATCACGATTTCTCTACACTATATGCCCTTTCCTGTTTTAGCTCATCCAGATGCTGCTGCTGCTTTAGAGGCTAAACTTAACCCTCTCTGTGAGGCGTTTCCCTCACCATTCCAGTCCCCTTTGATCTTTAGGTTCCTGTGGGGCTTACTGGACATCCATATAGGCACCTCATGATATACTGGTATTAAAGCAGGGACTTCTACGCTTTCATAAATTCCACTTTGCCTAGCACAGTTCTGTGAACTTAAATATCTATTCTTTGAATTAAGGGAAGGAATGCAGCAAGTAAATCAAAATTTTTATGAATAAAGCCTTGCTTTACTAATATTCATCAGTTACTTCTGTTCAAGGTCATTTTAATAATCTCCTGCCTGGTTATCCATGAGACAAATTCTTTTTTTTAATCCATTTTTTAGTTCCATGTAGAAAAACATGGGGGAAATATTTCTTGCAATGAATAACATTGTCTGATGGGAAGCTGTTTGGGTTCTTTACTACTGTCTTACAGTGCTTTGTAGTCTTCCTTGGACTTTGAAGGAGCATCAGTCCTACTTATGTTTAATATTAGATGATTTGAAGTATATTAAAAATATCCCTATATACAAAGTAATAAAATATGTATTTTAAATTTATAGATAAAATTCTGTTGACTGGTTAATGGTTATTAATTTCAGCTGCCCATCAGAATCATCTGAGGGTTTTGAAAAAATACAGACTTCCAGTCCCCCTCTAGTTCTACAGAACCAGAATTAGGGTAGAGGTGGAGGTAAGAAGTAGGAGTGTATTTAAATAAGCTCTCTAGCTAATTCTTAATCATAGACAGTTTGGGAATCTCATATACAGGGTATCCATATTGATAAGGAAGAATAACAAAAAAACAAAGCTAAAATCTCTTTATGTGGTAGGGACAAGTGAGTTGCTGTTGTGTCTTAGTCTTTTGAGTTCCTGGATCTTCCTGGATGCACTGTTTTTGGTTTTTTGGTAAAGAAGAATTCAGGTGGTTTGTGTGTGTGTGTGTGTGTGTGTGAGAGAGAGAGAGAGAGAGAGAGAGAGAGAGAGAGAGAGAGAGAGAGAGAGAGAGAGAGAGAGAGGGAGGGAGGGAGGGAGAGATGTGTGATGTTAATGGAGTGCTATAATAGGGCGTTACAGGAACTATGAAAACCTTATTGCCTAGCATCTAGTCTCTAATCTTTCATCCAGGCAGTTAGCATTTTTGTTTTGGGTGTTTCAGAGAACTGTACTCTGTTATGATGTTTAAAATAATAATATTTGGGTTATGATGTTAAATCTATTACCAAACTTGAAAATTTATATTTGGGTATATGAAACCATTTCTGGAAAGTACAAGGTTTAATGTGTATTTACTCTTTCAGCCAGGCTTCCTTTTCTTCTGTGGTCTGCTCAGTTTTTACTGCTTTTTTTCTGGAGTCTAGCTCTTGCTTTACTTCCTACAAGAGTGGACATTAGCTGGGTGAAGACATTGTTTTTCATTTTTTTGCTTGTAATTTTCTTTTTTTAAATTTGATTATTTCACATTGGTTGAAATGTGACCTTGTGGGGTACCAAGGATGCCACTGATTGGCTGGTGCACCTTCCCTTGTTTTCCTTACCATTTTCTCCAGTCTTCTCTGATCTCTGGGATTGAGGAACTGAGTTAGCAAGTCAGCTCCATCCTCATGACAAAGGAAAGTAAAAGAAGAGAGGGCTCATGGTCTGATACGTATTTTTATTAAAAAATGGTGACGATACTTTTTAGTTTTCTGCTACAATCCTTTTTTCTCCTCCGACAGTGAAAAAAAAAGTCCTCTTTGTGGAACAGAAAAAAATACGCTCCCTCTAAACAATGGATTGAAAATGAATTTGATTTATAAATGAGAAGACTGAGGGCGGGATACTGATTCAGAAATTCTGCAGCGTGTAATGAAAGAAGAGGAAATGGCATGGAATCACTGCCTCCTGTGATTTGAAGGCCATTGTGAAGGAAAACAATGCAGTGAAAGAAAGTTCTTCATATTAGGACATACATCATTGCATCACATTTATTTATCTTTCTGGATATTTTTATAGCCCTTAATAAAAATATTAAAATAGCCTGTACTATTGTCTCTTAGTGGTGTTTTCCCCCACTATTTGAAATTTTAAAAACTACATTCCTAAAAAATAACCATTGTTTCATATAAGAAAAGAAAATTTTCCATAGTGAGATTTGTGCAGGAGTTTCCAGTCTGCTCTTTCTTGTACTTCACAGAAAAGGCAGTCACAGTCCAGAGTGATCTTGAAAGAACACCCGTGCAGTAGCAGAGATGGCAGCGGTGAGCAGGAATGGTAAGAAGGGAGCCAGCTGTAACACAGAAGAAACCAAGAGAACTGCTATTTTTGCTTTGTGCTTATATAATTAGAAAAATGCCATTGGTCCATATTCTGAAACTCATGTCTCCAAAGTAGTATCTAGGATTTTCTAGGACAGCTTTGGACTGCTTTAACTCCTAGATTTTTTTTTTTTTAAATAAGAGGCGGTATAGTGTATTTCCATAAAGCTAATGGCTAGGGCTTCTGAGGCAGTGGTACCACACAGCTAATCAGCTTGGAAATCCCTATCAGATAAGGACTCCTGCCCTACCCAGATCTGTACACTTTGCCACTCAAGCTATTGTTTACTACAGATTTTCAAAATTGCCCATTTTCTCCTTTACTTGTCAAATTTCTGGTTGAAGGTAAGCATCAGCTCACATTTTGAGCTCTGCTGGTACATATCCTACTGCATTTATAGGGGAGAAGGATAGAGTGTTCACCATGACCACAAGCATTAAGAAACCAATGTTGTTCCAAAATAACAGGTGTTCCTCCCTGTGGTCCAATCTGTCTCCTGAGGAAATGTGAGCGCAGCTCTCTGGAAATGAAATTAGACAGTTGTTGAATCTTAGAGGCTTGTGGCATTATAGTCAATCAGCTATTTTTCTGGCATCTTTTGTTAAAGCTCTAATTCAAAGCAATACTAGGTGAGATCTTGGCTGTTTTTAGATGGAAACTACATTGTGGTCTTGGGTTACAAGAAAAATCCTTCACCTGATCCTACCTAAGCCCAGTGTAAAGGGTCTGTGACATGCATGAATCACCTTTTTTTCAAAAAACTTAGAATCTGGCTTAGCAAATGCCTATTCAGCACATGGGCTGAAAGCAGCCCACAGGTGGTATTTACAATTAAAAAAAATCAGTTGCTGATACTTAAATGTTGAAAGATTTCAATAAACATCCAAACTTCTGGCTTCCCTTGCAAAACCAGAAGCTTTGACAACACTAAAGGCAAAGCTGATTGTCAGCCGCCCCTCTAAGGAACTGCTTGAGTGGCCCAATTCATATGCCTCCTTCCCTTATCTAACATTCTCTGCTCTGACTCTAGACACCGTTGTATGCAACCTCTGCTGTATGGTGTACATTATAGTATCATGATGTGTTGGCAGTAGAGTTTGCTGGTTCCTGAATAGTAGTATTGTTTGTACAAGTCTTCGTTGTGGAATCCTTAATTCTGTCTAGTTGACTTTTGCATGAAAAGCAAAGAAATCATTATAAAGAAATGAATGAAGGCTTGAGGATGACTTAGTAAATGAATATAGTATTTGCAAAGAAAGGAGAAGATGACATAGTAAGTTGCTAGTTAAGAGTGGCCATCCCCAAGTACACTTTATTTCCAGGTATATTTATTTTGGAGTTAATAGCAATCAAAACAGATCAAGGGGCAGGTCTTTTTTGTATGGATAAGATGACTGTGTTCCTATAGCCTGGACACTGACTGCTGCGATGAAATTGGATCTCTTGAGCATTTCTTCCAAGGACAGATGAGGGTAGTAAGCCAGGTAGAAGGCCAACGCTCCCACAAAACTGTCACCAGCGCCCTGTAATTAAAAGCACAGTTGTAGAGATAAACATGTAGCCATCTGTTGCCCAAACTGTATTTTCAAAATATTTAAGTACACTTTTTATTTTAAAATAGTTTTAGATGTACAGAAAAGGTACAAGGATAATAAGAGAACTTCCATATACCCCACATCTAGTTCTGTAAACATCTTACATTATTATGGTACATTTGTCACCACTAACGAAATAATAGCATTAGCGTATTAACTGAACTACATACTTTATTTGGATTTCACTAGTTTTGCTTAATGTGTTTTTTCTGTTCCAAGATCTCATCCAGGATACCTGGATTACATTTAGTTGTCATATCTCCTTCGACTGCTGTAGGCTGTGACAGTTTCTTAGACATTTTGTTCTTGATGACCTTGATAGTTTTGAGGACTGGTTGAGTATTTTGTAGAATGTACCTCAGTTGGGATTTGTCTGTTTTTCTCATGATTAAACTGTGTTTACGGTTTTGGGGAGGAAGACCACAAAGGTGAAGTGTCATTCTCATCATGTTGTATCAAGGGTACATACTGTCAACATGACTTATCACTGATGATGTTAATCTTGAGCACTTGGCTAAGGTCGTCTTTGCCAGGTTTCACCATTGTAAAGTTACTTTCTCTTTTTATACTTGCTCTTTGGAAGCAAATCACAGTATAGTCCACACTTGAGGGGTGGGGAGTTATGCTCTACCTCCCTGAGGGTGGAGTATCTCCATAAATTATTTGGAATTCTTCTCTATGGGAGATTTGTTTCTTCTCCCTCATTTATTTATTCAGCTGCTCATTTATATCAGTGTGAACTCAGGGATATTTATTTTATTCCTTAGGCTATAATCCAGCACTACATTATTTATTTTGTTGCTCAGATTGTTCCAGCTTTGGCAGTTGGGAGTTCTTTCAGTTGGTACTTGTGTCCCTTTGATATACTTCCATCATTTTATTTTTTGAGCACTTTCTTAGTTTCTGACATTATAAGATGCTCCAGGCTCATCTTGTATATTCTCTGCCCTAGCCCTAGAATTAGCTGTTTCTCCATTAAAAATTCATGCAGAACGTGGTGAGAGCCATTCAGATGTTATTTTCAAACTAAATGTAGGGTCATATAAGGCTTAGTTCCATTTCCTCTGAATCTCCAAAGGCCCAAGTTGGTGAAGGCCATATAGGGACCCATGGAAATAGAAAATACCAAAGAAAGTCTGCTGACCTCTGCCTTCAGGTGGGCAGTACCTGGTCATGTGTTCATCCAACAAATGTATTTAAAATAAATATGATGATACAATTTCACTTGAAATATCATTCTGGTATTTAACAGCTTTCAGGGTCATTTTCCAGTTTTTCCCAGTTTGTTGCTTCCTTAGTCCCAAGAGCTTTCATAACAAATATTGAGGCTATACCTTGGTATACACGATTGTTTCAGTTGCAGTTTAAGTATTTACTAAGCTGTGTGCCTAGCACAGTGATGGGTACTTGAAAAAGAATAAAATCAGTTGTGGATTAAATGCTAAATAGTGTGGCAGAGTTTATAAATACTGTTGAATTTTAAGGAAGGGTTGAAGAAAGCCTGCCTAAGGGGAATCCTTATGAAATGAGACAGATTTATAGAGAGAAGGAAGGCCTCAAAGAACAAAGATATAGGAGGAGGAAGGAACAGAGTGAGCTCATGAGACAGTGAATGGCTTTAAGGAGAATGACATTTCCCCTTGTTTACACAGATAAGCAGTCAATATTCAACTTGCCAAGGAGTCATAGTAACTCAGGTGTGAATTCAACACTTTCCTTCCTCCCATAAATGTTTTCTGAGTACCTAAAATATGTCAAGCCCTATGCTAGGTGCCTTGCAATTGTTTATTAAGTGTTTCCTGAGGGAAACAATGGAGAAAGAAAGAGACAGACAGACATGCCCTCCCTCAGTTCACAACACAGCAATGTGACAAGAGAAAGGTCTGAAACCAGAGAAATTATGAGCTGGGTGGAGGGTGTATTATGAAAACATGGAAAATACTACAGTATATGAAGAGTTATGGCAAACTCTAAGATTTCAAGTCTTGATTCCTCCTTACATCATACACAAAATTAAATTCCAGGTAGGTTAAAGGCTTGAATGTAAAAAATAAAACAGGGGGCTTCCCTGGTGGCGCAGTGGTTGAGAATCTGCCTGCCAATGCAGGGGACACGGGTTCGAGCCCTGGTCTGGGAAGATCCCACATGCCGCAGAGCAACTGGGCCCGTGAGCCACACCTACTGAGCCTGCGCGTCTGGAGCTTGTGCTCCGCAACAAGAGAGGCCGCGACAGTGAGAGGCCCGCGCACCGCGATGAAGAGTGGCCCCCACTTGCCGCAACTAGAGAAAGCCCTCGCACAGAAACGAAGACCCAACACAGCCAAAAAAAAAAAAAAACCAACAAAACAAAACAGTAACATAGTATGAAAATTTAGATGAATATTTGAATAATTGCAAGCAGGGAAACCACGAGCCAGTCGGTAAACCCAAAAGTCGTAATGAAAAAAAGATTAGATTTTAATTTAAAAAAATTTAAAAATATATGTCCAAAGACACTGTAAATAAAGCCAAATGGACTTCCCTGGTGGTCCAGTGGTTAAGAATCCGTGCTTCTGCTGCAGTGGGTGCGTGTACAAGCCCTGGTTGGGGAACCAATATCCCGCATGCCGTGCTGTGCGGCAAAAAAAAAAAAAAAAAAAAAAGATCCAAGTTAAAAAGCACAAATGTGGTGAAAATTGTTAATACATATGACGTATTCCTAGTACTCAAAGAACACCTTCAAATTGCTGGAAAAAAGACAAATGCAGGATAAAAATGGACAAAGGATATAGGTCTGCAATTTCAGAAAAGGAAATGTAAATGGCCAGTAAACAAACATGAAAAGATACTACGTTATCAGCTGTTAAGTAAAATGCAAATTAAAATAATATTTTTTACCCATCAGATTGATAAAATAGTAAGATTGATAGCAGGAGCAGCAAGATGAAGATGGAGAGGACAATGATACTCTCATATATTGTTGGTAGGAATGTGTAAGAGTAATAACAGTATTTGTTAAAAAATGTGTGTGTCCTTTGATTTAGCAGTCCTGCTTCTGGAAATCTACAGAAGTGAAAACTCCTATAATATTGGGATATGTGCTCAAAGATGCTTATTGCTGCATTGTTTCCAAAGGCAAAACACTGGAAATAATGTGATTTTTCTATCAAATAGGACAATGGATGAATAATCTCGTACATTTGTATTATGGAAAAATATGCAGCTATTAATACGAAAAGGTTAGCAATACATGCACACACCTGGAGAAATGTCCATTAGTTAAGCCAAAAAATATTTCAGCATCATGATGGATAGGAGGTTGCGGGGGTTGGGGGGGGAACGGAAGAGAGAGGAAAGAAAACACCTGTGTCTATGAGTATGTGTGTATTTTTTTTAAGAATACAGAGGAAAATGAAGAAGGATTTGTATCAAATTTTTTTTTTAATTAGTTTATTTGGCTGCATCGGGTCTTAGTTGCAGCACGCAGTCTCCTCGTTGCGGCGCGTGGGCTTCTCTCTAGTTGTGGTGTGTGGGTTTTCTCTTCTCTAGCTGTGGCGCACGGGCTCCAGGGCCCGTGGGCTCTGTAGTTGTGGTGCGTGGGTTCCAGAGCGCGTGGGCCCCGTAGTTTGCGGCACGCAGGCTCTCTCGTTGAGGCGCGCGAGCTCAGTAGTTGTGTCACGCGGGCTTAGTCGCCCCGCGGCATGTGTGATCTTAGTTCCCTGACCAGGGATCGAACCCGCGTCCCCTGCATTGTAAGGCGGATTCTTTACCACTGGACCACCAGGGAAGTCCCGAGAAGTTTTTAACAAAGGAAATTTTACTAAAGAAGTTAAAAAAAAAATCAGGATCGGTCACGGTGTGAATTTGCAAATGGGCCAATTTCAGCCTCTGAATGATTTCCCTCTTTTTCTTAGTTAAGTGGACATCTACTACAAGTCGGGGTGAACTGAACTGAGAGAACTCTTGCCTGCATTTGGAGATACCCCATCTCATTGAGGCAATTTCCTTTGCAACTAAGGATTAGGCAGTGACACCCTCCTGAAAGTCCAGGGGACTGGGAGGAACATTTTCTGGCTGTGACAGTGGTTGCAGAAAAACTGAATTCTGGGATGTTAGTGGCGGCGTTGTGATGGTGTCCAGTGCCCCATGTCAGTAACACAGCTGGTCGATTTGTTTTCAACCAAGAACCTTGATTGAGGCAATCCCGTGTATTAAACTCCTCTGAGAGGCCAGAAATCTTGTCTAGTTCTTTCCTATCTGATGACTCCCCAGAGTTATACAGTCCTTAAAAGTAGTATATGCTCAATTAATGACTGCTGATGGGCCAACTCTCAGCTGCCCCAGTCTCCCCCTTCTCACCGGAAGTGAGATGGTGGGGGTAGGGGTGGTGGTCCACATGCTTCTTCACAAAGAGGGCAGCAGTCTGGCCTCATTCCCCAAACACAAGGAAGTAGGGAGACTCCTGGGGCCATCAGCTCAAAGATGTGAAGGCCAGTGAATACTATTTTAAAAGTCACATTACATCCAACAGTGGAAAAGCTCTTTGAAATTTAAGAGTGAAAAGGTAGAAAAGTACTACTTAACTTTCACCAAAGAGTGTAAGGGAAAGAAAAGGAGTGATATATTCATTTGCACTTCTCTTAGGCATTTAGAACATTGTACTGATGATTGTGTGTACAGGCCTACAGTCTGGGACAACCTGAAAACTCTCTGAGGGCAGAGACCATATCTCTGTCCCCTGTGTCTCTTCCACTGCCTCACCCAGTGCTTTGAGTTGGCCTGACTCATGGTCCTAGTTCCATCGTGTTTTTCTCTTCCAGTGATCTCTTCCAAGGGGGCCAGATGTCCCTTTCTGAACTACATGTGACTTTCTTTTGTGTCAGTGAAAATGGAGGTTAGGTTGCCACAGCCCAGAGTTACTTGATAGTCTCATTGTTGAATCTATTTATACCACAGGGCTTTCAAGTGCCAATAAATTACTCGGCTGTTGATTCACATCTTCAGTATAACTATTTTTATACACTGGTTATAATTTTTTTTTAATGGAAAGTGCTTTAAAAGTAGAAGCTGTATTGTATCACTGTGATTTTCCTGTAAGTAAAGTACTTTCCAATCAATCATTCTTGGAATAATGGAATAGTTCTCATTGATACAACATGATGGCTTTAACCTTTTACTGAAAATTATTTTTGTGCCAAAAGGGGTGATGGCATAATTCATCTTTCTTCAATAAAAATACCCACGTGGCTACTATTCATTGCCTTCTCACAATAATTGCCTCTTAAGG